>NC_134583.1:107199522-107508560 GCF_037038515.1 Microtus pennsylvanicus | reverse complement strand
AGCCACAGGGGGGCAAAGGACCAAAGGACAAATTCCAGAAGCCAAATAAATTCAACAAGAAGAGGAAATTCCAGCCAGATGGTAAAAGTGATGGTAAGTCTAGCTCTTAGAGTCTTCGCAGAAGCCTTCCCGGGCCAGTGGGTAGCTGGACCTCGGTGCCCAGGTCCTCTGCTGTGTCAGAGGCTGCCTGTCCTTGTTCCTAGAAAGCAACGTTTTGGAGTGGAAGGAAGGAGGTATGGGGGGGGGCGCTGAAGTACACAACAGCATGTTTCCTGAAATCTCTCATTCTGATGCTGGTGAGCTGGCTCAGCAGTTAGGAGCACCTGTTCTTGCAGAGTACCCGAGTTCGATTCCTAGCACCTTTAGGCGCCTCACAACCCTCCGTAACTCCAGTTCAAGGTGTTGAGTGTCCTCTTCTGACCTCAGGCACCGAGCATACTTGTGGGACACGCACATGCATACAAGCAAAACACGAGTAAAATGAATCCAAAATGTTTTGAACTTTCTCGTGCTTAGAAATCTTTCTTTCTTTCGCCAGGTAATTGGGTAATTAACCTGAATTGTGTCTTTTTCAGGGAACTGAAAACATTCTTTTCTGAATGCCAAGCTGAGTTTCCTTGTTCGCTCATCAGACACTTACCTTTTTTTCTTTTTCTTTTTTTTTTTTTTTAAGACACTGCCTCACTGTGTAGCTCTGGGTGGCCTGGAACTCACCTTGTAGACCAGGCTGGCTTTGAACTCACAGATCCGCCTGCATGCACTGTCATGTCCAGCTAACTTTCATTCATTGTGTTGGGGGATAGATAGTTTTAAAGTCAGTGAGCTAGTCGTAGAAGCTGGCCTTGAGGCACAGTTCTCCAGCTCAGGTGTCACGCATGCTGAATTAAGAGCTCTGTAGACTCGGCTCTCACAGGGCCCAGACCAGGCTAATGATCGACTCGTCTGATGGTTCCCATGCAGTAGTTGTGGATGTGCGGTATCACCTGGTGGATTCCGCCATTTCATTCCTTCAGGACAAATTGCTCCCTGATGAGAATTGTTCCTGGGGTTTCTCTTTGTCATTGACATGAGCTGCCATTCTCTCTCTCACAATATCCACGGACTCACTCCTCACCAGCATATGTCTGTTTGTACATCATGGCCCTGTGGTGCCTTGTCCCTTATTGGTTTCCAGTGAATAGCTCCTTCATACTGACCTACACATCCCATCCTGTCCCGATGTGTTTTCTCCGTTTATTTCCCTACTACAGTGTGTATTCTTACAGTGCCCCCTGACTGTCCGCCGAGATTACTGCCTGGCACATTTTCTATCTAACCTTCCCGTCTGCTCCTTAGTCTTCAGTTTCCTTAAGGTTACTTGCTGTAGGAGGGACAGCATGCTTGAGGTCAGGAAAGGAATGGGAATTTTGTTGTTTCTCAGTGTCTCCAAGACCTTTCCCCATTGCAGTCCCTGCTCTGTTTTGTCTGGGTTTTTTTTCCCTCTTCGTGTTTTTAGTTTTTTCTTCCTTTCCCCAGGCCCAATATTTGTTCCAGGTTTCTCTTTTCCCTCCTTTTGTAGCTTGTCTGGTAGTTTTAATGGGGAATGAAGAGACTAATAATGTTAAATATAGATTCTTGCATTTTAAAGATTAAAACAGAAGGAAAGTGGCAAGAAGAAAATAGTTGGTATTTATACCTCTGTTTCTGTGTGACTCAGTTTACTTTCTTACTGTTTTTTTTTGCAATGAGTGAATTTTATAATCATAGATAGGGAAATATATAGAAATAACTAAATTCCAAAAAATTTGGGGGGAGATATTCATATAAATAATACTCTAGTGAAATATTCATTTCATCTATCTTGTTGGTTTTGTTACTGTTTAATTGATAACATAATTAAATATCAAAGATGCAGAAATAGGTAGATACTCAATGTTTCTGTCATCAATCTGTAGAAGCTTGCTATGTATTGTCATGAGTGAAAGGCACCTGTAGCTTGTCCCTGGATTTGTATCTTATTTCTAGCCCCAGGTGGTCTTGGGTGAATGATTTAATGTGTGGTCCCTAGCATGGAGGGGGTGATCAAAGACTTACCTACCTCACACTCTAAGAATTAAACAGTGCGAAACAGCTCTCAGAAGAGTGGCTTTTTACTTTCGATTCTATTTTATTTTTGATGTCTGTATTGAAGTGCTTGTGTAGAAGGAGCAGCGGGCTGCATTCCCGCCTGGCTCCCGGCCGCCTGGCTAGTTTATGCCTCGAAATAACAACACACAAACTGTATTCTTTTAAACACTGCTTGGCCCATTAGCTCTAGCCTCTTCTTGACTAACTCTCATATTTTGCTTAACCCATTTCTAATAATCTGTGTAGCACCACGAGGTGGTGTCTTACCGGGAAAGATTCAGCATGTCTGACCTGGCAGCTGGCTTCATCTCGCCTGACCTCACTTCCCTTCTTCCCAGCATTCTATTCCGCCTACTCCACCCACCTATGTTCTGACCTATCAGGCCAAGCAGTTTTTTTTATTAATTAACCAATGAAAGCAACAGATAGAATATGGCCTTCTTACATCATGCGTGTGCTCTACCACTGAGCCTCACTTCCAGCTTATATCTTCACCTTGTAGAACAGTGGTGACCGCTCTCTGTACTAAATTCATATTTGTATAGTATTCGGAATGTTAAATGCTTTGAATCTAATTCTAGAATCAGCAGCCAAGAAACCCAAATGGGATGACTTCAAAAAGAAGAAGAAGGAGCTGAAGCAGAGCAGGCAGCTCAGTGATAAGACCAACTATGACATCGTGGTTCGAGCGAAGCACATCTGGGAGAGCTTGAGAAGGTACTGGCGCCTGACAGTGCTGCTATTAGTCTGGCCAAGACTGGGGAAACACTAAGGTTTGCCCTGTAAGCAGGCAGGCGTCCTACACATCAGACAGCACCTGTTTTTTTTAATGCATGCTCAGCCCCTGTCCCGGCAGCAGTGTGGGTGTCTGCTGAGTACAGTAATGTGTGCAATCATTAGGATAGTGTCAGATAGCTTTATGGAAATGACGGGAGTCAAATGGATTTGATAGCTATCCTGAAAGATTTCTCAGAAAATGAAGGACAATCTCTTATCAGCTAGGTTTTGAGATGTTTGCTATCTTGGATTGTTTTATTATTTTTCTTTGCTTCTGAGGTTCTGGCTCTTAAGATTTAGATTGATGCATTAAATTATACCTTGTGAGATGAGTTTCTGCCTGTGAGAAAATTACTTTTGTTTGGCTGCTCCAGAATAATTTTAATGTCAGAGAAACCACCCTGAACTGGTGAACATGTATTGCATGCGATTTGGTTTTCGTGTTTCAAGTAGCTTCGGCTGCGCTTCCTCTGCAGGAAGGACTGTGACAAGGGAAAGAGAGTGAAGCTGATGAGTGACTTGCAGAAGCTGATCCAAGGGAAAATCAAAACTGTGAGTATGCCGTGCTTGCGGTTCCAACTCTTAAAGAAATCCCGGGTTCTCGGCTCTCGGGGAAGCATGTCCTGTGTATTTGGTTATGGGTACCAGCGCAACAGCACTTCAGGACTGGTCTGCCCCACATCTGTGCCTGGCAGCCTTAAAGGCCATGAAAGCACAGTCTGTGTAGTCCTTGTGAGTGGACTTTGAATTAGGACTGGAATTTCAAAGGCGATAGACTTTTCTGTCTCTTGCATTTGTTTCAGCTATGAAATGTGATAGGAAGTGAAGCCGGACAGTACTTCACTACAAAATTAACTTATCTCTGTCTCAAGCAGGCAAGTGCAGTTTAAGCTGAAAAAAGTGTATGTTGTAAGAAATAGTGTAACTAGTAGAAACAAGCTGGTTCAGACAGTCTGAGTCTAGAAAGTCCCAACTGTTTGCCTACAGATTGCCTTTGCACACGACTCAACACGTGTGATCCAGTGCTTCATCCAGTATGGGAATGAAGAGCAGAGGAAGCAGGCTTTTGAAGAATTGCAAGGTATTGTTATATTTTTATAGTTTTTGATAAAGTTGTAAGGCTGAAGGATATTCTGGAGAGTAGTTTCATATTTTCTGCAAGACTGTTTTCGTTGCTCTGTTTCTTTGCCTGGGCCAAGTAGAGTGAGCTGTATTCCAGAATCATGTGTGTGTTTATTTCTTTCCTTTTTTTTTTTTTTCTGGAGAACTGAAGTGAATAAGCCAGGTCATTGGGATGTTTTGTTTTCTCCACCAGGTGACTTGGTTGAACTAAGTAAAGCCAAATATTCCAGGAATATCGTCAAGAAATTTCTCATGTATGGGTAAGTTGGTATAAAGTGTAATTTTTCCCTTGGCTTTTGGTTTTGTGGATTCATTGTTACCCAAATGCTACCTTAAAATCTCTGGTCTTTGTGATCGCCTCCAGACACTTGTGGTCTTTCTAGAGCACCACACCTTAAAATAATAACTGAAACCAACTAAGATCATGGTGCTGCCTTCTCCCATTGTTGAGGTCCTGTTTCATATATTTAAGTTAAAGAACAAAGCATTGGGATAATTAACTTTGATTACTAGTATTCGGGGTAGGAAGTTGAGAGGGACAGGTGAGCAGACTCTGCGGTAGGTCATTGTGTCAGCACGTGTCAAGGATGATTATAATGACATGCTGTTGGTACCTAGCTAGACCAGCCTTTCTGGTGTGAGATGTACCAGATGTGATAGCAGCAAAAAAAATAAGTGACATACAATTGATAACATTTTTTTCCTAACCATTCCTGGCTATTATTAACTTTTCAAATGCTTTAGAATAATTTTTTTTTTTTTTTAAGAAAATAGTTTATTTCTGTTTCCTCCTTGACTGTCCTTTCCTAACTTTCCTTGTGGGCTAGTTTAAGGAACGACCAGGGCACCTACTGTGTGCTGGTCACCATTCTTGATGCATCTTAGTCCGTCCAGTTCTCACAGCAGCTGCGCTCCTATTTTGTGAATGAAGAAGCTGAAGCCCAGAGAAGTTGTAAGACCATAGGCTTGGGGCTGTAGCTTAGTGATAGAGCATTTATTTGCCTTGCATGCATGAAGTCCTCAGTTCAATCCTCAGTGCTGCCCATAATAAATTAAGAAAAAAATCTGCTTGGCTCGTTGAGCTGGTTAGCTGAGCCAGGCTTTCTCACCAAGGATTACAGCCTACTTGTCTTCTAAGCCTTAAAAATTTGCTCACTACCAGCCTCCCCACATAGGAGAACTCCCCTCTAACACCAATACTGATGAGTTGGCCTTTGGAGAAGTAAGCGTGGCTGTATTGTTACCCAGCCTTCTCCTCTCACTTTTTCTGTGTTCCTATTGACTTTAGGAGTAAACCTCAGATAGCAGAGATAATCAGAAGTTTTAAAGGTCACGTGAGGAAGATGCTGCGGCACTCGGAGGCATCGGCCATCGTGGAGTATGCGTACAATGACAAGGCCATTTTGGAACAGAGGAACATGCTGACAGAAGAGCTGTATGGGAACACGTTTCAGCTTTACAAGGTGCCCTTTCTACAAGTTCTTACCCTGTGTGTTTATTTTTCTGTGTGGTCATTAAGTTTCAATGTCCTGTATATAAGATGTGTTTTTACCAAGCTAGTCCTTCAGGAGTGTATTTGTACTTTTGTTCTCTTGGATTATGTCCTTGCAGTAGGGAACAAGTGGTCACTCGGTGCTTTCTCCCTCAGAACGCTGTCTTTAGATCGGTCTGTTTTTATTGCTTCCAGCTGTGTACGCGATGCTTCAGCGGTCTCTTCCTGCAGTCAGTGAGATCAAAGACTGCTGTAGTGAGCGAGTGGTACCGCTGCTCCATAGCCAGCTCTGGCCGAGGGGCACTGCGCCTCCTCTTGTGACTGTCTCGAGTTTCTTTCCGGTTTTGCCTTGCCTTTGTCTGGATTGGATCTGGAGAGGGAGGGTTCTAGGAACCTGAAATACAGAAGTTGTTTCTGGGACCAACCAGTGATGGGACTAGTACTGCTGGAGGACCTATTTCAAACCTTGGGACATGGCTGGGTGGTGGTGGCGTACGCCTTTAATCCCAGCGTTTTGGAGGCAGAGGCAGGTGGATCTCTGTGAGTTCGAGGCCAGCCTGTTTTACAAAGCAAGTTTTAGGACAGCCAGGGCTACACAGAGAAACCCTCTATTGAAAAACCAAAGGGGGAAGAAATGAAAAGTATATGTCTGTACTGGACATGTATAGATTATGTTCCTTATTGTTCTGTAAACAACATAGTATAATAACTATTTGTCGAGCATTTGTGTTTTGTTATGTCATGTAAGTAGCCTTGAGATGGTTTAAAAATATGCCGAAGGATCGTATGGATCATATATAAATACTTTGTTGTTTTATGGGGAGTCTTAAGTGTCAGCAGGTTTTATATCCATGGCTAGAGCTGACCCTCTGCAGGGATGCTCACACACTGGCAGATGTGCAGGCAGGGAATCAGATCACGAGGAGTTACTCTGTGGGCATTCGCTCTAGAAATGGAAAACATCACAAAATTACTTTAAACTTGTTTTAACATGGCTCGAGTTCTTGCTTGTCTGGAAGTGATGGCATCGGGAGACATTTGGTTATTGTTCTGTTTCAGTCGGCCGATCACCCAACCCTGGACAAGGTGCTGGAGGTGCAGCCGGGAAAGCTGGAGCTTATTATGGATGAGATGAAGCAGATTCTGACTCCTATGGCCCAAAAGTAAGACGGGTTTTTATTACAGATTGAAATAGGTCTTTGAAGGAGCCACATTTTACAGAATCCTTGCCAGAAAGGAGACATTTTCCTCCACACTGTTAGTAATCTAGCATAAATAAGAGTATAAAACATTTTGTTTGAAACTATTCTTGATGCAGGTGGATGTGGCTCTTCTTAATGTTGTATCTTATTGGCTAACTTTATGGTGGCTTATCAACATTTTTAAAGTGATAAAACCTTTGTTTTTTTCAAAATGTTGACTGAGCCTTTGTATGTTAAATAGTTTACACTGTTGGTTGTTTAAACTGCACTATAGACAAGTTTGTACTTGCTGTCACCACGTCTTTGGTACCTTACAAAATGGTTGGGAGCAAAGCAAAGCTTCTGGGACCAGGCAGGATGACTGTGACTCCTGATAACATGTCCCCTTACCCCCTAATCCTGCGTGTACGTGGACAACTTCACCTCTCTGGGCCTGGTTTCCAGACCTGTGGAACTGAAGTGATAATACCACATTATTTGTAAGGTTTTTATGAAGATGAAATAGGTTAAAATATTTGCAAAGCCCTTAGAGGAGTGCTTTGTTCATCAAGGCGTTCGTTTGCATGTTTTATGTGAACTTCCATGTTCTTGATCTTGACATCAGCCAGCACTGCACTCCTGAACTTACCACACATCGTATTGGGGTGTAGATGATTAGGGGTTGTCGCTGCTGCTGGCACTGCTGTCGTTCATTCAAATCGTACTGCTGCTGAAATTATTTATGATTCTGAGACATTTTGGAGAATGATTGACAGAAAATACCCACGAGTAATGGGTCTACCTGTGAATTTTTAATGAGGTATCCAGTACTGGGGGCGGGGCTACACTGCCGCTGTCCTTGTTCTGATGAGGTAGAACCTGCTGGGACCAGTGCATCATCTTGTTATAGAGCCTGGAAATTCATATGCTGCTCTCAGTTGTGATGACACTAAACCACACTAAACATCTTAGCATTGTTGAAAGATAAATGTGATTTATGGCAGATTATATTTAGTAAAATCATTTCACTTGTTTAGATGATCTTAAGTTACCTGTCTTTGTGTTGCTGTGTCGCTAGATCTGACTGTCTTCCCTTCCGTTTGCAGGGAAGCTGTGATTAAACACTCACTGGTTCATAAAGTATTCTTGGACTTTTTTACCTTTGCACCCCCAAAACTTCGATCGGTAAGTCCTGGTTTCTGTCTTTGAATCAGTGCAAAGCCGGCGTGGTGGCACACACTTGAGATTTGGCGCTTTTGTACACACAGTTCCTTTCTCCCTTAGAAACCCCCTAAATAATGCACTGAACAGATTTGCTAAATCTCTTTATTTCCAGCCTTCCCCTCCCCCAGGATAGGAATAGAATTGACCCTAGTTTTATTAATGGCCCTCAATTTTTACATTTTAGTTACAATCCAGGGAGTGTCCTCTAGCTAATCTAATCTAAAAGGCAGCCTACATTGGAGGATTCCTCAGTGTTCCAGTAATTTAAATTAAAAAAAAAAATGCCCGCTTTAAAAGGTTAAGGGAGGATACTTAGTGTGAAACTAAATGGCCCATGAAAGCCTGGACCTTACCTGATGGAAGGCAGTGGACCAGTGAAGGTAATTGCACTGCCCTTGGAGTCAGCAGTGGGAATACAGATGAGAACTCGTGCTTTACTTCCCGATTAGCTCTTCTCGTCTCATCTAGCTGTGCCCTGTTGTCCATTGGTTCTCATTTTCTAATCACGAGAGCTGACGAAGATAACACATCTTATATCTTTTAACATATATGCCTAGTGCACATTCTTGGGGATTTTGAAGCCCTCCGATTAGCATGTAGAATAATTTCTCTGCAGCCTACCCACCCTCCAGCCCCCCAACCTTGTGGCCAGAAGAGCGGCATTTGCTCTCCTAGGATCTTCATGCTTTCCTACGGAGCCCAGGATTTTGGAGTTTTTGTGCTAAGAGTGTTTTGATGACAGTGGAACACAGCATTCAGTCATAGCAAACATCTGGAGTGGACATAAAGTGACAAGACCTTCTCTGGAGATCTTGGAAACACGATTGGAACCTGTGTTACCTCCCACACCAGTTACCTTCCAGCCCAATAGCTTTTATTAATTCTTTGAGATTTTCATGTGTATATATCATGTGTTTTGATCTTATTAATCCTCATTCCTCCCAGATCCACGCCCCCAATTCCTTGCCATCTTTTTTTTTTTAATAACACACATACATTCACAGTTTGGGGGCCATCTCCTGACCATACTATCCTGACCATACTCTTAAACATTGTCTCCCTCCCCTATAAGCCATCAGCTGTCAATAGCTCTTCGGCTCAGGGTGCCTGGCTTGAATGTTGACTGGCAGTAGCTGCTGCTGTGGGTTCATGAATGTAGTGGTCTGTCCAGTCCAGTGCGGAGACTGTTTGCCTTGTGTCTCCTAGAATCTTCCTCCTCACCCTTCCACAATATCCCCTTAACCTTGAGGAAAGGAGCTATGGTTTACATACCCCGTTTACAGTAGAGCACTTTCGGAGAAATTCTGAAGTTCAGATATGTGCCCCAAAATCTGGTCTTGAGATTAATCCTGGGAGCGGGCGGTACCTTAGGGTGAAGTGCAGCCCTTTTTCTTTCCAGACTTTGGATAAGTTTTCCCAGTAGAAAATTTTAATTCAGAAGCCCTGTAGTGATTGGGTTCCAGAGCTCATTTATATCCTGGGTGCTCAGACTTTGGAAATAAGAAATGGTGTTTTTCCCCTTTACGTTTTACAAAAAAAAATCTTTGAGTAAAGGTTAAACGTTAGCACAGAGATTTCATTGAGAAATATTATTTAAGTGTTTGGTGCACAAGTCATCTGACTTGTAGAGGTGATCCGGTCCTGTGGTAACCTAAACCCCAGACACTTGGGTCAGAATGAGTTTTGATTGTGTTTGTTATGCTCACATGTGGGAGAGCATGTTCTTTTCCCAGCTGTTCTGTTAAACACTGCCTTAGAACCACAACTCTGGCTGCTGTTTCTGTATTCATTGAAATATATCGCACATCACCTGTGAGTACTTTACAACTAGATGTAAGAGGAAATTGGTTATGTTGTTTATTAGAAATTACTATGAGCTGCATTTGCTGCTTTTCTTGGAAAAGAATGTGTCTAGAAAGAGGCTGGCTGTAGGATTGAAACCTGAAGTGTTCACTGCCTGGGGTTCCTCTTCATTCTCTAGGAATTAATTGAAGCCATCCGGGAAGCAGTGGTATACCTGGCCCACACACACGATGGCGCCAGAGTGGCCATGTACTGCTTGTGGCACGGTACACCCAAGGTAAGTCAGAGCCAGGCCGTACCTGCACTCTGGACTTGATCTTCAAGCCTTGAGTCAGTCGGCTTTAGTCTTACTTTGTTCAACTTTGGTTCCCAGTTGTACAGAAGTGTCATCTTCTGGGAACTGTATCTTAGGGCCTCCCGGGGCTTCACTGAAAGCTAAGGAAGAAATCCTCCAGTTAGGTGACACATTTATACTCAACCTCGGCTTACACGGGTCTGGGGACCCATGTTCTCTTCTTTCACTTTTCATTTAATGGTCATATTGAGAATGGGAGGAAGGCAGAGATAATTAATAATTAACTGCACCATATGTGTGTCCTGTGTGGTTTAAATACTCTGAGGAAAAGGTGAACATCCATCTAGATCATAGAATTTTGCATATTTCATCTGTTAAATGTTAGTTGTGTTTTATCTACTTACATTTACTTACTGCAAATGTAAGTATTGCACAAACATATATTAATATAGCTGTATGTTAGATTCTTGAAGGCATATCAGACATTGGAAGAATTTCATGGTTCCATATTTGTGCCAAAATGGGTGGGCATAAACTGAAAATTATATAATTCTTTATAGGTGTTTTGGTTTAACCCGTACCATTTTCCATTCTGCTTTGTAAACTGGTTTTTTCACTAACAAAGAGATGATGCTGATGAAGATGTAAATAATAATAATATGTAAATATTAACTTTGCAGTCAGCTTAATCTACAATTAAAAGTTGATTGAGGCACTTTTTCCTTTTTAAGGACAGAAAAGTGATTGTGAAAACAATGAAGACCTACGTGGAAAAAGTGGCTAACGTAAGTACGACAGAATAACGTCCATGAAGTCTAGCAGTGCCTATTGGGGAAAGCGGAAAACTACAGGAAATTGTTTACATTTGTTTATCGCATCTTTTCTACCCATTTTTTAGGTTAATTTGAACAAAATGGAGTTCATCCTATAGTTCTCTCTCTACGTATGAATTGTTTGTATATATGTGTGTCTTGCTAGAGATCAAAGAGAGGAGTTCATATGTTCTAGGCGGTACCCTGCCTGTCTGTGCACTACACCCCAGGCCCTGTTTGGTGGTGGTCTATAAAGACTGATCGTTTGTACCTGTTTTATACCTGTCTCAGCCTTGTTCACTAAGTACAGGATTACTGCTGCCTGTTTAAGCCTTAGATATCTAATTAAATAATGTCAGGTTGTAGTTCAGAAACTTAAGACTAGTTTTTGCCACCACCAAAACCGTAATAAATTAAAAATGGTCCGTTTTCTTGGTATAAATTTATGGTGTGGTCATGAAAAAGTTGAGCTATTAAATATTTTAGCTTCTTGGAATCTGTTGAAGGATTAGCATTAGATACCAGAGGTTTTGTTGGTGGTGGTTGTTTTGTTTTGTTTCTTTTCTAAACTAGGATGTTTGTATCTGGGCAGCAGCGCAGTGGATAAAGCCTGGCTCTGCACACGCACACACAGGCAGTCTCACCCACATACGTGTGCATTGCCATCCACACCGAGATGCAAATAATAGAAATCTTTGTGTGTTGAAATGTCGAATGACTTTTCCATGCTAGCAATGCAAAGTAATGCTAAACCTAGGTTATATGTGGTAGTGAATGTGATTTTGATTATATAATTCAGTAAATTTATCAATTACTGGTGAGTTGAAACTACTCTCTGTTCAACCTTTTTCTTTAAAAAAAAAATCCAATGAGATCAACTAGATTTGTCAAATTCTTACTTCAGACCAAGGATAGATGCTGTGTGGACCAGGTGGTTTTCTGTGGCTGGGAATGATGGGAAGAGTTAGTATCTAACTGGTAGGCCACTGACTTCTGGGAAGGGAAATGTGGTTTTTTTCCAGCTTGTGATGTACAAGAATGTTTTATTCACAGTTAAGTTTGTGTGACATTTAATTGAAATACTTAAATTTGGAATTGAGTAAAAATGGGTTGTTAATAGAAAGTTCTATCTAAACTGTGTTAGTAAGGTATTTTCTAAATAATAAATTAGATTTTTTTATTTTAAATTTTGATTACATGAGGTAATTGGCCAATTCATTTTTTGAGATCCTTTCCGAGTTTGGCATTGTGGTGGTAACAGAACCTAGCAATCTGACATCTGTAATTTAAGAATTACCTCTGAGAGAGAAGGTAAACAAGCAGAACTTGATAGATTTGAACTGTCATTTAGAATTCCAGATGTTACTGTTCAGTTTTGAGGTTTTTATACTTCTATTTTACTATTCTAGTCTTTAAAATTTTATCTAGACTTCTTTCAGTCCTGGCATTAGGTCTGTCTCAGTGCCTTGAACAGAATTATTGTGGAGTGTTTATGGTAGTCTTAAATGTCAGTCAGATCAAGGTGGTGTATGCTGGTTTCTGGGTTTCGGCTCCAGAGAGAAGCATTGTTCAGTGTCTAGAATGATTGTGGGATTGCCTGTTGCTCCCCTGTGTAATTAATATGAGCTGATTGCCGACTTCTGTAGAGATGACCATTGCTCTTTGTTCAGTGTGACGGTGCCTTTAAAAGATGGTACCTCAGCGTCTGCATTTTAAATTGAGTTGTGGGCCAACTTCTGTATTCATACAGAAATGCCTTGCTGGCGGTTTGTTATGCTGTGCCTGCCTGACAGTGGAAACAAGGAGTTTTTGATGTGTTCTATCGCATCGCTGTACCATGATTCACTTAGCCAGTCCTTTCTGTTGGAATCTTGAATTGTTTTTAGAGTCCTTAAATTATGAATATATATATGTATATCTGTTACTATATGTATGTCTGTGCATGTATGTATGTGGAAGCATGTCTAGGGTAAATCCCTAGAGCTAAAATTGCTGAATGAGAACATACATGCATACATGCATGTTCCCAATTGCTTTCCAAAGAAGAAAACCACTTTACGTTCTAACCAGCGTGAAGATGCCTGCTTTCCCCCAAAAGTTCAACTCAAAGAGGTGATTGTAGACAGTGTGTTTGTGAGTGCCCCTTTCTACTCTTACAAGCAGTGATTTTTATCTACTTCTTGGGGCCATTATGGTGTATATAGTTGGTATACTTTTTATTGTGTGTGGATTTAGGGAAGTTTCTTTTTTTGTTTGTTTCTTTGTTTTGAAACTTGTGGATTTTTGCTGTTTGTTTAAGAAGAAACCAACCATGTAGCCTCTAGAACTCAAGTGTGTAGGTTGGGATGTTCTCGAACATACAGAAGTCTTCTGGTCTCCCTCTAATAAATACCTAAAGGTGTCATAAGTTATAGGGATGTACCACAGTACCTAGCTCTTATCTAATTTTTTTTTTTTTTTTTTTTTTTTTTTTTGGATTTTTCGAGACAGGGTTTCTCCTTAGCTTTTGGTTCCTGTCCTGGAACTAGCTCTTGTAGACCAGGCTGGCCTTGAACTCACAGAGATCCACCTGCCTCTGCCTCCCCAGTGCTGGGATTAAAGGTGTGTGCCACCACCTCCCGGCTTCCAATTTTTGTATATGGTTTGGGGTTTTGTTTTGTTTTCACTATTTGGTTTTAAATATCTATAGCTATTTTCTTTCTCTTTTTTCTTTTCTTTTTCTTTCTTTCTTGCTTTCTTTCTTTCTTTCTTTTTTTTTTTTTTTTTGAGACAGGGTTTCTCTGGTTTTGGAGCCTGTCCTGGAACTAGCTCTTGTAGACCAGGCTGGCCTCAAACTCACAGAGATCTGCCTGCCTCTGCCTCCCAAGTGCTGGGATTAAAGGCGTGTGCCACCACTGCCCGACTAATTTTTTTTTTTTTTTTTTGGTATTTTGTGACAAGGTTTCTCTGTAGCTTTGGTGCCTGCTCTATAGCTATTTTCAAAGAAATTCAACAATGTACAATAAAAGCAATTGAATAAAATAAAATAATTTTTAGTCCTTTGACCCAGGGGTGACTATGTTTTGCCTTCTAGAATTTTCTGTGTATGACAGAAAATTTATAAAAATGTATATATTCATAGTTTTATGAATGTATGTATATATTTTATGATGTATATTTATGTATGTGTATATAAATCTTCCTATGATTAGCCATTTCTTTTTTTCTTTTGGTTATTTGAATAGTTTCTGCATCTTCCTCCCCCAATTAACCTTTCATTTAATTGTCTCATTTAAAATTTTGAAGTGGCCATTCATTAATTGGATGTTTGCTTAGGTTTTGTCCTGTTTGACCAGTATGTTTTTCTGTTTCTTTTCTTTTTTGCTAAATCAACCTTATCTCAATAATTAGGTGGTTCTTTTGAGTGGTTTTGACTCACCTTGTTTGCATAAGGTTGGACAGACTATTGTGTAGGCTCTGTGGGTAGAGTATGTAAGAGGAAAATTTTGTTTTTTATCACTATGTCATGATAGCATAGACCAGGCTGCACACAAATTCAGAGATCTGTATGCCCCTGAGATGCTGGGATTAAAAGCATATGCTGTCATACCTGGCTTTCTAGGTTTGCTGTTACTTTATCTTGTTTTTGTTTTTGTATTTAGTTGTTTAGTTTCTGTGTTGGAGATGGGTGCTGGGCACATATGTGGAGGTCAGAGGACAACTTTGGAAAGTCTGATCTCTTCTTCCACCATTCAGGTTCTGGGGCTTGAACTCGGGTCATCAGGCTTGGCAGCAAGCGCCTTTACCTACAAGAGCCGGTTCCCCAGTCCACCATACAAATGTTTTTAACCCTTTCTGTCTCCCCATTCTTACAGGGCCAGTACTCGCATTTGGTTTTACTGGCAGCATTTGATTGTATCGATGATACTAAGCTTGTGAAGCAGATAATCATATCAGTAAGTAATTGGGATGGGCTGGGGTTGGTCACATCGGCCAGTGGCCAGTGCTGGAGTTTAATTTCACATGTTATGTAAACTCTTTGACTTGTGCTTTTTGTCCATGTTTACTGTGACTTTCGTAGCCTTAGTTGTGTCTTATTTTACAGACTTGCTCTGTTCCTGTATGAATCCCAACCTTGTAACTGGATAGTAATTGTTTTAAAGACCAAAATGGCCATGGTTAAAACATGACTTGACATTTCTACCTGACTTTGGATTAAGGTTGCCTTGAATTTTTTTTTTTTTAAGCAAAGCAGTGCTTGGATATGATTGGTAATTATTTGGTGATTGCCTTGTTTAGTGATTCTACAATTTAATACACTTGCTGTGGGCAAGCAGCCTCTGCACAGCTGTCCAGTTCATCTGTCCCTGTGTGCTTGGCTAAGCTGCTAGTGGAGAAGAGAACACCTAAAACCCATTCACCTGTGCTTGTGACACCCTTAACAAAAGCTTCTGTTAAAATTGGTGTCCTAACTGCCTTCTTACCTCTTAGCGATTGCTCAGGTCTAATACAGTGACCATAAGGTGGTAATGCTTGAGTAAACGTCTTCATCCCTGCCCCTGACTTCAGAACTCTAGGCAGAGCTGCCCCAAAGTAGACATGGTGGTGGCAACTGGGTGTCTCCTTCTCTCTCTGACTCTCCTGCTCTTGTTCTGATTCTCTGAGCCTGCCTTCTGTGTAGTATGCACAAGTTTTGGCTGGACAAGGGAGAGATTGCCAAACTAGGGACAAGAAATCGCAATATTGGTAGCAATGACCAAAATTGGAAATGTTTTTAAAACTGATTAGTTTTGCAAGCACATATTGTTCACCAGGAAGTCCCATGCACCCTTGTGTTTGCACGTGGAGTCTTGGAGAAATTGTCCTGACAAGTGAGACTCCTACAGGGTCCGTGGAGCAAAGCCTGTGGTCAGGTGGGGGTGCTGTGGCCTCTCTAGTCTGACAGGGTGAGGGTAGCTCATTGTTTACTGAGTTTATCCCTAATAGAAGGGGGGAGGGGGGAAGCTTCCTAGACGGCAGCTGGAAAGCCCAGTTGCGGGTTTCTCATGCCCTCGCTGCCACTTTCCAGCTCCATTCTTGACTCTTCTTGAAGTGGTGGTGACTTTTGGGGGAATGGGATTGTGGGAAGAAACAAGTTGGCAAGACTTTGTGTCACAGACTGAATATTTTGACATGTTCCTTGTGACTTTAGGACCCTTTTGACTCCAATCACTAGTGATTGTTTTTCATTCCTGTGACAGAGATGTGAGGCCGTAGAATCGGCTATGAATAAAGCTGTTCTGTGAAAATGGAAACTGGCTGGCCTGTTGAAAGTTTGCTTTGTGTAATATTTCACAAAAACGAAAATGTGCCTTGCTGCTCCAAATGCATTTCAAGGGAAACAAGTGCCCCTCAGGACTTGCCAGATTTATCTGCTGGGTTAGTCTTTTCCAACCATTTATCTCTCTTCAAGTTGCTGTTGAAGCCATTTTCGTTTCTTGCACTTATCTGTTTGAGGTCCACAGCTGTGGAACCCACATTCCTGAAGGCGAACTGGAGGCAGCTCTCATGGACGCGCCTCTCGCTGACAAATGCTCCACCTTTCTGTGTATCATTAAACCCCGGAGTTAGTGATAAAGTTGTGACATGTTCATTGCTCTTGTATTTTCCCACCCATCCACCACAGGATTCAGTTGCGGTGCTTTTTAAAAATTACCAGGAAAGTTGAGCATTGCCAAGCACTCCACTTAGGGTATCCGTGCTTCCCAGAATGTCAAGTTGGAATCTCAACCTGGTCAGCTGTACCTTTCTTTGACCTTTCAAAATAAACTCAAGCTGTCGCCCACCTGCTTTCCTCCCCAGAATGAACATACTTCCAAAGGAAACGATTCCATTTATTCTCATGTGCTTTGGCTGGTTTCATAGCAGCTTTGCTAAGAAAGGGATGGGTACCTGGTCATTTGCTGTTTGGGAATGAAGAAGTATTGATACATATTTTAAATGCCATATCTTTAATAAATAATTTAAGTTACTAAGAATAATATGCCAACTACTTAGTCTTCTATCATTTGACACAAATATGTGATGGCTCACACCTATAATCCCACCACTTGAGAGGCCAACAAACCTGGAGGATGGGCCAGCCTGGCTCAATAGTGAGATTTATTTATTCATTTATTTATTGTGAAGAGCTAGATGGTAATTACTTTAGGTTTTATGGGCCATATATGGTTTGTCTTGTTTATACTTTTAAAGAATGCTTTGCAGTGTAAAATGGGAAGGAAAAGAAAAAACATTCTTAGCTTGATGGGTGTGTAGAACTTGAACATAGACAGGATTTGCCCTATAGAGCATAATTTTCCCACCTTTGTGTGTTGCGTTTATTTTCAGTGACTAGTAGGAAGTAGTCTGCTAGTGAATGTACTGAAGTCTGTAGTTTTTATATTCATGGTGGTGATTAGTATTTCTTATACTCTTAAAAACTAGAGGGTGAAGGCAGGAGAATAGGAAGTTCAAGGTTACCCTTGGTTACAAAGCAACTTGAGGTCAGCTTGGGGTACATAAGACTCTATCACAAAAACAGAATGCAAACCCTTTCTGGAGGAGGGGCGTGTAGTTGATGTCAGAGCACCTCGAAAGCACATGAGAGACTTGACTCAGTCCCTAGCACCGCAAACCAGAAGCGAACGAACAGTGACAAAAACAGGAACACCCCAGAAATTGTTTTTCCTTTTTATTGGCTTTTGCTATTCCATAGAATTCTTATCACATATATGGGTATTCTGGTTTCATTTCTGTAGCTGTGAAACTTTAAAAACAAAACAACAACCTTGGGGAAGAAGGTTTTATTTGGTTTACAATTGACCCTCCTAATGGAGAAGTCAGGTCAGGCATTAAATATCGCATACACAGTCATGGACAGACAGAGAAAACACATGGATTCTTGCTTGTTGGCTGGAGTTTTCTTTATACTGGTCAGTACCCCTTCGTAGGGAATAGAGCTTCCCACAGTGAACTGGGATTTCCTGCATCAGTTACTAGGCAAGATGATTCACCCACAGTCAGGCTGAGAGGTCAACCTGTTCCTGATAATTCCTCAGTGAGACTCTTCTCAGATGATCCTAGGTTGTACCAAACTGATAGTCAACACTAACCAGTAGAGTTCTGTGAGTGACTCTTTCCCACCCAGGCTCTAAGAAAACCCAGTGTGGCTGGGTGTTCTCTTCAGAGTAATTGGTCTTACCAAAGTGTCAGGTTGAAATCATAGGCTGATGATCATTCTTTGTTTCCTATGACCAAATGCCAGGTAGTGCGCCCTGCTCTCTCAGCCACGTCTACCTCTCACTTGACTTTTTCCTTTGGTTGTTTTCATTCATTTTTTTAGCAGTTAGCTGTGATCTGACAGAACTTATAAACTCAGAAATGCCCACAGACCAGATGCTTACATGAGTGAGATAGGCTAGGTGTTCAATAAAGAGGGAGGGAGTCGAGAATGGAGAGAATACATCATGTCCTTAGTGCAGCCAAAAATGTGGCCTCTGGATAAAGTCCTATCTTTACAGTACTTGGCTTCCTAGTGATCTGACCTCCCTCAACTGTCTAGTACTTAAGTCTCTCCTATTATTTTTAACTTTCTATTAATTCTCTTGCTTATTCTACTAGATTTTAGCTCCCTGTGACTAGTTTCATCATTCCCATATATGTCCTATTATAGCAGTGTGTTTACTACAGGCTCAAGGCTCAAGTTTCTGTTGCTTGTTTCTGCCCCTATGGAAAATGTGGACACGTTTCCTGTGTGCACCTTTGTTTTGAACTACTAGCCCTCTTAAGAGTGCCATGGAGCCTGGACATGGGTGGAGCAAATGAACTGAGTGTGTCTATGCATAGATGTTGTGCACAGACTGCGCCATGAAAGTAGTCCTTGGGGGGGGGGGCTGTCAGTGGAGTCCTGTGGTGGCTCTTCATTATGCCATGAGAAAGATGTCAGTTCATGGTACACTGAGGGCATACTAAAGGCTCCCTGTGTTGGAGTCATAAACCATCTCATTATTGAAAGCATGGATAATAATGCTACTTTAAGACTTGTTTACTTTGAGATGCTGAAAAGAACTCCACACCCTATAATGAATTCTGCATTTTTCTGGTGTGATTGAAATTATGGATGCATTTTAGATGGTTAGACCTATTTCTGAAAGCCTTCATGTGTGTGTGGAAATCATGTGTGACCTTGGGTTCAGAGGTGATTCAGAGAGCTGAATGAGGAGCCAGCTGTAGTTCTGGAAGCTAGTTATGAGGGAGATTATTCAGCGCTAAGCGGTGTCCTGTTCCATTTCAGCATGTAGCCAGTGCGAGCGCCTGTCATTGGGTATCAGAAGGATGTGGACTGGTGCAGAAAGCTGAGGGAAGCCTGGGGTTTTATCAACGAACACGAGAGTCTGAGTTGTGCTGTATCCTGAGCCATGGATGACTGACTTAGTTTAGCCCCGTGTACTACTAAAATCACTATTTAGTGATGAATGGTAGTTTGGTTGGTTTGGTTTGGTTTTTAAGGACAGACTAGGGACTGGAGCAGTGGCTTTGCTCCATGGCTAAGAGCACTGGCTACTTTCCCAGAAGATCCAGGTTCAATACCCAGAACCTACATAGCAGCTCAGAACTCTCTGTAACTCTAATCGCAGGGGATCTGATACCCTTTTCTGGCTCCTGTGTGTATGTCATGCATGTTGTACACCGACATGAATGTAGACAAAACACCCGTACACACAATAAAAACATTTTTTTTAATTGTTTAAAAAAAATAACAATCCTGAGTTTATGTCATCTTGGGAGGGTCTCTTCCTTTATGAGGACGGTGTATGCTTCCTTTGGATATGACAGCTTTGCAGTCAAGGTCAGGAGTAGTCAGATCTCTGCTTCTGATCCTGACCTGTAAACATAGCTAGTGGATGACCGCACTCTGCCTCTGCGACACCTGTTTCTCACTATAGTAAACAGCCTTCGTTTGCTATATTAGCAGCCCAGCTGAGCCTGTATCAACTTCCTGCTCCACAGGGCAGCTTCCTCTCTCCTGTCCCAGCAGGGAAGTTCTGAGGCCTGTGCCTCATCAAGGCTCCTGCTACACAGAGTGCTCCTGCAAAGTGACCCTCGTCTGCTCCGATCACAGCAGGTGCTGTCCTTAGTAACAGCAGTCCAGATACTCCTCCTCATGAGTGGAGATAGCTCTTCCAAGCTCTTAAAGTCCTTGGGTTTGATCCGTTAATACGAACAGGTTATTCACTAATGACAGCCACAGTAGATAATTAACTATGTTCTGAATGTAATTCTTCGTGTTTTGATAAGACATGTCAGAATTAACTTCACATTTGCTAGTGAGTGTGCGGAGGGAAATAGCCAAGGTTGTGTTGCTCGTTCCCTTCAAATCCCATCTGAGCTTGGAATGTAAATAGTGCTGCAAGGGTGCTTTTTGTTTTTTAATTATATAGGAAATCATCAGTTCCCTGCCCAGCATAGTAAATGACAAATACGGGAGGAAAGTCCTGTTGTACTTGCTGAGTCCCAGAGATCCCGCCCACACGGTTCCGGAAATCATCGAGCTTCTGCAGAAGGGTGATGGCAATGCACACAGGTAACTGGCAGCTGATAGCTTGGCACCTTGTTCCTTTGCCCGGGTGCTTGATTCTTTGTGAGGGATGTATGCACCAAGAAGTTTTTGTACGTGCATCCCTCTCTTCCTCTATTTCTCTAAAACTTCTTAGTGAATTCCCTGTTATGCATGAGAGTTTGACGGTCTCAGACCATACCTTGAAAGGAAATGGCAGTGTCAGACTGAAGGTCCCCCTGAGCAGACCTGGCACCCAGTAGTGTGATTTTGATTTTTTTTTGTTTTGCTTTACTTTCAAGGCTCCTGGCGTCATGTGTTTTAATGTCTTGAGAGCAGAGTCTGTGAAGTACTCTGAACACGTCCTGTCTTGCATGTTGATTTGTCATTACTTGGTTTAAGACTGCCTGGATTTGGGAGGGTTGTTTGTCTGTAGTGTAGAAAGCAACTTCCTTTATTGAAGTCCTGTTCCTTGCCAGGCAGTGTTGAGATCATGAGAATGGAAAGATGCCCAGTCTGCAGCCTTCACTCCCTCACTGTCCGCATCCTCGGCAGGACAGACAGTTACAGCAGCGGGTAGCCCAGGTTGGGATAAGCTCCTAGAGGGTTGTGATAACAAGATCTCCCATTTCTCTTACCACCTCATTCATCATATTCCGACAGTAAGAAAGACACCGCCATCCGCCGGCGTGAGCTCTTAGAATCCATCTCCCCAGCTTTGCTAAACCACCTGCAAGGACATGCGCAAGAGGTGGTGCTGGACAGGTCTGCGTGTGTGTTGGTGTCTGACATCCTGGGATCTGCTACTGGAGATGTTCAGCCTGCCATGGATGCCATCGCCAGTTTGGCAGCTGTGCAACTGCATCCTGGTGGCAAGGACGGAGAGGTGATGTACAGTTGATTATAGTACAGGCAGCAGAGCCACGGGGCCTGCAGAAGCCGCAGTCATGGACACTACAGAGTGTTAGCAGTAATGCCAGTAGCACATTCAAACAGACCAGAGCGCCATATAGTGCCTGTCCTTCTCAGAAATGCAGTGATTCTATACTGCCTGAAGTCACGTGCTATGCCTCTTAAACATCTGTGACTGGCCCTTTATTACCTTTCCAAAATAGTCCATGCTTGCTGTTGCAGCTGCTTCCTGCAGTGTGAAATGCTGTCCTTTTCTCTATTGCCTGTGCTTCATCAATACAAGGCTAATACATCCCAGGGCCCACAGTTCTCTGTGAAATCTTTCCTGATTTTGACTCATTAAAAACCTGTTCAGCTTGATGCATACCTACAAACCGTAGACTTGAGAGACAGAGGCAGGAGGAATAAGAGCTCAAAGTTATCTGTCCTCTCCTACTTATGGAGACCAGAGCCTGCCTGAGCTGGATGAGACTCTCTAACAATATACTTGCTCATTCTGATCACTCTTGCTTGTATTTTCTTGGACATGGTGTGATTCTGCATTGCATCTTAAGGTCACTGATTACATTAAGTGCTAACTAGCACCCCAAAAGCTTGCCATTTGGAAGACACACTGTTTGAATATTAATTATTTAAGTTAATATTGAAACAAAACCTATGAAGGAAAATTGGGTTCGGTGGGGTTGTGTAAGACCCAGCTTGGAAACAGAAAAGCCAAACTGAACCCTGAAGGGTTAGCAGCTCAGGCAAGAATGGTAGAAAGAGGCATGTGGGCTGTGGGGAGGGAGGGTCCTGCAGCCTGAGGAAGGGAGAGCTACTGAGCCCAAGACTCCCACTTGAAAATAGCAAACAAACAAGAGGAAGGCAGAGGCTGGATCACACAGGGCCTTTGTCCTGTGCTAGCTTGTAAGCGCGCAGAGCTCAGAACTAGCTGGTTCTAGGGAATGACCAGTTTTTGAAGCTTTGACCTCTGCTGTCACTCAGTCTGACAAAAGCCTTTATGTGCTAAATAGAATAACCTTTCATTATGATCCCTGGCATCGCTCAAGGATATAAAGTAAGCTGTTCGAGTTCTCAGCCTTTCATTCATTAATCGAAAAAGCAATAAATCTGTCAGAAATGCTTAAAAAGATACTTCTGCCCTTAGAGTTTGGAATCCATTAGAGAGACAGCATGCACGTCACTTTTATGCATGCCTTTATGTTAGCTGAACGCTAACATCTGCATTTTAGTTCAGTTCCAGGGACTTGAAACTAGTAATCTATCTAGTTCTGATCAGCAGTCCATGGGCTGCAAAAAATGGGTGCCTGTCGTAGCAGCATGAAGTCATCACAATGCAGAGGTGCTGCTGCACTGGGCAGAGTCTGCCTCCCCTGCTCAGCTCTTCTCTGCCATCTTCCCGTGTGCTGTGTCCTACTCATAGCCAACTTCCACAGCCTCAGCATCTCCTCGCAGTGGGGTCTTTTCTTGGCTGGAAGATGGTCTCCAGGCGACTTTCCTGCCCTGTCATTGCTAGAATTGGTTTGAGTCAATCTGCTTCCAGACCAATCTCTGGCAGAGTGACAGGATTCCTGGGTCTGCTTACAGTCATTGAGGATGTGGCCCTTAAGAACACAGCCTTGTCACACCTTTGGTCCCAGCTCTTGGGATCACACACTTTTAATCCCAGTACTAGGGAGGTGGAGACAGGAATGATGGTTGGGTGGAGAGGAAATTAAGTCAGGAGGAGACAGCATCTTGGGCTGAGGGCTTGTAGAGACAGGATACCCCCTTCAGTCTGAGTATTTCATAGAGGTAAGAACTAGAGGCTGGCTGCTCTGCTTCTCTGATCTTTCGGCTTTCACCTCCTGGGGGGAATAAAGAACACAGCCTTTAGAGGAAACAGGCTAGGGGCCGTCAGTTGAGTAAACAGTCCAGCATATTCTCACAGCAGTTACTCTTTCCATCTCTTTTCTTGTAGCCTTGGGTCAAGTCTGGCACTCAGCAATGCTTAATGCCCACATGCATTTGATTCTGAATAAAAAGGATGTATGGTATTGAGTGCCTGGCGTGCTACTGACATGTAGATGGGAAGAGGCAAGCTCAGGCCCCTGGCTTCCTGGAGCAAATCAGACAAATGTGTGATGAAATGTTGCTCTCAATGAGCGCTTATTTTCATACTAAATGAGGGGAGACTGCTGTTACTGTGAGAACAGCTGGTAAGGCCAGCAAGTAAGCTGCAGATGTTTTCGTGGCCTGCTCACTAGGTCATGGTAGTGAATGGTATTTAAACACTATGTAGTGTTCTTCCAGGAGGTGTATTTGTATTTCACATCAGTGTATTGCCGTAGGAAGAGTTGGCAGGTTCACCTGATTTGTAAAGCATTGTGTGGTACTGTTCAAACAGAAACTCAGCTAATCGCTGAACTACCTTGCAGAGGCCGAGATCTCCCACATAGCTGTGCTTGTGGCACCCTGGGAATGTGATGGGTTTTCTGGATAAAGGTTTCTTTAACTGTGAAACTTAACTGCATCCATGTCTATACATGGGGTAGAGATAGGCTCATGGGCCAGAGAGGGATGGCAGCTTTTGAAATAACACGGTTCGGGTTCTCTTGTAGCTGCATGTTGCTGAGCATCCTGCGGGACATCTCGTTCTCAAATGGTTAATAGAGCAAGATAAAAAGAGGAAAGAAAATGGAAGAGAAGGTAGGGTGTGTGGCTTATCTTTGGAATTTCTGCATTTCTGGACTTTATACTGGTCATTTAGGTCCTGGTGGGATTTGCTAAGTGTGTGAAAATCAAGCCTGTGAGTAGGTAATGATTAAATGTCAAGGGCTGGGCTGCAGCGCATTGGTGGACTGCTTTCTAGCCATACTGTTTGAACTGTTACAGCGGCTGAAAGGGGTGGCAGGTCATGAATTTGGTTTTGAGACCACCTGTAATGCTGTGGCTGGCTGGGCCATTCGTGTAGGGCAGCACCATCATAAGGTCATGGCTTGGGACTGTTTTTAGCTCCAGTTTTTAGATAAGATATTCAAGTATAATATGGAGTTGAAGCAACCCTTTCATTATTAAAAACAAAAAAAAAGTCTATGCATAGTTTAAATGAGTTAGACAAGTAGTTAGTGTCCAAAGAATTTCCTAATGATTTTCCATAATAAAAATGCTAGAAGTCCTCAAAGATGGCTGTTGGCTTGGAGTGGTTGTCACGTTCAAGCACAAATGAGTGTGTCTGTCTGTCTGGTTTTGTATTGCTGTGTGACAAACTACCTCAGAGCTTAGTGGGTCTCTGAGCAGTCATGTGGGGTTTGGTGGAGCTTGCCTCTGTCTGCCTTTCAGGGCAAACAGTTGGATGTCGGAGCATAGCACTGTCACCGTAGCTCACTCACAAAATGGTCAGTCTTAGCTTGGAGCCAGCAGCCTCACTTCCTCTTTTTTAATTTTTTGTTTGTAGCACATATGTGTGTGAGTATAGAAATGTGTGTGTCATGGCACGGGTGGTGGTCAGGTGAGGCTATCTGGCCATTGTGCTTCTAGGGATTCTCCTGCTCTACCTCTCATCTCACTGAGGAACATTGAGATTATAGGAGTGAGTATATAATAATAACCTCCTCCGCATTACATAGGTTCTAGGAATTTGAGCTCAGGTTCTCAATGCTTATGCAGTAAGTGCTGTGCCTGCTGATTGGGTCTTAGACTGAGCATCCCAAGGAAGCAATGCACACGTATGCTTATGCCTCATGGTTAATCCTCAAAAGTCAGCCCGTGTTACTTTTACCATGTTCTCTCGGTCTGGACAGTGAGGCTACCTGAATCATTGGAAGACTTAGAGTCCACCCTTAATGGGGGACTGGTAGCATCTAGAAATAAGTGCACACAGTGTAGAACATGTTTCGGTCACCTCACTAGCTGATTGCTGCCCCTGTTTACCGTGAAGAGCTAGGTGGGCTCCATGAGTATCTTTGGCTTCATTATTATGCATGGTACCTACTTGGGATTTTTGCCTTCAACATAGGCCATCTTTTCCTCCATCAGTCTCTAGAACTGACTGAGAGTGAGTTGCACATAGAACACACAGTGAATAAGATGCTTGCCTCAGACTTTAGAGCCAGGACCACAGGCATAATTAATTATTTTTGATATATGGCCATGCAAGCATCATAGAGAGAAATTGTCATGACTAACCCACATGGTCATTCTTTAGCCACTAAACACATTATCGGTTCCTTCCAGTTAAACTTTTCTACATCAGGGGGACCGATTTTGGCCACATGTGAAGTAGCACTGTCAAACATTTACTTCTGAGTAGGTCAAGGTTGAATCATTAAATATTACAAAGAAATGTAGATGTGACCAAATAAGCTTTTTAAAATAATTTGCTTTTTCTTGGGTAATTACTGCCAAAAATTCGCATCAGAATTACAAAAATTGTACTAAATCTGTGCTAGCATTTTAGTGGTTTTAGGTGAGGGTTATTTTTAACTTTTCTGCTGAAACATTTGCAACTTAGGGCATTGAGGTGCGGGTTGGGAGTGTGCATGTCCTCACTGAGTCCCCGTCTATGTTGCAGGCTGTTTTGCAAAGACCCTTGTAGAGCACGTTGGCATGAAGAACCTCAAGTCCTGGGCCAGCATCAACCGAGGTGCTATTATTCTTTCCAGGTCAGTGGGTAGCGCGTGCAGCACACACGCACACTCCTTTACCTTTGCTTCTTGTTCTAGGATTTACTCCCCATAATGTGGGACTGGCCATCACTCATGGTCTAGACAAATACTCAAAAGTTCATGTAGGGGCTGGTGAGACACAGCCATTTGCCACCAAGTTTGGCTACCAGAGTTGCATCTCCGAGACCCACAAGACAGGAGAGGAATACGCCCCGAGTAGTCAGTCCCTGTACACACAGTGTGGCAAGGAGCCTTGTGCGCTCACACACAGACAGTAAACAGACATAACTTAAAACAAATGTAGCTCTTCAGTCCTCAGATTTAACTCATCTTTTGAGTGTCAGAGAGCACAGAATTTTGGCATTTACAGCGTACATAGTTTCATTAGATTTATAGTTTTGACAAAACACACTTACATTTTCTCTTAATGAGTAAGTTATATGCCTTTGGAAACGGTCGCAAAGCTCTTTAAGTCACGCCGAACTATAGTGTTTTTTTCATTGTCTTTAGGGATTCTGGAATTGGTAAAGGGTCTGTGAAATGAGATATGTAAATAGAGACCTTGCTTCGGATTGCTCTCTGGGCAAGGCTATGTTGAGTTTAAATGTCCAGGTCACTGTTAAAAATGCCCGCCTTATAACATCTGTGTGCTGTTTGAATCAGCTGCTGTTTTTCTTCTACTGTGTTGCTGCCCTAGTTTGATTCTCGGTTATTCAACTGGCCAAAAGCAGCTTCAAGGGGAAAGGGTTTATTTCACCTTACAACTCCCGTCCATCACTGAGGAAAGTCAAGGCGAAAGCTCAAGGAGGGACCTGGAGCAGAGACCATGGACAAATGCTGCTTGCCAGTCTGCTCCCAGTGCCTTCTGCTACCTTTCTAACCCAGCCCTCCTGCCTAGTACTGGACACAGTTGCTGGGCCCTCCTCTGTAATTAACAGTTAAGAAAATGCCCCCGTGGCCAGTCTGATGGAGCCAGTTCCTCAACAAGGTTTCTTTTTCCCCCTGGTAACTCTATAGTTTGCATCAAATTGACAGAACTAACCAGCACGTCTGCTAACAATGAGAAAACAGAATCTGCAGTTTGAAGCTTCCACCTTCTTTGTGGAACTGTGCACTATATTGTGTGGTTTGTAAGCAATAGGTTAAAAACTCCAGCATACCATTGGTCTGCTGTACATAGCGAGAATTCATTTTTAGGTCACTCAGGGTCTTCGACTGCATGGGTACTACATGCAGATCAGGCTCTCTGTTTTTAGAGAAGTGAGTTCATATTGCAGTGGATGTTAGAGAGCCAGAGCCCGTTTGCTGTGACAGGAAGTTTTTTGTCTTGCATCCCTTTCCCAGGCGTTCGGAATGTTAACACCTACTGACATGCTTTCATTCTGCTCAATGATGCCATGAAATTAGTGTGTAAAGAGTGCTCATTGGTCAGCACTCCGTGGGTTCATCGCAGACAGAAGAATGATCCAGTGTGCTTCTTGCGGAGCTCTGCCTGGAACTATGTGGAGACACATGCAGTGTCGGACGTTCCAAACAGAGCTTGAACTGTTCTGTGGCTTTAAATGCAACCATCTTAATTTGCTGGATACTTGAATAGCGATTGTTTGCCAAACTCTCTGCCTGTTTGCATTGTAGTTGAAGTGTGTGTTTTCTTTGGGGAATATATAATGCTGGGTTTGTCTGTTCACCACAGTCATTATTGAGTTATGGAAAGAGCATCTTGGTTGGAAAGAGGAAAAAGCTTTGTATGCTGGCTGAGAAATAACTCTGTAGAGTTCTCTAGCACCTAAGAACTTAGGACCTAGTTAGTCTATCTCAGCTCCTGCCTACTGTGTGACTTGGAAAATCATTGAGCTTTGCTGGGTTTTCTTGCTTATAAGACAAAAGTTAATGATAATCTTAAATTTATTAAGAAAGCAAGGCATGTAGATGGATTTCACTGTGTCTGTGTTTAGCTGCTAACTTGTACTGATATTATGTACTATGTGGCCGTTTAGCCAAGGTGTTAACATAAAGACAAGTGACTTTCAGGGCACTTTAGCTGTAGGATGCTGCTTGGTGCTGTTCACACACCTTCCTCTCTGTGGACATAATGGAAGTCACTGGCACTAGGGACTTTTGAAAATGTCAAGTAATCTCTTTCTAGACTCTTTCAGAGGTTGACATTTAAATGTGGTCCTAAAGAACTTGGGCCTGGTGGCCCGCAGTCTGGTGCCTGTAGCCCAGCTTTGTTTAATGGCTCATATTATTGAGTATTTACTAAGTATCAAGCTCTACCTTAAAAAGCAGCCTTCTGGGAACTGGGGGCCTGCCTCAGTGGCTGAGCATGGGCTTAGCCTAAGTGCGGCTCAGTGACTGGATGTGGGCTTGCTGTGAGTATGGCTTAGTGGTGAGTGTAGGCTTAGCATGAGTGCGGCTCAGTCTTGGGTGTGGGATAGGGGGAGTGTGGCTCAGTCTTGGGTGTGGGATAGGGGGAGTGCGGCTCAGTCTTGGGTGTGGGATAGGGGGAGTGTGGCTCAGTCTTGGGTGTGGGATAGGGGGAGTGTGGCTCAGTCTTGGGTGTGGGATTGGGGGAATGTGGCTCAGTCTTGGGTGTGGGATAGGGGGAGTGTGGCTCAGTCTTGGGTGTGGGATAGGGGGAGTGTGGCTCAGTCTTGGGTGTGGGATAGCAGGAGTGCAGCTCAGTCTTGAGTGTGGCCTTAGTGTGAGTGTGTCTTAGTGTGTTGAGTGTGGCCTTAGTGTGAGTGTGTCTTAGTGTGTTGAGTGTGGCCTTAGTGTGAGTGTGTCTTAGTGTGTTGAGTGTGGCCTTAGTGTGAGTGTGTCTTAGTGTGTTGAGTGTGGCCTTAGTGTGAGTGTGTCTTAGTGTGTTGAGTGTGGCCTTAGTGTGAGTGTGTCTTAGTGTGTTGAGTGTGGCCTTAGTGTGAGTGTGGCTTAGCTTGGCACCAGAGTGCAGCCTTGAAATGCACATTGTCAGTGGTGGAATTTGTACCCAGTATGTGCAAGAACCTGGATAAGAAGGTGAGTTGTGTCTCCTGTTCTCCAGACCAGGAGACAGAGTCGTAGACAGTCAGCATGCTCTGGGTTGTGTGGTTAGTAAAGCCCTTCACTTCCACAGCACAGCGTGTGTGTTGTAGGTGTGGAGTTCAGTGACGTGGTCACTAACCCTCGCTTTCTTCCGTGATTTGCCCGCCACATGTGTTCACTGGGGTGAGTTCACAGTGTTCCTTGGCTGTCTCTATGCCTGTGGTGCTGTAGTGTCAACAAGCAAGTAAAGCCTATGGTCTCGCTTTTCAGCAGTTGCCCAGGTAGGACAGTAGCCTGCTCTGAGCCACTATTCTGTCTCTGTGGCAAGATACCCATGACCAAGGCAGCTAATAAAAGAAAAGTTTCTGGGGCAGTGGGGCTTGTTTATAGTTTCAGGAGGTAAGTCGGTGAGCACCATGGCAGTAGAGGGGCAGATGGGACACTGGAGCAGTAGCTGAGCACTTACTTCTGTTCCGGAAGCAGGAGGCAGAGAGATTGAGCAAGTTTGGGTCTGTTGTGTGCTTTTGAAACCCCAAAGGTCACACATCCTGATCCTTCCCAAACAGTTCCACCAACTGGGATCCAAACTTTGAAATATATGAGCCTGTGGGGTCCATTCTCATTCAAACCACCACACCTGCCAAACCATTTAAGGCAGCTGTAAGGAAGTGAATGGCGGCTTGTCTCGGTGACTCCACCCACAAGATTATAAAGCCTTTCCGTAGCTTAAGAATGTAGTCTGTTGGCTCTCATTTATTTGGTGAATTTTAATTTTTTTCAACTCCATTTCTTTGTTAGTTGTTAGGTGTGGGTATCTGCACGTACATACATGCCACAGCACACATGTCCTGGTCAGGGAGCAAATTGCAGGAGTCAGTTCTCTTTCTGCCTTCTGGTTCCAGAGATGGCGCTCAGGTCCTTGGGACTGGTAAGAAGCGGGAGCCTCTACCTGCTGAGTCATCTCACTGGGCTCATCCAATGAATTTTAAAAAATCAGTGTAAAACACTGTGTAGATCGCTGCAGGAGATGACCGAACAATGGCTTGGTTACGCTGTCCATATGGTGGTGTTGCAGGTTCAGCACTTTGATGACATTTAATTTTGTCAAACCTTTTCCTTTGTCTAGCCTTCTTCAGAGCTGTGACCAGGAAGTTGTAAACAAAGTCAAAGCTGGACTCAAAAGCCTGATTCCAACGTTGGAAAAAAACAAAAGCACCAGCAGAGGAGTGGAAACTCTGCTGGAGAAGCTGACCGCATAGGCGTGCTGGGCGAGCAAGCTGGGGCCCGCTTCCATGGAGAAGGGCGGATCCCCATACTCATAACTGGACACTCTGTACATGCATTCTTTGTTAAAGGACCTATTTATATAAAATTGTTTCTGAAAGAGACTTTTTGTTTGATACCAGCTGTGTCATCCGTCAGGCCGAGTACTGCCCAGATCACGTTGTGGCGGTGTGACTTTAGACTGCTGTGATTGATGGGCCTGGGTGTGTGCGGTGTGCTTGAATGGCTTGACTTAGGAGAGGAGCCAGCTGCAGTCTGAGAAGGCTTCCTGGAAAAGGTGGACTTTTGAGGACTTCTTTGACGAAAGAAGGAAGGGCATGAGAAAGCTCCGTGGTTGTGTGTGGCGGGAACAGTAATGTGAACTGCCCTTGGCGGCAGCCTGTGCCTGGGAACAGCTTCTCTGGCTGCTGTGCAAACTGAGTTCAGGCGGGTTACCTTTGAAAGCTGCTCTGGTAAGTTCAGGGGGCCGTGTGCTAAAGGAATTAGACCTTGGATCATTGCTAAGGTCGAGGTCTCTGGGAAAGTCTTACCTCTGGATTTCGGCCTACAGAGTAAATACCTTGTGGTGGGGCATTCTCCCTTGGGGCAGCCCCTAAAATATCATAGGCCTTAGGGTGAGTAAGGGCTAGTGTGCTAGAGTGTAGAGGTCTTGGGGGGGGGGGCGACCAGCTGGCTCTCGGCAGTGAGGCTGGAGAAGGGCTGTAGACCGCTGAGGCTCGTGTAGCGGGCATTACAGTCCAGAGCCTCGTCCTTCCTCCAGATGGTCTGATGGGTAGTTATGTCCCCTGGGGAGCTGGCTGTGCCATACCTGCCCCTACTTCAGGGTCCCAGGACTACTGGTGTGGCATCTGGGACTCTCCTGCTGGGATAGATTAAGGCCTTTCCAAAGGCTTAGCACCTGTTGCAACTGGTTGGATTCTCAGGGCATCTGAGCATGGACTGAGAAGGTAAATGGGGAAAAGACAGTTTGATTTTACTTCTGTCTGATTAATATAGCATTGTTGGATTTGAGTTCTCTATAGAAAGGGCCACTCAGAGAGATGGAGATGCTCCATGTTTCATCCTTAGAAGTAAAAAGATAAGCACATGTGTAATTTTAAAAAGCATTTTTGTGCAGCTTGTAACAAAAACAGCCATCTCCTAAGCCCCAAACTCACACTTCTCGTAATAACTTGCAATCTTAGCTCTGGCAGATTCTAAATATGCTTTCTATTATGTATTTGAATATATACATGTTATATACTTATGACATCATACTGCAGAAAATACACGCTGTCAACTTCCATTCCCCCTCCCTCCTCACCCCAGTGCAGCTGCATCCGATACAAGGGTTCTACATAGAGTGTTGAGTTGGATTATGACATATGGAGCTGCTATTTTATACTCACTGCCATTTTACTTTTCCTGTAATTAGTCACTGTCAGATTTATTTCATTTCCTTGGGTTTTTACATCCCTATTACCAGATACCCTCCCCCAAAACTTCTCACCAGAATCCCTTACACCTCTTCTCTTCTTTTCTCTTCTCTTCTCTTCTCTTGCCTTACCACCTCCCCCACAGCCATTTTCCTCTTCTGTTTGTGTGGTGTGGCTCCCAGAGGTTGCTCTGGTGACAACCCGGGGTGCTCCAACAGTGCCTCCTATGGGTCACAGGTGTGTATTACTCATCCAGCCACATGCATATCTCCTCTGAGTCTCGGGCACAAGAGCCGGGGTAGGCTTAGCACAGAGTCCAGCCGAGTAATCTTGGAAGAAAGGTGAATTTGCTGGGAACAGTTTTTGAGAACCCAGGTCTCCAATCCTGCTGCCTGGCAGCTGTGGTCACAAGGACAAAGGTGTTTGGAGAGTGCTGTCTTGCCACTATAAGACGGATAGCTGACATGCCGAGCATGGCTGAGCGAGAAGTAAAAGGAGTTGAGGACTGTCGTGGTATTGAGCTGCTAAGGGAAATGGGGCTAATTAGCCTTGAACTCCTGATGGCACGGAAAAGCATCCCTCCATTTTCATTTGCATCCATTTGATTGATTGCACATTGGATACCTTTAGAGAAATTCACAGCCCATTGAGCTAGCCTGGCTCAAGATACCATTAGCCTTGCAAACTGCCCAACACTCAAGGTCAGTGAGCAGTCCCATCTGGACGGCCTTCTGGCTTTCTGCACGTCCTGTGGAATTGCATGCCTGTTGCGGGAGGTCCTGTACCTTCATCTCCTGTGGAAAGCCCATTGCTCTTATTCCTTGCTGAACACTCTTAACTGAGTGAGTCCCAGCCTCTAATCGGGTTCCTGTTGACGTCAAAAGAGTGCTGGCAAGTCTGAAGCCTTTTAGACAGTTTAGCTGGGTGTAGAAAACCAACTTCTACAGATTATCTCCAGAGAGTCACTGGAGCATGACTGAATCACACACACACACACACACACACACACACACACACACACACACACACACGTTCTTCCCTCGAGAAAAATGTTAGGACCCAGCAACAGACACATGTAGATTTTTAAGTTAAATCTTGCAGAAGTGTGAGTATATATGTTCAGAATGATGGTTGAGTAGAACACAAGGAAGGCTGGCTTGTCTGAGCAAGCCTGTAATCCCAGCCCTTGAGAGGCTTTGGCAGGGGGATCATGAATTTGAAGCCAGCCTAGGCAAAAATGAGTAAGAAAAGGTAAGAAAACACAATGTCTTAGAGCATCTGTTTGTATGGAGCCAATTGTAGGATTTTTTTTTTTTTTGTACTTTTGGAAGATGTATCTATTTTACCTCCTTTGCCTAAGGCACTTTCTGGTTGATTTAATAAAGAGCTGAATGGCCAATAGTTATGCAGGAGAGGATAGGCGGGACATCTGGGGAGATAGAGGAACTCTGGAAGAATCAGAGGAGGGGGATTCAGCAGCAAGACACCAAGGAAGTCAGACATACAGTGTGGAGGAAAGGTAAGGGGCCACATGGCAGAACAGAGATTAATATAAATGGGTTAATTTAAGTTATAAAAGCTAGTTGGGAATAAGCCTAAGCTAACAGCAAAGCTTTCATAAATAGTAATAAGTCCGTGTCATTGTTTGGGAGTTGGCAGTCCAAAGAAAGTCCAGTTACAGCCAATTACACCGAACTAAGCAATAAGCTCTGCCACTTGGAGCTGGCAGTGTAGTTCTGCAGCAGAGAACTTGCCTAGCATGCAGCAGGCCATGAGTTCTGTTGCCTGCTGCAGCCCAAGAAAGAAAAATCAAAACACGGTCAATGCTTAGGGGTGCTGCTTAGCCAGGGAGATGGGTCATACACACCATGCTCTCCGTCATTGCTTCTAAATTTGAGACACCACCTAAGCGCCCCAAATCCCTTAGCCTCTGTTGCAGAGAACACAGAATCCTAAATGAGTGGATTGTTAACTTGGGCATGACTGTGGGTCTCAGCCCCATGGAGATTGGCTAAACCTGCCTCCTTGTTCCACTGTATGCGATAACCCCACCTTCCTGTTCACCTGTGTGTAATAAGCACGTGGCTTCTCCATCAGAGAGTCCCGTCCACCTGATCCCAGCTTTTCTGTGTGTCTGTCTTGTCTTTCCTTGCCACCCGGGTTAGGTTTCCAGGACCTAGCTGCACAGAGCAAAGCCCTGTTTCTGGAGGAATTCTGTAGTTTTTCCCATGAGTCAGCTCGCCCAGGAGATGCAGCGTGCTATTTGTCTTGTCTGCATCTTACGGGTAGTGTCAAGAGGCTGCTTTGCATTCGCTACCCAGCAAACAGCGCAGTGCACATAACTGTAGCCAATCAGTTCCTTCGAAGGCATCGCTGACGCCTCTACTCAGAGAGCTGTCAAAGAATGGTGCTTTGAACTCTTCCTAAAAAGAAAAATGTCTCACTCATTTATAATATTTTATTCAACTGAAGCATTCTTGTAAGCTGTCGATGGATAGAGCTGCAAAGATGTGGGAATCAAGACATTTTGGCCTGTACTCTGTTCTTAATTATATCTTGGGAAAACAAGGTTGTCTCTTAACTCCTTGCGTGTTGACTGCTTGGGTGGGAGGTGATAGCCGGCTGCTAAGGTCATGAGAATCATCTGACTCTGCTCGTAATGACTACAATTAAGTATAATGAATAATTTATTTTAAATCACTTCCAGATGCTTCAAAACAGACTCTCCTTTTAAATAGAACTTGTCTCGTGCTTAACGTTCATATTCCTAGCCCTGCCCATGCATCTGCCAGTGAATACAGACGTGAGGTTGCTTCATCAGCAGGCGGCGAGGGACTCAAGGCCAGCGTCACAGTAGGACCGTGTTCTCTGGGACTCATTCATCCGCATCACCCGTCCTGCCATTTATATTTCAGTATCTAAGCCAATAAACACGGGTCTACTGAAAACAACAGCCGTCTGGGCACATGTGTTTGTCTGTCTGGCACCATGCCAGCAGTTGAGTTTCATGGTCATCGTGGTGGGAAAGAGAAGGCCCTCCTCAACCTAGGAACGGTGACCACAGGTCCCCAAATTGATTCTTTGGGGGAACAGTGATTGGTTAATGGACCAAGCCCTCGGCTTAATTAATAGCATGCAGTCAGAATCCAGAACACTGGAGTTCTTCAGCTTCTGTGTGCAAAGTAGTGAAAGATGCCCTCTCCTTGGAATCCCGGGCTCCTTGGTCCCTTGGCTGCAGCTGCTGGCACGGGTATTGCCATATTCCATCACTTCCATTCTGCACACCTTAAAATTCTGCCTTGGCTCATCTTCCAGTTTGTGTCTCCACGGGGATGTATTAGTATGATCGATGCTTGTAAGGCACTTATTTTCTTCTGGTGATGATGTAAGATAACTGAGTCCTGGGCTCAAGGTGTGTTCATAAGGCACAGTATTCTGCCATTTCCTGTCTTCTCTGCAGTGGTCTGGTTTGTTTTTCTGTCATAGCCTTTCGGTCCTTGAAATCTTTATTGCTGGACCTTGCTAGGGGTTAGCAGGGTGAGAAGGCATGTCTTCTGGAACATACTTGCACACAGGTCACACCCCTTCGGAAGATGAAAACCAGGTGAAGTGAGAAGCAATGAAGGATATTGTCTGGGAGGGAGCGCCAGCCTGGAACCACTGCTGACTGAAGCCTAGCCTTGCCGTTTGGTTGACTGTCTTTTGCACAACTTCACCTTCGGTGTTCTCACACACACTCCACCCCCCACCCCCACGGCTTTGTGAAGATTAAATGAGTTTGCGTGTGAAGCCCTTAGAATTGGGCCCGACCCCATCCGGAGTCCTTGTCCAGCCAATCAGGGGTCGTTCTCAGGCCTGGCTTCCTACACAACGTGGGATCACTGCCAGTTTGGAAACTACTCAAAAGGCCCTGTGACAACTCTGAAACTTGTGACTTGCAGGTGAAATGAACCCTCTAGCCCTGGGAGGCAGAACCAGACTGCCTTTCTTTCTGCCTCCACTTCCCTGCACCCTGGATTCCCTGGAGCTAGGCACTAACCGCTTCAGCTGTTGTCTAGGGTAAGAACAGCGCAGTGATCCCCTCCAGTCACTTCTGCCTACAGGTTAGGAAGCCTGAGGGAAATCATCTGAGCCCAAATAGAATCCTTTTGAAATGCAAATCACCCTGATAGAAATAGCACCTTGAGCTGTTGCCTGTCACAACACCTTCCTGTGAAGTCTATCAGCTCCCTTAGAAAGGGAGGCTGTTTCCACGAAGAAAGGAAGAGGGTAAAATGAGGTCATTTCTAGGCTCAGGAGTTTAGGTACTGCAGAGAAGTGGGGCCTTCCCTTTGCCTTGAGGTCCTGGCCTCCAGCGGTCAAGTTTGAGATCGTGCCAAGGGGCAAGACAGGCTAACCCCAGTTGGTGGTTTTGTACCAGAAATACCTTTGGATTTCTTTGGAGAATTGGCAACTATAGGGGCCCACCAACTTGCCAGTAGGTGATCTTGAGCCTCAGTTTCTTCACTTACAAAGCACAGCACCTGCGTAAAGCCATCTTAGCATCTGGTGGGCAGTAGAGTTGCTGAATGTAAGCAAGACCCTCCCCCTGCCAGGTCTGTCTTTCAGAAGCTCGCTAGTGCAGTGTGGCCCTGATTCTTACCAGGAATGTGGGCAGAGATTGATCCCCAGAGCCCGCCGGTCTTCTCTGTGAAAAGATAGGAGTGCCTGAAGATCTCAGGATGCTGTGTCAGGCTCAGAGGCTGTGTGTGTAACGGCCCTGGGAACATTAGGTGGTTACATGTTCCTAGACTTGTTTCAGACTTATATTACAGAGTGATAGGTTATAGAATTAAAAGAAAGGTGGGGAAAAGAGGCAAAAACCAAACCTGTACTATCTGACAAAATGATCCAGATTTGATCCATTCCGGCCTGCTAGAACAATGCCTGCCCACAGGGCATCAGTCTTTCTGAGGGAGAGAGACATGGATGTTTGCAAAGTGGAGGTTCATAGGGTGTGTAGAATTGCAAACGCCGGCTATCCAGTAGTCCAGGAATCCCTGAGATGAGTGCACCTCTAGAACTTACCCATGTTCGTCTACATTTGCCACCTTATCCTTGGGCCGTGATTTGTGTGTGTCTGTGTGATTTCAGTCTGCTGTATCCTTTGAACTTACTATACCATCCTGCTTACTTTTTTATTAATAAGTTAAGTAGATCTGCGATTCATTGTATATTTGTGTAAGGATGAAAATGTTGGGTTTTTTTTTTTTGCAGTTACAATGCTGTGGTTTGCTGTTTCTGTGTTCGATGTTTTAGGTGTAATTATTTTTTTTGCAACCTTTCTGTTCAACAAAACCTAGACAGTATCTGGCCCTGGTAAAAGGCAATAAATTATTCCCAAATAGAAAAGTTAGGCTTCCCCCTGCTGCTGTGACATCATCTGCAGTGCGGTGCAGTGCCGTGCAGTATGGATATGCTGTGAGCGCTTTTCTTCTGTGCAGATTGCATTTAAGTTTGCTTTGGAATGAAGGGTTTCAGAGTGACATTTTCAGTTACTGGGTGCCTTAGTTACTGTTCTGTTGATGTGACGAAACACCCGTGACAAGGCAGCCTAGTGAAGAAAGCATTTAATTGGGATTCAGTACAGTTTCAGAGGGTCAGTCCACAATCATCGTGGCAGAAGGCATGGCGTCAGGCAAACAGACATGCATGGAACTGGAGCAGTAGCTGAGAGCTCCCGTAGGACCCACAGTCACTCAGCAGAAATCGGGCAGGAGTGGGCTTGGCATGGGCCTTTGAAACCCCTAAGCCCTCCAGCTCCAGCAAGGCCGCACCTCCTAATCCTCCCTGAACAGTCCATCAGCTGGGATGCAAACATTCAAATCTATGAGCCAGGAGACGCCATTCCTATGCCAAACCACCACACTGGGGAACATTAAAGCTTCTCTCTGGCTTGAAATTTGTTCCTTGAAGCTTTATAATTGAGGGAAGCAGAGGACTTCTCTCATGAGAAGACCTAAGCCAGGGAACTTTGCCCATACATGACTTACAATGGAATTGTTTGAATCAAGAAAAGCACAGAGCATACAGGGAACATTGGTTTCAAGACCAATGTGGGCAATATATATATATATCTCCATCCTGATATTCTATGAAAATGAGAAAGAACTTAAAATACCTCTCTAGAGAAGCACTGTCAAAAAGAAAAAAAAAGGCATGAAGTCCCAGCAAGTGGGGAGGAATAAGTTTGCAGCTCATATTTAAGTCCGTCAGCAATGAAAATGAAAGTTAGAAAAGCAAGTGTCTCCGTGCACTTATATTTCCGTAGCTCTCCCTGGGGCTTTTTGGATGGTTTCTTTTATCCTCTTTTCTCTTTGTTTTGTTTTGGTTTTTGCCCTCTGCGCTCACATATAGTCTAACTCTCTCTGTACTCATATAGTCAACTCTCTGTATATGGAGATTCCGCCTGCTGGGTCCAGGGGGAGTCGCGCAAAGATGGGGACAGACCACCAAAGTCTAATAAACCAGAAGCAAATTTTATTTCAGAAAGCAGAATCCAGGAATAAATAAATAAAATAAAATAAATCTCCATGGGGCACAAAAAGCTTATCAGCTAGCTGAGACCACAGCCAGAGATGTTTTTTTGTGTGTGTTTTGTTTTTTGTTTTTTGTCTTTTTGTTAGGCTGTGGCGGAGGCTGGTTTCTGAACCCATCTTTTTATAGTAGGCACCAAGCATTATGTCTGAACAAAGGAATTTTTACAATCTCAAGGTAAAACTCAGATACAGATTGTCTTACTTTACACTCTCCATTAACAAAGTTTCTCAGTTAAACTAGTGTTTATCTATTTATTGTCTTTCTTGGTACTTCCAGGTGGTGTTTACTGAAGCCCTGCGCTCTCCCCTTTGATGCTGCCAGGGATCACATAGCAGGGATACGGCATAACCCAGAGGTCATATATCTATTTCCTAAAAGTTGACTCAGCTCGTATCTGTAGGCTAGCTCTCAGTTTGCAGAGAGATGCTTTGGCCTTGTAAATAGAGTTAAGGATTGTAAAGCGAAATAACCCACTATTAATAGTTAATCCTCAAGGTGCTGACAGTCTGTCTGTTCTCATTCTCCTAGACTTATTACTTTGTATTTTTTTATTTCTACATTCTTATTTTTGGAATCTATATTTTTATATTCTTACTCTCGGACCCTTCACGCCAACCGAGGATCAAAAGTCATTTGAGACTGCATCATGTATCTCTGGCTAGCCTGTAATTTCTGATCCTCCTGCCTTCACTTCCCAAGTACTAAAGATTATAGGCAGGTACCAACAGACCTGTTTATGTGTTGCTGGGGCACAGACCCAGGGAACATAAGCCAGGTGGTAACTATTTTCAAATAGGAAAAGCAAGCTCTTCTCATGCAGGCCTGGCAAACACTTTACCAACGGAGCTGTATTCCCCAGCCTCAGAAAATAGATTGTTCATTGTTTTCATATAGGACCTGGAGAGATGGCTCAATTAGTAAGGTGCTTGCTGCACAAGCACGAAGGCCTGAGTTCAGATCCCCGGCATCCGTGTAAAAAAAGCTGAGTGTGGCGGCATCTAAATCCCAGTGCTTAGAGAGAGGGGTGAAGACAGGATCAAGGGCTCGTGGGCCAGCCAGTCTTGTCAGAGATGAGCTTCTTCCTGTGCAGCAAGAAGTCCCACCTCAGAAAATAAGGGGGAGCAATTGAGAAAGACACCTGGTAGTGACCTCTGGCCCCCACCACGAATACCTGTGCACAGGCGTGTACACACGCACATACCTGCGCACACTATGTGTGTGCTGAACACGTGTAGACTTTATCTTGTCGTAAACCGTAGAAAAATATTTGCTTAACATTACAATAGCTATGATGTAGATTATATAAATATTTGGTGGGTGAGTTAAAACATAAAGGAGGATATGCTTCAGTGATTGTGGACTTTATCAACATATTCTGAGGGGCCCTAGGGCCTATGGCCACAGCTGTCTAGAGATACATTGTAGTTCATGTTTCTTGGAGTCAGTGTTGCCCACCGGTTTCCTTCTCTGCCTCTTGACTTTTGTGTGCATGCCAGAGGCTTTGCCAGCAATGCAGTGGGAGGTAAGGACCTGTACATGGCAGTGGCCTCCAGTGAGTGATGTGCCTGAGGGAAGGAGTCTCCCTTCTTCCTGGGTTACAATGAGGGAGAGATTTTTCTGACTTTTCCTACACCAGGCGATACCTGGTGTAAGTCTATCTTACTTACCCTTCTAATGCCTCGACTCTGTGACAAGGTGAGAGACAGCTTGATAAAATGGCATTGAAGTCAGGGTGTTGTTACGGTGCAGCGTAAGATCTGAGGGTAGACAAGAGTTCTAGACCTTCTCCCTCAGTACATTCCATACATGTAACTTGGGCTAAACTAGTCACGTTTTCTGGGTCTTTACTCTGTCCCCCAAATAAAGGGGACCTTGAGATACATCACCTGGTTTTCAGACCAGACCCTTGAGCCCTGGCTTCTGCATGGTGCATCAGCAACTGAATGGGGCAGGATCAGGGCAGAGCAGATTGGGGTCAACCAAGTCAGCCCAGTTGTATCTGCTTACTGTGTTCAGATTTGGAGTCAGACTTTCGTAACCGTGCTGTGGTTAGGAAACAGCAAACCAAAGCTAAAGAAGCGCTCAGTAATGTCATCTCCAGTGTTCCTTCCAGATGAAAGGGTTCCCGATTACCTGACTGTGATGACCTTCCCTGTGTCCTTGATGCTATCAGCAGACACTGCTGGTCAAGAAAGCCTTAGGCCGGAGACACATTTTCCACGAAGCCGACTAAGCCCTTCCTGTGGATAGCTCAGAGCCCACGCTACATAGCTGCGTGCTCATGATTTAGCATGTCTTTCCAAAAGGATCCTAATTTGCACAGAACTCTGGGCTCCAGGCTGCCTTGTACTAGCCCTATGCTTCTTACTGTGCAGGCAATTTTACAGACCTGTCTGAAAATGTATTAGAACGTAGCCGTTTAGGGAGTGGGTGGGACTAGCTTCGCAAACTCAGTCGTATTAAGTATTGGCCGAGTCAGTGATGTTCTTGCTAATGAGGCACACTGTAAAGCACCAGGTGGGATTTCCTCTTCGTCTCGTCCACCATCGCAGTGGCGTAGCGTTGAGACTAACAATGCATGCTTGAAGATGACCTTCCAGCTTTCTGTCCATCTCCACTGCTGTCTATTCATGGACACAGATTGTGCTAGTTGGCTTTTGCCAACATGAAACAAAGTCACCCGTAAAAAGGATACCTCAGTTGGTGGGATTGCCTCCATTAGTCTGGCTTATCAGTATGTCCGTGGGACTTATTTTTATTAATTGCTGACTGTCTTAATTAGCGTTACTATTGGCTGTGACGAAACCATGCCCAAAGATAACTTGGGGAAGAAAGGGTTTATTTGGCTTATATATCCCAAATCACAGTCCATTCAGGGAAGGCTAGGGAGAAACTCAAAATGGGTGGGGGGCAGGGGATGAAACCTGGAGGCAGCACCTGATGCAGAGGCCACTGAGGAAGGCTGTTTACTGGCTTGTTCCTTCCTCATGGCTTGCTTGACCTGCTTTCTTTCTTACAGCATCCAAGACTGCTGGCCTAGAGAGTTACCACCCACACAGGTGGAGCCACAACAATTGCTAATTAAGAAAATGCCCTACAGGCCTGCCTGCAGCCCAATGTTATGAAGGCATTTTTCTTTTTCTCAGATGACTCTAGCTTGTGTCAAGTTGACGTAAGTCTGCACACTAACTACTGTGGCAGGGCCTCGATCACTGTGGGCTGTGCCAGCCTTGGTAGATGGACCTGGGTTGTGTAAGAAAAATGGCTAAGTGAGCCAGAAAGCAGTATTCCTACATCATCTCAGTTTGTGTTCCTGCCTCTGTGTTCCTGCTTGACTTCTTGCTCTAACTTCCTTCCACGATGGAGTGTGATATGTGTAAGCCAAATAAACCCTTTCTTCCTTCCTGCGAGTTGGTTTGGGTCAGAGTTTTGTCATAGCAACAAAAAGCAGACTAGGTACTCCTTGACAACCTCTTCAGGCTCCACTTTCCTCATCTATAAAATGAATAACAATTCCCCACAGAACTGTGAGGAAGAACCAAGATGCCATGGCACAATGGATTTAGAATAGTCTGCATGCATAGATTGCGCACATAGGTTTGCTTTCCTTATGGCCGTTGTTGGATGACTGGTTACAACAGAAACAGCTGGTTTACTCTCTCCAAACGACTGAAACAGGTCCTCAATTTTTTTCTTTCTTTTTCGTGGGTGTGTATGTAGTATGTATACGTGGTCTTTCAAGTGTGATACACACATGTGCAGTGGGGAGCATGGCACACACATGTGGGTACATGTGTGTGCAGAATCCTGGGCTTGTTGTCAGGATCATCCTCCATCACTCTTGCAACTTCAGTCATTGAAGTGGCATTTTTTAATAAAACCTAGAGCTCACCTGACTAGCCAGCTTGCTCTGATGATACTGTCTTTGCCTTCTGAGATCAGAATTATAGGAAAGCTAACAGACCCAGATAGCATTTATGTGGGTTCTGGGGATCCAAAGTAGTCAGGCAAATGCTTTAACCACTGGAATATTGGTTATATAGCCACCACAATACCCTACCACACACACACACACACACACACACACCACCACCACCACCACCACCACCACCACCACCACCACCAGCATCACCTTTTTTTTTTTCTTTTTCAGAACCTTGATCTTGAACTGGGTAGTCAGATGTCCCGCTAGCAATCCTTTCCAGCTTTCTTCCCAGCAAAGTGTCTTGTTTTTGCCTTTATTTCAGTTTTATGTTTGGAGTGTGATAAGAGGCTTTGCTCTGCTCTGACACAAAGTCACGTTAAAAGTCGGTCGAGCATTCTCCATTCCATTCCCTTAGGCCCAGCTACTATCACTGGACTCCCACGGCTGTCATGGAGAACCTGTGGACAAGGTTCATTACATGGCGGTGAAACTGGTGAACAGAAGGAAATATTGATTCCTGGAAGCTTTTTTGTTCTGTAAGACTTTTCCTTGGGTTGCTTCCTTCTCAATTTCTTATGGTAATGGTTCTTGAATCCATGGAGGACTCGTTAAAAAGAGTTCTATATCCTACCACAAAGTGTCTGATGGCGCAGATTTGGTTTGAAGTCTGAGCGTTGACACTTCTAACAAGTTCTGAGGTGATGTGGAAGGCACTAGCAAAAGCTGAGACTGTATGTTGGGAAGCAACAGCTCCCTTGCATAAGCCACTGTTGTTTGGGATGCTTTGTTGTTGACATTTTATAGCTCATTCCTCATGTGCTGATAAGTTAAAAAAAATAAAAGCACTGTAAAATGGCTAAAGTGCTCCTCAAAGTGAATCAGAAAGTCAAGGAAAATTGCAAATTAATTTGCTGCCCTCTGCACTATCTATGCATCAAGTGTGCACGGACGGCCACGGCTGTGCTAGGTGTGTATAAAGATGATCAGGACAGGCACATGCTGCCTAGCGGATATTCACAGGAATGCCTGTCAGTCAGACTGGTAGCCAGTGTGCTTATCGCTTTTTTTTTTCTGTGACAAAATACTTGACTATAGCCACTTAAAGAGAGGAAGGTTAATCGTGGCTCAGTTTGATAGGTGAGTCAACCATGGAAGGGAAGACAGGTGGTGAGAACAGCTCTAACTGTGGTGGCCAGAGTGTAACGATGCAGCCAGTCCCTGTGACTCTGCCGTCAGGAAACAGGGGTGCTGCTACTGAGCGGAACTCCACCCCCTTGTATGTGGTCTAGGATCCCAGTTCATGGGATGGTGCTGCCCACATTCAGGGTGAGTCTTCCCAGTTAAACCTATCTAGAAATACACCCACAAACATACCCAGAAGGGAGTCTCCCAGGTGATTCTAAATCCAGTCAAACCGACCATGAAGATTAAGCATCATAGCCAGTGCCTAAACCTGAAAGAGGATAATGAAAAAAAAAAAAAGCCAGTGGCTTCCCCATCCCTCAGTCTGGAAATGGGACAAGTCCTAGAATTTAAGGGGATTACAGAATCCTCTTAATGCAGGAGCAGCCAGTGCCCCCTGCACCTTGAACGCATCTAAATAACCGCCTGTTTATCAGGGATTCTTGGGTAATTGTGTAGGGATCAGATCCAGTACTTGGAATATTAAAATACGTTTGATGGATGTGCTGTGTCTTTCAAGGCTGAAAACCACTGGCTTGGCCCACCGTAGAGGTTATAGGGTTGAACCCAAAGTTTCTGGCTTAGAGTTAGAGGCAGCTCTGCTGTGCTGGGGAGTGTTCTTTAGATGCCCGGATGCTGTTTGGACCTACCCAAGGCCAGGTGCCGGCTAATCCTCCCTCGACAGGCAGTTCTGTGATAACGCATTCCCAGCTCGCTAACAGCTCGCTGCAGCTCATCAGTTTCCCTAACAAGATTTTCCTTGGTGACAGGGAAACAGATCATTTTAATTAGCATTAGGTAATGAATTTAAACGGCATGGCAGTGATTCCAAAATCTCCCTTAACTGTCCTAAATAACATCATGCAGTCAGTGCTCCAGTGGGATTTTTTTTTTTTTTTTTTTGCTGAGAAATATCCATGGCAAAAATACAGTTCTTTAAAGGCTCCTTACATGAGATTATTTTCCCCTGAACATAAAGTCAGGCTAGAACTATGCTATAGGGACTTACATGTCACCTGGTGGCCCTGTTTTTTGGCTGTGTATGCTCATTTGTCTGCCCCTGAGCAGAGAGTGTTTGTTCTCTGTCTCCTGCGGAGCTCCCATCCATTCACAAAGCTCCTTTTCCACCTCTTCTGAGAAATTCCCTGGTGTAGTCCGCTTGCATTCTCAGTCCTCTTCTCTGGGAATCCATTCTCTGCTTCTCTGTGCCAGGGTGATATTTCTGAGAGCGCTGTGCTGAATTTGAATGGATGATGTCTTAGAGTGAGTTTACTACTGTCCTACAAGATCCATGTGTTATCTTTGTGGCCCTGGAGGATCTTGCAAGTAGCTCCTCTACACAACATGGCTGTGAAATCAGTTGTAAATTTTTTTGTTTTTGTTTTTGTTTTTTTTTAATTTTGAGACACAGTCTCTCTACACAGCCCTGACTGTCTGGAACTCACTCTGTAGACCAGGTTGGCCTTAAAATCACAGAGATCCGCCTGCCTCTGCCTCCCGAGTGCTGGGATTAAAGGTGTGTGACACTGTGTCCAGCTTGTTACTATTTTTGATTCACTTTTCTCAAAGAAGGCAAAGAAATATGCTGGCCACCTTGAAGCTGCTAAACCATGAAGATGCCTGTGCTGGCTAGTTTTTATGTCAACTTGACACAGGCTAGAGTCATCTAAGAAGACAGACCTTCAACTGAGAAAATATCTCTGTAAATTCAGGCTGCAGGCAAGCCTGTTTAGGCGTTTTCTTAGTGACCGAAGTGGGAAGATCCAGCCTATTGTGAGTGATGCCACCACTGGGCTGTAGGGATAAGTCCCGCCCCTTAGGGGGCGTGTTCGCCTCGGGCTAATTTCTGCCTATAAATTTGGCGAGCGTGCTCCGAGCTGTCTCTTCTACTTTCCTGGACTCCGTGGGAACGGTGGTTCTGTAAGTCTATTTCTACATTAAAACTATATATATCTTTACAAACTGTCTGCATTCGTTTACGCCGCTACACTGGGCTGGTGATCCTGGGTTCTTTAAGAAAGCAGGCTGAGCAAGCCAGTAAACAGCACTCCATGGCCTCTGCCTCAGCCACCTATCTCCAGATTCTTGCCTTGAGTTCCTTTTACCTCCTTGGATTTGGACATTTGTTTTTGATCCTGGTGTTTCCTCGCAGCACTAGACATCCTGACTAAAACGATGCCCTCTTTTTTTATGGTGTTAATGTCTCAGGCCATGTTCTGATTTAGAAAGAGGGACTCTGAAGACTTGGCATGGTAGTGTATGCCCATGATCCCAACACCTGGGAGGCAGAGGAAAGAGGATTGATGGAACTTTGAGGCTAACCTGGTCAACATAGTGAGTTGCAGGATATATAATAAATATATAAATATAATAAATAATAACATAGCAAGGATATATAATAAAAAACCTTTCCCCAAAAAACAAATATAAAATAGAGGTTCTGCCTTCTCCTCCTAGCTGACCTCGCCTTCGTGTGCACAGACTGGTCATCACTAGACTTAGCTGTTCTGTGATAACACAAGTCAGTAACATGACAGGCACACGTCAACTGATCAGCTTTCTCAGTTAAGTAGAGTAAATGGACTTGAGAATCCTAGTCTTGGAGATTCAGATTAAAATTCTGATATATTGGCATGGTTTGAGGACAGCCTCATTGGCGTTCTCTGAGTGATTTAAAGTCTCACGTGAAGTGCAGTATGAAGAACTGAATACTATAATCTAGGAGTGGTTACATAGAGCACAGCTGTTACATTTCTTAACTTGATATCCTATGAATTCCATCATCATTGACTGAGTTTTAATTCCTTGGTCTTTTTCACTGAATAAGTGCACTTGGCTTTGGTTTCCCAGCATCCATATTCCTTCCCTGTGATAGCATCATGGTTTTTCCTGATCAGCCTCTTCACCACCCTGATTCTCTGTACCCAGAGGGAAAATGTAATGGAAGCTTCTCTTGAAACTGATGAAGAGGATGGATTCTTCCAGGAAGTTGCAATGCTTTTGAGTTACTATTGCATGCAGCCAAAGTAAAGGAAGGCAAAATGGAAGAAACGGGGATGGGGATACTCAAGTCTCTATGGCATCATTTGAACCAACCCAACAATGCTTGATGTCAGATTTAACTTGTCAAAAAATATAATCAGAAAAAAAAGTTTACTTCATGCACCAGGAAAAAAAAATACATAGCACACACACTCCAGGGGCTTTAGACCCACAGGTTGTAAGAAACCTAGAATAGCAGTGAGAGCCTTGCTGATGAAACCAGGATGATAAAGAATGGTATTTCTTGTCATGGCTGACTGCTAAAACTTACATTCCTTTCCAGGTAGTGGTGCTCCGTGAATTTACGTGTTCACTTCTAATTGCCTGAGCGTTTTAAGGGTCATGCTGGCCTGGGAAACCTTGACTTTTGCTGGTGGGTGGAGCTTGCATTTCTGAGGAAGGGGGCTGTTTTCAGCTTTGGTTATGTGATCATGGATATTTGTGGTAAGGGCTTATTCAGACTTTGGCCTGTTCACTGGCTTCCCCGTTTTGGTCATTCTCTCAGGTGAGTTGTACATGACTGTGGTCAGCGTTGCTCTTGTTCCTCTTATTTTCTTGATCAGTTCCCGTGGGTTCCATCCCATGAGCTAGCGGCCTCCAACATGGAAGCCTTTTTACAAAATGCAATTCAAGGATGATTCTCAATATGACTAATAGGAGGGTAATAACAAGAGTGAGATGTACCCCCAAGTCAGGGACACCCCCATTTGAAACTTAATCAGTTGACCAGGTCAGCTGAGTTAGGTGGAATACATGGGCATGACTGTTCAGGTCTTCCGTTCAGGACTACAGTCTCTGATTTACTAATAGAACACGCCACTTTGTTCTCTTATAAGGGCACATAGCTCCTCCTTATCGAGCAGTGAGTTTTCCAAGAATGCTCTTGTTGGTACACAGCTGAGTCTAAATTGCTTGTTTCATTAGTGTTTCTTAAAGGAAGACCTCATTAAAGTGATTTTAAAAGAGCTTAGATATATTGATAAGTGATTTCCCGCTTAATTTAAAAGCCATAGTTGAGGGACAAATACCCTACTAAAACTCAGTGTTCAAAGTATTTGAGTAGAAAAACTTAGTATGTGTCATAGTCTGTCCGTGTGGGGGGGGGGCAATATTAAGCATAGTGTTAAAGGGGCTGGAAAGATGGTTCAGTGGTTTAGAGCACATGCTGTTATTTGGAGGATCCAGGTTTAATTCACAGTCACCACATGGAAGGTCACAGTGGTCTGTAACTCCAGTTCAGAGGACCACACACCCTCACCCAAACATACATGAAGATAAAACAGCAATGCATATAAGAAGAGAGAAATGAAGAAAGAAAGGAAGAAAGAAAGAAGGGAGTGAGGAAGGAAAAGGAAGGAAGGAAGGAAAGAAGGAAGGAAGAAAGGAAAGGAAGGAAAGGAGGGAGGGAGGGAGGGAGGGAGGGAGGGAGGGAGGGAGGGAGGGAGGAAGAAGGAAAAGGAAGGGAAGGAAGGAAGGAAGGAAGGAAAGGAAGGAAGGGAAGGAAGGAAGGAGGAAAGGAAGGAAGGAAGGAAGGAAGGAAGGAAGGAAGGAAGGAAGGAAGGAAGGAAGGAAGGAAGGAAGGAAGAATAGTGTAAAGATGGAGGCCAGCCCTACCCACCAGGAATACACCATGGTTATTTCCTGCACATTGACCCCTGAGTATTGCCATTTTGAATGAGTGTAGTTTAAATCAAGTTTAGACACTTAATGAATTTGATAGCGGACTCAAGGGTCTGTTATGGTACTCCTCAAGAGACTTAACTAACCAGGAGAAGGCTGGTGAGATTGTCCTAGAAAGGGGGGACTTTTTGAAATCGGTTTAAGTTTAGTAAAGGGCTTCCTGTGTTGTGTTTTTCATAGGAGATTTTTTTTTTTTGCCACGGCAAGTGATTATTGATTGCGGAGGGTAGTCTACACGGATGGCACCCACACTCCTAGCGGGGACCTGGCCTGTGCTGGGCAGCTTCAGTGCAGGTCTTCACCAGGAGGGAGAAGAGCCAGGGTTCTAGAAGCAGACTGGGGTGAGCTTGAGGGCACCCTTGTCACAGCAGGGCGGTCAGCAAGCCGTCTGTGGGCTTTCTCATCGTTAGCCCCTCTTCCTCTCCTAAGGGGCCAGAGGTTTCCTTCTCTTTTGTTCATTGTTGTGGCCAGTGCTTGCACATAGTAGGTGCCTAATAAATGCCCACTGGTATGCTGACCAAGATGGGCACTTCATTGACTGGCTCATGAAGAAGTTGGGGCTAAAGCAAGGGGTTATGGGGGCAGGTTTCATTTGCAGATCCTGACTCTGCCACCAGGAGGGTGTGTGGCTTTGGAAAAGATCTTGCGGTCATTGAGTGTCAGTTTCCCCATCTTGTTCACAGACAACATGGATTTCTCATATCCCAAGGCTCTCACCAATGACAGGGGCACTCCAGTTCTCACTTTGCCATTCTCATTGGGCAGCAATGTGTAGTTAAGGATCTTGGTCAGGGTGCTCTTCAGGATATCCAGATTGAACAGTTTAATATCTGAGATCACCAGCTTGATGCGATCAATACTGATGTTATTGAAGTTGAGCATAAACCAGTCACCTTCCATGTAAAACTGAGCTTCATAATTGGTCTCCGGGAAAGATTCAGCATGTCTGACCTGGCAGCTTGCTTCATGGCGTCTGCCCGGGAAAGGGGAGCATGGCCTCTCCAAAGGAGATTTCTGAATGCTGATTTTAAATTGGTTTATAGATAAGAGAGTCTATAATAAAGAAAAATTGGGATCTACAGACCCCTTTGCATCTGAGGCAGCATCATAGTTCCACACATATTCTTGCTAGTTTAGGGAAATGTTGGCCAATAGCCGTTCCTTTCTGAAAGACACAAATTTCTGTTGCAGCTACATCATGACCTCAGCATTGCAGTACAACTTTGGGGAACTGAAGTTAATCTCAAAGTTTATGACCATTGAAAGGCAATTGTTGCAGTAATTGATTTGGTCAACTCCTGAGCCCTCTTTGATAAATCAAAGCAAAGAAGGAAATCATAGCATCAGGATAGACGTTCTGAGGAATTGAAGAATTTTCAGATCCTGATGGAGTGTTAGGAGGAAATTATATTTATTTCAAAAATAATACTATCTGTGAGGCATTGCTGCCCAAGTATCAACTGTATTATTGATTTTCCCCCCAAGCAATAACAAATATATGTGTTCATTTTTGTCTACAGGGATGCTAAAGACTAGAACTAGGTCTTCTATTGCAGACCATTTGGCTCAGTTGGTACCTTTCCCAATAGGAGGTTAGCATGAGATGGGAACTCTTGGAGTAACATGGGCTGGGGAGATGACTCAGTTGGTAAACTACCTGCCTACCTTGCAAACACAAGGACCACAATTAAGATCCTCAGCACCCACTTAAAAGTGTGAGGCGGAGCCAGACACAAAATGAGATCCCTGTAGTTTACTGGCAAGCTATTCCAGCCAGTTGGCGACCTCTCTAGAAATATTCTGGGAAGCCATAAAGGAAGGCAAATTACCTCTGGCCTTAGCATGCACATAACACCTACATACACACATGCACGCACGCATGCACACACACACACACACACACATTCAAGAAAGCCAAATTAGAGCAAATCTCTTGGAACAGCTATAAATACAAAGTCATTGATTTGCTTGACAGTGGTTCCTCTTCCGTCCTAATGTCCTCTCAAAATGGTCTGCTAAATGCTGTAATTCTATCAGGGGAGTCATTTCCCATTCTATCAGATGTTTCTCAAATCAATCGCTTATCTCTGTACATAGTCCATTAACAAAATGGAATGACAAGGCCACTTCATCAGATCAGCCAATAAGACCACAGTGCTGTTGAAATATATCTTCTAGGTATGTATAATAGCACACAGCAGAGAGAGAGAGAGAGAGAGGGAGGGAGGGAGGGAGGGAGGGAGGGAGGGAGGGAGGGAGGGAGGGAGAGAGAGAGAGAGAGAGAGAGAGAGAGAGAGAGAGAGATGGTGGCGCACGCCTTTAATCCCAGCACTCGGGAGGCAGAGGCAGGCGGATCTCTGTGAGTTCGAGACCAGCTTGGTCTACAAGTACAAGAGCTAGTTCCAGGACAGGCTTCAAAGCCACAGAGAAACCCTGTCTCGAAAAACCAAAAAAAAAAAAAGATTGGTCTGTATATTTATTTTTAAAGAAAAGCTAAGAATGTTCTTATGTTCTTAAGATTTACTTTCCTATTTTTCTAGCTCCTATTCATCCATCCTTGGAGACACGTTTCATAGGATTGCTACAAAGTCTAGAGGGACCATTCCAGGCTAAATCCAGGACTACCAAGTAGACAGATGGATAGAATCAGGGATTCTTGGAATTTACACACAAAGAACTTAGATTTGCCCATACCTTTCAATTTGTTTTTTGTTTTGTTGTTATTGTTGTTGTTTTTCAGGTTTGAAAAATACTTTACAATGGCTCAAAATTTGTCTTGAGACCAAGGTTCCAATTCTGCTTATGCTGTGCCTCGAGTTCATGACCTCACCTTAAATGACATCTGGTATGAAGAGATTCATGAGGAAGGAGAATCAACAGGGCTAGTGTATTCAAAATAGGCAGGCAATGGAAGTAAAAAGAGGAGAGTGAATGGGTCCTATCTGATTTTAGCCTTGAATTTATTAGTATGTTGTTAAGATTCTAAGAGGGAGGATTGGAGTGTAATTCTTTTTTTTTTTTTTTTTTTTTTGGTTTTTTTTGAGACAGGGTTTCTCTGTGGCTTTGGAGCCTGTCCTGGAACTAGCTCTTGTAGACGAGGCTGGTCTCGAACTCACAGAGATCTGCCTGCCTCTGCCTCCCAAGTGCTGGGATTAAAGGCGTGCGCCACCACCGTCCGGCCTGGAGTGTAATTCTTTTAGAAATTTTTATATGCCAATTAAATGATGCAACCCATGGTTTGGGGAGATTTTTCTAACCCTTTACGACCTCTTTCTCAAAGCACTTCCAATAATAACTATTTTATCTAAGGTAGAGATCCCCCAAGTGGCCACAACAATTCTAAATTACCCTTGATGAAGCTTACTAAGGATAATTTTCTAAAAACACAAAATTCTATACTTTAATTTTTAAACAAACTGCCACTGACCCCCAGCCCTTAGCACAAGTGATGCCACGATGGAAGTGCACTTGGGCCTTGGAACCCAGTATCTAGGCCACAACACCAACTGGAAAAGAACAGAGATCAAGTCCATCCGTCAAAGTTCCACTTCTTGCTAGCTGTTTTTGTTAACTGAGATGTGTTAACCCAGGATGTGATTTTTGTGCTTAAAAGGCGAAGACTGGTAAGGCTCGGGGCTGCATGATTTGGGCAAGGTCCTTGTGCAACTGCCAGCTATAAAGACTTTCTATTGGCTCTAAGAGTCCATGTGTTCTCTGAAGGAGGTACCTCACAAGAAAATTGGTAAGCAGTTGAGTACCAGAGGATGCTAATGCTAGAACTCCAAGAAGCAAGGAAGAAGTAAGCATGTAGGCTCTGTGGGTCCCCTGGCTTTCTCTGCAGCTTCTCTGGATTGTCTGTGTATCCCTCCTCTGACACAAAACTAGACCAAACTTTTCGTAATACTATTAAGACATGGGAAGACATGTAAAGGAGGGAGGCAGGTCTTCTAAGCCAATGTGGAGAGTATGCCTAGTCTCCACCCAGACTCTACCTTGGTCCAACCTCTCTAGTGACTAGGCACACTCTGATAAATAGGGAAAGAAAAATCCACGGGCTTTGTCCCAGCACGATCATGCTCAGTAGATAGAAAATCCTGCCCTCAACTGTAGTGGTTTGAATGAGAATGGTCCCTATAGACTCATATGTTAATACTTGGCCTCCAGTTGGTAGAGCTGTTTGGGAAGGATTAGGAGGTGTGTCACTGGGGGTGGGCTCTGGGGTTGTAAAAAGCTTGCATCTTTCCAGCATTCCTCTCTCTGCTTCTCACTTGCCAATCAGGGTGTAACCTCTCAGGTGTTTCTGCTACCATATTGTTGTTCTGGCGTCATGGACGCTAACCCTCTCAAACTGCAAGCCCAGTTAAACACTTCCTTTTCTAAGTCGCTCTGGTGATGGTGTTTTATCACAGCAATAGAAAAGTAACTAATATATCAACCATCTTAACTCATTATACTGTCATTACCTTATTATTAAATTGTGAGGGTATTTTTTTTAAGATTTAATGTGTGTGTGTGTGTGTGTGTGTGAGTGTGTGTGTGTGTGTGTGTGTGTGTGTGTGTGTGTGTGTGTGTGTGAGAGAGAGAGAGAGAGAGAGAGAGAGAGAGAGAGAGAGAGAGAGAGAGAGAGAGTGAGTTCAGGTGTCCACAGAGGCTAGAAGGATCAGATACCCTGGAGCTGGAGAGGGGCCATGGATACCATGTGGGTGCTGTAAATTAAACTCAGGTCCTCTGCAAGAACAATAGATACTTTTAACTGTAAAGTCATTTTCTCAGCTGTGGTCAACTGTGGTGTTGACTGCTTCTTATGAGCCTTTAAAGAGGATTATGAGAAAAAGTATTCTAGGAGGGAAACTCAGTCTACCATAATTGGAGAGGAAAAAGCTATCATCTAACCCCGGTGGATGCATCATCCACCTCACATAGTCATTAAAACTTCGGAAAAGAAACCAACATCTTTCACCGCTGCCCACCCTTGAGTGAGCCCACTCCTGAGTTGTGTGGAATGTATTTTACCTTTACTAAATAAACTCGCTCTCTCTCTCTCTTGAGTGTGTGTGTGTGTCTGTCTGTCTGTCTCTCTCTCTGTGTATGTGTCTGTCTCCCCCCCCCCCCCCACCTCCTGAATTCTTTCCTCTAGGGAAACAAAAACCAAGAACCCTTTACCTGGCGGCAGTAAGATAAGAAAAGGACAGACACCAATCCAGAAAATTCCAAAGTCAAAAGAGCCAGAAACTCAGCTTACAGCAGGTAGCACCGAGCTTGTACAGCAGGAATGATGAAGGGCATTGCTCACTGCCAGCACCGCCTACTTGAAATGCACATTCCTTTTAGGGCAGCAATACTGCCTAAGCTTGTTGTAGCTGACTGGTTAGGAATTCTAAGGTCATGCTGACCCAGGGAGCCTTGACTCTTGTTTATGGTTACAGCTTGCAATTAGGGGAGATAAGAATAGTTTTTAACTTTTTGGCTGGGTGACAAGGGATGTTTATTCTTGGGCAGTTCAATAATTGTCTCTGCAGAAGTTTATCATTAGCAAGTTACGTGGAGGAACAAATTGCTGGGGTAGGGTGCTGCTTGTGTAAACTAATTCGAGCCTTACTCAAGAGTCCTAGCTAACATTCTGGCTTTCTATGCAGTGGAGAGCTAGTAAGTGTTTACCGATCCGTTCTCTTTGGGTAGGGGAAGGGAAAAGTACCTGATGTGTCACGCTTTCCTTCTTTGTAGTCTAAACATTCTCTGTGAGCACACAGCTATCGACAGGAAGCCGATGCACTCGCAGGTCCTCTGAAAATGTAGCCATCAGCTTTCACCAGCCAGACTCAGGACCCTGCTCCCCCTCCCGCAGAAAGCCAAGCCAACATCATCAACTAGGGAGCCTTCCTCTGAGAGCAACTTGGCATGAGTATTGCAACCAGCACTGTTTGGGGAAGTCGAACATACTCTGCGTTTAGCTGCTTGTACTTTCCCTTTTGTCCAGCATAAAAGAATGATCAAATGAGCAGAGGGTGAGAGACTTTGGGGAACTCCGTCCTAAATGGGGATGTCTTCATCAAAACCTCCTCTCTAGGCTCAGAGATCTATGTGGAAGAGGAGGAGGAAAGATTGTGCGAGCCAGAGGTGGAGGATGACTCCAAGACACAGCATCTTCTAGGCACAACAGGGTTGATATGAACACATGAACTCACAGAGACTGTGACAGCACGCACAAGACTTTCACAAGTTCAAACCACGCAGAATCCATCACAGAAGGGGAAGCGGACACCAAGTCCCACCCCTCAAAAAACTATTTGTTGTCGATATCTTCCATGAAAGGGAAAATCTGTTCTCCCCAGTGGAGTGTCACTGGGTGTATCAACCACATTCCAGGGCAGGCCCCATGCCCAGGAGCAGTTGACCAACATACAATGAATTCCATTTTGTATGTGGGTTTTTTTGTTTTGTTTTGGTGGGGTTTTTTTCTTTAATGTTTTTTTTTTATAATTTGCTTTGTTTTCTGTTTCATGACAGTGAGAAAGAACATGAAGTTGGGGGGGTGGGGAGGTGGGCAGGATCTGGGAGGAGTTGGGGGAAGGAAAATATGATCAAAATATATTGTATGGAAAAAGTTAATCATTAAAAGGATTTCCAGTATCCTGGATCATTCTGTCAGCAATTGATTATGCTGGACAAAGAAATGAGATAACTCTACCTTACCATGCCTGATTTTTTTTTTTTTAGGAGTCCATGGTTCTGATAGATTACTTTTCGTTCCGCATGGCAAATCACCAGGTAAACCCTCCAGGCTAGAGCTTGGATGGCAGAGCAATGGTCTCACTACTTTTTGAATCTATTCTATTCCTTTTTTTCCTCTGGAAACTTTAATGTGCTTCCATCCAGTCCTTGTTAGTGTCTCCTTCCTCCCTTCCCCCACTCCTTCATCTTAAGATATTGTCTGATTTATGTTGTCCAGGCTGGCCTCAAACTGAGAGTCTCCTGCCTCGGTGTCTCAGGTGCTACTACAATAGGTATTTACTGCTGAGTCCGCCAATCTGTTAATGGTCGTCAGCTATTCTGCACTTACATAGTGGGAAAAACCAGAAACAGCTGGAGTTGCGATTTTGTACAACCTTACCATTTTCATCCTTTAAATTCTGTCAATATCTGACTTTTCCCCCAACAGAGTCTCAATTTCAAATGTTTCTAGAAGCCTACTCTACTTGAAGAAACTAGAGTTCTTTCCTAATCTTCCTCCAGCCTTCAGATCGATTCTACCATAAATAAAATTTTCTGTAGCCCTTTGATATATGCATACTGCCACAGAGATGCTATATTTCTTTCTCCCCCGCCCTTTACCAAATGCCCTTCCCTGTCAGCCTCTTTCAAGTTGTGGATTTCCAAACAGAACAGTACTCTCTGAACATTAGCTACAACTCCTTTTCCTTTCTAGGGTTTCTTCTGAAGGATTCAACTCTCCAGTAGGTCATATTTTCCACAGGATACTCTGCCCTCCAGGAGTCCTTGCTAAGACTGAGGTCCTCTCCTTGAACTTGATTATATATTGATGCATACAATAGGAGCAGGCTCCAAGACCTTAACTACTAATAGCTGATCCATTAAAAATTATTTCATCCAGTGTTTATTCTCAATCTCTGTCTTTGTCTCTCTCTCTCTCTCTCTCCTTTCAATAATACCATCCCCCAGCCTGGAGAGGGGTTTCACTGTGTAGACTCTGATTGGTCTGGATATTGACATGTAGACCAGGTTGGCCATGAACTCACAGATGTTTGCTTCAGCCTCCCCGCTGGAGTGCTAGGCTTAAAAGCATGTACCATCATATCCAGCCAATGATTCTTTCTTTGCTTTTATTGATCTGTTTGAGGAGCTCTTAGGTTTGAAGGGCTGTACTGATGAGTGCATTTATCTCCATTTCTGGTGGCATGCCTCGTCCTTGACTGAGTCTTGGGAGTCTAGAAGCTTTGACATACTCCCGATACCCCAAATCCTGTTCTTGGGCATCATCTACACAGCTAAATCTTTGCCTCCCAAAGCTTATTCCAGCTGCCCTTCAGACACAACATGAAAATAAAACCAAGTTCTGGGCTGTCAGGCCAGGAAGCAGCATAGCCTCAGCATTCAGAAAGAGTCATTGTTGTTGGGTTCTGGTCCCATCTTTGTTACTTGCTGACTCTATGACCATGAGCAAGCCAATTTAACCCTCTTGCCTTTCTACTAGATAGTGCCAGGGAAGGCATGGCGTTTCTCCCTCGGAGTTCAGAGTGAAATGAGATGATGTACTCAAAGGTGTTTGGGAGCAGAGCAGCGCACACAGGACAGCTTGTTAGTGACATTACAACAGCTTCTTGAAAAATAGGGAATGTGACATTGATTCAGAGTTGTGGAGTTTGACCAAGCCATCACCCTCTCGTGATCAAAAGGGTCTACGTGACTGATGGAACATCACAATAGAGGGAGAAAGAAGGCTAATGCGTTTGCTTAGCCCATTGATCTTCATTTCTTTTCATTGACACCATTACTAGTGAAGCTCAACTGAACATTCTGACTATTGGAACCGTTTTGACTTTAGCCGGCTTAAGAGAAACAGTGGCTCCTGGAAAGCTACAGTCAACTGCTTCTGTGTCACCTTGAACAAACTCTTCTCTGCTCCCTAGCTTCCGGGGAGGGGAGGAGAATGGGGGGGGGGGGGGGAATTGGCTTGTTTCCCTGTTAGTAATTACTGCTGGTAATTTAGAACTGATAAACTAATTGCTGTCCTTATCAGCATGTTGTCTAGAAGTGTGTGTGTGTGTGTGTGTGTGTGTGTGTGTGTGTGTGTGTGTGAGAGAGAGAGAGAGAGAGAGAGAGAGAGAGAGAGAGAGAGAGAGAGGGAGGGAGGGAGGGAGGGAGGGAGGGGGAAGGAGGGAGGGAGGGAGGGAGGGAGAGAGACAGAGAGACAGAGAGAGATTGAGTGAGTAGGGAGAGAGAAAGAGTTTGAGAGAGAGTTTTCATTGGTTTTTAATAACGTCTCAAGACAGGAAAGTATCCAGAAGATTTGGGTGTGGCTATGCCATACATATCTCCTCTCCTACTTAAAGTAAACTTTTAGAAATAAGGTTTTACATCAGATTTAGTAAGCTTAAAGAAGTGTATGTCATTGATTACATGTGAATATCATTATGTAAATGATATCAGGAAGAAAATGATTGATTTAAAAATTTAGTGTGTGTAGTAATGTATGCCAGCTTGTGCCCTCCCTGGCAAGGCTCTCAGTGCCTCCGAGCTTGTTGACCACAGTTATGTCGTTAGGTTTTCTGAGCCATTGTCCACTTCCCTGCTATGCAAGAGATTTGGGGACTACTCCCCCACTCTCTGTATGGGAGCACATACAAAAACGTGTACTTTGACAAAAAGATGTAGTTGGAGGTAGATCATGGCTGCTTTTTAAGATGATACAGCATGTGTTTATTTATCTGCCTTCTCTCTCCTTCTCTGACTGACTGTCTTATTCAAATAGATCATAATACGCTTTTTCCATATTCACTAATACCTTGCTAAAATTCTTCCTAGGCAACTGGTATAACAGCCATTTTCCTGCTGATGCGTTTTCCTCTCTCTCGCTCACCTCCCTCCCCTCTCCATCCTCTGCCCCCCTTCTGTGACCCACACAATTTATTTTAATTAGCATCATGAATAATCCTTTTATGAATAAATCAGATCATCATGTTTCTGCTCAAGACCCCAAAATGACTCTCCATTTCATCGCCAATTGAAAATCAAAGCCCTAATATTATTTACATAATGATATTCATATGTAATCAATGACTTAAATCGCTTTTTTTTCGAGCTTGTAAATATATTGGAAAACAGGCAGAGGACAAAGCAGAGCATTTTCCAGTTGTGGCCCAGAGCCACAGAACTCACCCACACATTTGTGAAAATTTAACCCCAGGACACAGCACTGCGCAAGCTAAGAACCAGTTCTAAAATGCAGGTAGGGAGAAGGGTCAGTGAAAGGCAAACATGGAGGGGCGAAGCTTGCAGTATGTCAGAGGCAGGGGGGGCAACACCTGCCCAGACCACACTAATTCCTCAGGGCTGCCAACCCTAAGACAGCGGGTCTTCCCTGCAGGCACAGCGCTTTTGCCCACAGTAGGGGCAGCCTCTGGAAGCTGCTTGTGCTGGTTACTTTTCCCAACTGAGCTGCACAGTGAGGCTGTCTATCCGCTCCTTAGGGGTCGTCAGACATCGTAGCCAAGCGTGCAGGATCTCCAGTACTGATTGATGTGTGCATGTCCAGGTCCTGTACTGGCTGCTCCAACCTGCATTCATCACTGCAGACACCTTCTGTGGATCCATGGAACTCAAGGCCTTGCCTAGAGCTCTCGTCACTTGTACTGAACTCTGAGTCAGTCCCTTCTTGGTCACAGCTGTCTGCACCTTAGAGACCACTGCATCAACGTGGGACTTGTGAACAAACTCCTCCGTTTTCCTCTTCACTTTGGCCTGCTCAGCCTTGGAGTCCTTCTCTGCCCTTTTGGCTACTAGCTTCTCCAGTTGCTTCACCAGGAACATCAACAGGACTAGTGGATGGTCCACGGCCAAACAGGCAGCATAGGGGTGTGGCAGCACAGGACACCCCCACTGATATTTGAAAAGTAGGAAACGTTTGCAAACGTGGAAAGGGAAAAGCAATCACAAGCATAACAAACACATTAACACGCCTTTTCAGCTCTTGATCACACATATAGATATGCCCGTATCTTGGAAATGAATTTCAGCAATACTGTAAAAAAGACTGTTTTTCCAGGCAAATTCAACTTGCCATCAGATTAGCATTATCAGGGCTCTGAGGGTGGCTACCGAATAACCAAAGTGAGTCCTTAGTGAACCTGACACCAGATGACGGAGGGAACCGGGTTCTAGGTACATGGTGGCCTCGGCCATTGCCACAGGTTCTGACTGGCTTGATTAACTCTGGCATCTGGCAGACACTCTCCCCAGCCAGGGAATTCAAGGAGATCTTCTCAGTGGTTCCCTCACCCTAACCTTCAATACGACTTGGAACCGCAGCGCTTAGACTGCATACCACCTGCATCCTGCAGGCATCCTCCCTCGGAGACTCAGTGCAGGTAGCAGCTGTCAGGAAGACAAGGTTTGTGTTCTCTTCCCCGACAATGCCCCTCCACCTCATTAACTCAAACAGCTTTTATCATCTCTCTCTCTTAGTTAAACCTCACTCCTCCAACTTCCAAATAAAATACATAATACTTACATTCATACATACATAAACACACTGTTTGCAGGAATCTTCTTATAATTCTTGATTTGGATCCTGAAATAGCAAAATTATACATTTCCCCCTCAGTCAAGAGATTCAAATATACTAAAATCATGAAAGGCATAAAAATATCTTTTCATCTTATCTAAGTCACAAATGGTAGTAAAGGGAAGTTAAAATTATAAAATCTAATTCTTCTATCTTATATAAACAAGTACACAGGAAGTAGACCTAGCAGCTGGTACCCTGCCCAGCCTTCTGAGAAATGAGACAACAGAAAAGCTTCAGAGGGCCTTGGCCTTGCAGACCAATCCCTGCTTCACGGAGACATGACCTTGGCTGTGTCAGGAATGTACCTGCCTAGGCTGGTAGCTTTGAAAAGTGTGAGTCATAATCCGGTCACCAACCAGAGGTGCAATCTTTCAGAGAGGAGAAGGGGAGGGGGATGGGGCTTGAGAAGCGCACTTCCTGGGTCCAGTCAGAAACCCAGAATAGCAATTTACTGATTGGAGTCAGGTAGGTGTAACTTCCCAGCAGATCCGAGCTGAGATTCTGTCTCTAGGTGACGTCATCGAGAGTCAGCCGAACACCAGATGCTGTGGCTACAGCAGTGAACAAGACAAACTAGGGCTCGCCCTTGGGTGCTTGGCATCTGTTCATCTTCTCTCTGTAGGGAAGCCACACACAAAGTCAATTTATGATCAGAAGGTTGTATCGAGAGCCTGAAAAACAAAAGTAAAATTACAGTAAGGTGCACAACGTTAGCGAGGGAGTGGCACCCCGCCCGGCAGGTCATGAAGTTAGGTCTGCCCAAATGTGGGTCCGTGGGTCCTGGCAACGGTAACTAATTGGGGGGGGGGGTACCTTGCGTGGTACTGGGATTGAACTAGAGTCTCATACATGCTGAAGAAAAGCTCGGACACCGAGTTACATCTTCCCTATTCCGACTGCTTTTTCTCACTTATCTCTGGATCTCTCTTTCCCTGACTCTGCCTGTCTCTCTCTTCTCCCTCAACAAAGTAAAGTAACTGTAAAGAATAGTGCTGAGTATGGTGGTGCATGCTTGTAATTCAAGCACTCAGGAGACGGAGGCAGGATCTCTGAGTTCGGGGCCTGAATGATCTATACATTGTCAGGACAGCTAGAGCTGTGCAGTGAGAACCCTGTCTCAACAAAACGAAAGAAGTAATAAAACAAATGGAAATGAAGGTAAATTAGGTTTAAATAAATAATGTAAATTTATGTAAATAATAAATGGTGATGACCGTTAACACTCAGCCACCTGGGTTTCCCTCGCTCAACGTCTTAACTCGGATACTTGCAGGCATTTTTCTCTTTTAATGGAAAAAATTTTTTAAGTAAAATATAATGGATGCTTCTTGTGAGGAATGCAAGTGATTGAGAGCAGCACAAAGGTCAATGCTTAACAATAATCAGCCAGCCATCTGGTGATGGATGGAGATAGAGACAGAGACCCACACTGGAGCACTGGACTGAGCTCCCAAGGTCCCAATGAGGAGCAGAAGGAGGGAGAACATGAGCAAAGAAGTCGGGACCACGAGGGGTGCACCCACCCACTGAGACAGTGGAGCCGATCTACTGGGAGCTCACCAAGGCCAGCTGGACTGTGACTGAAAAAGCATGGGTTAAAACTGGACTCTCTGGACATGGTGAACAATGAGGGCTGATGAGAAGCCAAGGACAATGGCACGAGGTTTTGATCCTGCGCAATGTGCTGGCTTTGTGGGAGCCTAGCCAGTTTGGATGTTCACCTTCCTAGATATGGACAGAGGGGGAAGGACCTAGGACTTACCACAGGGCAGGGAACCCTGACTGCTCTTTGGACTGGAGAGGGAGGGGGAGAGGAGTGGGAGGCGGGGGAGAAGGGTGGGAGGAGGGGGAGGGAAATGGGAGGCTGGGAGGAGGTGGAAACTTGTTTTTTTTTCTTCCTTTTCTCAATAAAAAAAGAAAAAAAAACAATAATCAGCCAGAATATGACACCTGGAAATATTCGTTATTAATGTTAGTCGAACTTCTAATTATTTATTTGTTTTATTTAGTCTTATTTGGAATACAGACTGGTTTCAAATTTTCCATTTATCCATGCTAGTCTTGACTTCAAGATCCTCCTGCCTCAACCTCCCAAGAACTGAGAGGCTGGCATGTCCCACTGCACCCAGTTTGGTCAGATACTTCCTAATAAACAATTCAATTAGAAGACAAAATAGGTAGATTGAATGGCAACAATGTATTTGCTTTTTAAAAGAACATTCTGCCCTATGTGATTTTTTTAGATAAAAATATTAAAGTCTGTCAAAATTAGCAGAAAAATAGAAATAGGTAAAAATGAAGGCATAATTAGATCTCAGAATAATTCTATTTTTATCCATAAGAGGAGGATAATTTAAGGTTACAAAAGTAATAAGTAATTCTGAGGAACATTGAAATCAGGGTTTGTAATAATATATATTAGCATATATAATGATTTCATGATGACTTTTTGCACACACACATGCACACACACAATGCACTTTGATCACACCACCTTTACCCCTCCCCCTGCAGAGGTTTGGTAAGTGCTATCAGTTTACCTTTATGTTATGGAGTACAGCATTTGAATACACATTTCTCCTTCCCTTCTCCAGATCTCTGTTTTGTTACATTTGCGTCTATGTGCCTGTGAGTCTGTACTCACAGAAGCATACACACGTGCATACTGACTAGTGCTGTCTGTGTCATGAGTCTGTACTCACAGAAGCATACACACGTGTGCACTGATATGTCATGAGTCTGTACTCACAGAAGCATACACACGTGTGTGCTAACTAGTGCTGTCTGTGTCATGAGTCTGTACTCACAGAAGCATACACACGTGTGCACTGATATGTCATGAGTCTGTACTCACAGAAGCATACACACGTGTGCACTGATATGTCATGAGTCTGTACTCACAGAAGCATACACACGTGTGCACTGATATGTCATGAGTCTGTACTCACAGAAGCATACACACGTGTGCACTGATATGTCATGAGTCTGTACTCACAGAAGCATACACACGTGTGCACTGATATGTCATGAGTCTGTACTCACAGAAGCATACACACGTGTGCACTGATATGTCATGAGTCTGTACTCACAGAAGCATACACACGTGTGCACTGATATGTCATGAGTCTGTACTCACAGAAGCATACACACGTGTGCACTGACTAGTGCTGTATACTTTGCCGTCACCTGTGTAACCATTCCATTCTGTCTACAGCCATATTTCCCATGACTATTAACTTGATACCAGCTGAATTTGATTCCCGTCTTTAGTCTTGTTTTTGTGTCTTCATTCATGAGCTCTTTCTTCTAAATTCTTTGTACATTAGCTGGATGCTGATTGCAGATCCCTATACATTGACACTGTACTTAGTGAGTCCTTTCGTGTATTGACGTATATGCTTCATGTCTTTAAATGTGCAGTAGTCTCCTGGCTGGATACAATGTCACTAAGTCAGGCTTTCTTTCCCTCAGAACTTTGTATTATTATGCCCAGTTTATGGGGACCCCAAAAGTCTATCAGGGAGACCGACACACTGAAATGCAAAAGCAGGGTTTATTATCTATCATGCACAAATACAAACTGGTAGGGACCTCGTCAGCGCAGCAGCAAGAGAGCAGTATATAAAGGCAAAAACCAGGAAAGTTACATTAGCACGGTTTGGGGTAATGGGTTCGATCCTGATTGGCACGTGTCTAGGGACTTTTCACAATTTTTTTTTCGAACCTCACCTGTTGCTTGTCGAGGTTTTTTTATCGACTGACCGACTTCTACGGTTATCTGAAATTTCCAGATGGCTACCCTAGCCATTTCTGAGGATTGGAATGTTTTACAGAAAATAACTTACACAAGACACAAGATGGAGGCAGAGGACAAAATGGAGGAACTTTGGTTCTTCAGTATAACAGCTTTCCTGTCTCCTAGTACTAAAATAGTACTGTAGAGAGGTTGGAGCCTGTCTACATTTTAGCTTCTGAATAAACTTGCTTTCTGCTTGCATGTTAAGCTTTTAATTTTCAATGGGTAAGTAGGCTATATCTAAAAATTCCTTGCTTCTGGCCTGCCCCATTGATCTGAAGATTGTTTTATAGATTTATGTGTTTTGTATGTCTTGTGCGCTCTCTATATAGAATTTTCCAATTTAAGGAAGCACTTACGGTACTGTTTGACTGCCTTTCTGTCGTTAGTTCCTCTCTCACTGATTTGTTGGCTGCCCATTTCCACTGAGATTGTTCTATCTCCCTCTTGTTTTCAGTGTTGTCTGCTTGCTTCTGTTCCACTTCATTATGTCGATAGTTAGCATGGCTCCTAATGTGTTCGCAGTCTCACTCCCTAGCCTGTCTTTCTTTTCATCTTGTTGATCTAATCAACAGAGCCTCGTTTGGAGGTCCTTCTACAGGAATAACTGTGTGCCCTCCTCTTCTATAGGCAGGGTGACTGAGGGCCTGCCCTATTTGTATTGCCATCCTTTCTGCAAATGAATCTGCATTTTTTTAAAAAAAAAACATTTTAAAGTTATGGAGATATGCCCCTTTAAAACATTTTATTTGATATTTTGCTTTCCATTGTTATAATTTACATTAATTGTACAAATTCCTAGGTTAACTGTGACTTTTCTATCCATGCATATATCAGGCGTTAGTTATTCCCCTCCACCCTTCTACTCTTGACTTCCTTCTGCCTTTCCCTCAGCACCCTTCCCAGCCCTAAAGGTTGCTCTAACCTCCTCCTTCTCTTCCCTCCCCATCTCTGATGTCTGCTGTTTCATCCCGTTTTTGAAGGGAGAGTCTTGGGGAGATGGAAGGCTTTTAACAAGTCCGTAATGTAACCTGAGTTAGTTATGGATCCTCCTTTTGTCATAAGAAGCCCACGCTCCCTCCAGATAGCTGCGTGGGACAGGAGGATATGAAAGGCATATTTGGAGTCTGGGTAAACATTTAAAGATTGTCCCTTTGCTAACTGGAAAGCACGGGTAAGGGTTATTAACTCAGCCTACTGATTAGTGGTATGGGCAGGGAGTGCCTGTGCCTCTACCACCCCAATATCTGACATTATGACATAGTCTGCTCTAAGGGTCCCTTCACATAAAAATGAGCTGCCATCTGTGTACCAGGTATAAGTGGCCTGGGACAGTTTGCTCTCCTGTATATGTGAGGGGTGGGGTAGTAGGTCCTCTAGGACCTCAATGCAGGAGTGAAATGGGGAATCATTAACGTTAGGTTGAGGTAGGAAATTTGAGATATTAAGGGTTGGGCAGGATTGGAAAGTGACTGTGGCATCTTCTACCAGTGCCACCTGGAGGGAAAGGACTTGGGAAGGGGGTAAGGTTTGTAACCTTTGTAAGTTAAGAGATGGGACAGATTGTGGTGGGAGAAGACAGTGGTGCCCAGCCCTGAGTGGTGAGGTCCAGCTTCTTTGACAGGTACACTACAGGTGCAAAAGAAAGTCCCAGCTGATGTCCTAGGGCCCCACGGTCATATCCCTCCTCTGCTACATAGAGGGAGAAGGGACGGGTTAAATCTGGGAGATGAAGAGCTGGGGCCTGGATAAGGGCTTGTTGGAGTCTCTGGAAGGATTTAGTAATGGGATGGAGAAGGGGCTCATGCAGAGAGCCGAGAGCTGCCTTGTATAAGGGGTGGGCGAGGCGAGAAAAAGAGGGGATCCAGGAACGCAAGAAGCCAGCTATTCCTAGAAACGAGAAAACCTCTTCATTTGTGGAAGGAACTGCAGGGAACTGAATTAGCTTTTTCTGTCTGGGGTAATAGCTTTTTGTGTTGGGGTAATAGTTAGTCCCAAGTAAATGACCCGAGAGGTAGACAGTTGGACCTTAGAACGTGAGGCTCTATAGCCCTTTGGGACAGAAAATTTAAAAGTGCAGAGGTATCAGTTTTGATGATATCCAAGGATGGGTTGCAAAGTAAAATATCATCCACATACTGTATGAGTTTAGACTTAGGGAGAGACAGTGAGGGTAGATAAGAAGCTAAAGCCTAACCAAACAGGTGTGGGCCGTCCCAGAATCACTGGGGAAGGACGGTCAAGGTGAGCTGTGTGGAGAGGTGAGAGAGAGTCAGGGTCAGTCCAGGTGAAGGCAAAGATATTTTGAGATTGAGAGCTGAGAGGAATAGAGAAAAAAGGCATCCTTGAGATCTAGAACTCAGAAGTGGGAAGTTTCTGGAGGGATAGTGGAAAGAAGTGTGTAAGGGTGAGGCACTATAGGGTGAAGAGGGACCACTGTGGAGTTAATGAGCCAGAGGTCTTGAACCAGGCGATAGGCTTCATTAGGTTTTTTAACAGCAAGTATAGGGGTGTTAAAGGGTGAAGAGGTGGGGTGAAGTAGTTTTTTTCTTTGAAGGTCAGAGATAATAGGCTTAAGTCCCCTAAGGCTCTGGAGAGAGAGGGGTACTGAGCTTGGGTAATGTACTTAGTAGGATCTTGTAATTGGATAACAATGGGGGAATGGTGTTTAGCAACAGAGGGGTTTTGGGTGTCCCAGACATGGGGGTTCACCTGAGAAGCTGGTAGAGAAAAAGACACATTGGAGCTGGGAGGTAGAAAGGCTAGAAGAAGGAAGAGGGGAGCTATTGGCAAGTGTGGAGTCCGGTAAATGGGAGGAGCAAATGAAATGGAAGCTCCTACTTTTGCTTAAAAAAAAAATCTCTTCCTATAAGAGGTACTGGGCAGGTCAGCATGACTAAAAATGAATGAGTGAGATAAATACCCCTAAAAACATAGTTAAGTAGTGGGATCTGCTGAGGTAGATAAGGTTGTCCCCCTTCCCTGGCAATAGGGAAATTAAAAGGAGAGGTAGGTGCCCAGAATTCCCTCAGTACTGAGTATGTGACTCTGGTGTCCAAGAGAAAGAAGATGAGCCATCCTGATACCATGATGTTTACCTGTGGCTTCCTGTTACAGATGATAGTTGTGGTCAGGTCAAAGGAGCCCAGGCAGCCTCACTCATTCATGGCCAGACCTAGAAAGTCAACTTGGGAATTTTCTGGGTTTGATATCTCTATGCTACTATGTGCACAAGGACAATTGACTTCCCAATGTCCTTCCCTATGGCATCTTGGACAAGGTCTCATGGGACCAAGATGAGGATTAGGGCATGCTCAGGCCCAGTGACCAGCTCTACCACATTTGAAACATGGGCCTGGCAGTTCTTGAGCCCTGAGCCCTGGGGGTTAAGGGAGCGGCACAGACAGCATGGATGGAATGGTCTGTTGTCCTGGCCAGTTGGAGGGCCATAGCTAGCACGTGACAGTGATGATTGCAGGTTTTGTCATTCCTCCCATGGTACACCTTAAAAGCCAACTCTAAGACTTCTGCCTGCTGGGTGAAGGGGCCTTTCTCCAAAAGTCCAAGTTTAGCCTTAATGTCAGGGTAGCATTGAGAAAAAGATGAGTCATGAGTAACTGTCTGCCTTCTGTGGTTTCTGGATCTAAGTTAGTATATTGTAACAGGGCTTTAATGAGGCGTTCCAAAAATGCAGAAGGATTTTTCTTCATATCTTGAGTGACCTCTGAGAGCTTATTATAGTTTACTGGCTTGAGGGCAGCCTTATGGAAACCTGCCAGGAGACAAGTCAAAACCCAGTCCCTAGCTAAAATTCCACCTGGAGTGTTATAGTCCCAGTGTGGTTCCTGCTCGGGGACCGCCTCTGCCCACAAAGGGTGTGTTGCATGTGTTTGGTGAATCTCATCTTCACATAGTCTGGCCTGTTCCCAAACTTGTCTGCACTCTTCAGGAAGTAGGTTATTAGATAGGATCATATAGATATCATGAAAGGTGAGATTATAAGACTGGGTAATACATTGGAATTGCTTTATGAAAAACGTAGCATTAGATGTATAGAAGCCCAGTTTTTGTTCTATATGGGAGAGTTTTGAGAGGGAGACGGGAACATGTACCATAACCAATCCATCTACATCGCCCACCTCTAGCAATGGGAGAACTGCAGCTGGCTTGGCTTGGTCAGGGTTGGGTTCCATAGCAGCACCTAAGTGTGTGAGAGGAGGGGTAAAGGTGGGTGCCAGAGCCAGGTGGCTGCTGTGGCCAAGCACCTGAGAGGAAGGATGATCCAGTGGGGCTGATGGAGTAGTTAGTGGGGAGAGAGAGAGAGAGAGAGCTGGTGAGGACTGTGGAGCCTCTGCAGCACAGGTGTAAGCAGAGGGAGGTGGTGAGGCAGCAGGAAGTAAGAGTAGAAGTATCCATCTGCTGAAGTCAGGAAGGTGTGGATTCCTTAGCAGGGTCCAGAGCAGGAGCTGAAGGAGTGGGGGTAGCTGCCCGCTGAGGTTGAAAAGGCAGGGGTTCATTAGCTGAGAAGAAGTGGACTGTTCTTCTGGCTCAGATGGCATAGCCAGAAACATGTGAGCAGGCAAACAACTTGCAAGGACAAAGGGCTTAAACTTAGAGCTTAGATAGTAAAAGGTTTGGATATAAGGAAACTCCTTCTATTTGCCTGTGCACTGAAAGCTCCCATAAAATATTGGGATCAAAGGTGCCATTAGGTGGACACTTTAAGTTGGTATCTAAATTGTAATGAGGCCATTTTTTAAAACAAAGATGGACAAGTGTGGGAATCTGTAACTAGGACATTAAGGCCTGAGGTTTCAAGATCTCTAAAAGGCATCCCTGGGGGAGGCTGGATTGATGGTCTTGGATGACTTGCTACCCATAGCTGAAACTGTAAAAACCTGTGAAAACAGCAACACCACAAGGCTTATAGGGGGTGTCTCCCCTCTATAGGCAGGGTGCAAAATGGTGATGAACACCACAGGGCTTATAGGAGAGCATCCTCTACCTACAGGCAGGGTGTTAAAACCTGACTGGCTCCAGCTGGGGCGACTCAGAAACCAGAGAGGCCACGGTTGAGACCACTGACGAGTGGTCCAAAAGACAAGAAAAAGAAAAGAAAAAAAGGAGAAAGAAAAATCTGAGGGACCCTGGGCCCCCAGTCACGGGAGGACTGACCCTGGGTTGTCCAAACATGATTTTAGCTAAGGGAGCAATCCAGAGATGAATGTCAGCAAAGGGCTCAATCGTAGCTGTGAAGTTGGGTCTGTTTAGCCAGAATCACTCCTTACCTCTGATGGCTGTGTCAGTGACTTGCTATAAATTTTCAGTTTTCTTTGTTCAGAATTGAGCCCCGTTTCTCTTCCCTAGTACAAAACTCTGTCATAATATAATACATTCCCAGCTCCACAGTGTAATGTCCTCTTGACTCTAATCTTCTGGACACTTCTTTTTGTTGTTGTTGTTGTTTGTTGTTGACACAGTGTCTCACCCGGTAGCCTAGGCTCACCTGGAGCTTACTGTGTAGTTTGGCTGGGAACTCATGGCAATCCTCCTGTCTCAGCCTTCTGACTGCTAAGATTATATTTGAGTCACCAGGACCCACTCCAGACTGCCTTTGAACAAGTGTTTCAGATAACTATTTGTTGAACCCGTGGGCTGTGGGGATTATCTAGGCAGGCTTAGTGATCTCAAGAGCCCATTAAGAGCAGCCAGTAGCAGAAGTCAGGAAGGTCCAAGATAGAAGGAAGTTTGACACACAGGAGGAACTGAGAGGAGCTGGAACAAAGCCCCTTTACTCCTCCAACTGCAGAGAACTGGATTTTCCCAGGAACCCGTGAGCTCCAGAGGAAGCAGTTGGTACACGCCAAGTCCTCCAGGTGAGATTTAAGTAATCTTAGCCTCAGGAGTGAGGCCCTGAGGAGCGACTCTAGCACAGGTTTCTCATCTACATAATGATGAGATAAAGAGGAGTTTTAAAACCATCGTCTTTTTCCAGCCATCCGAGTGTCTGTTGGATGCCATCTTCCACTGTGTTACACTAGGCATCTCCACAGCCTGGCGGGACACAGGTCCTTCTGTGAGGGTGGAGCAGTTTAGAGGGTGAAGGAATGTGAGGTAAACTCTCACCTCTGCTAACCACACCCACACTGCCTCTGTTGAGTGAGTGCTTCAAGGTGGGCCTTGTAGCTGGATGCTTGTCTCCGGTACTTGCTTTGATTCTCAGTGGTCACAAGCTATGGAGGGTTTCTTTATTTAACAGGTGAAGAAATGGTGACCTAATATGGGAAGTGAGTGGTAGGAGGTGGTGGTGCAGAGGTTTGGATCAGTTGTGTGACCCCCACGGCTCCGCACTCATGATATCTAATGTTCTTGCTGTGGGCTGAATGGCTTAAACAACAGAAAGTTGCCTCTGGTTTCTGGAGTAGCAAGTCCTAGATCATGTTTGGAGAGGTCAGGTGCTTCTGGGGACCGTGCGAGAAGGATGTTTCTCTGATTCTCTCTGGCTTCTTGGAACTTGCTGATAATCATTGCTATTCCATAGAACTGTCACCTGATCTCCTGCCTTCATTTTCACATGTCACCCTTCCTGTGTATGCCTGCATGCCCTGGGAAAGAAAAAATCTTGTTTCTATGTGAGTACAGGTATGTGGGACTAGGGCACATACCAATAACCTCATTTTATTTGGATCAACTTTCAAGACCCTTTTCCCAATGAGTCATAGTCACAGACGCAGGGAGTAAGGACTCAATGTATTTGAGCAGGGACACATTACACCCATCATGAACCTCACACTGTGGTTCTTGTGTAAAGGCAAGAGATACATAGCTCTTTGCAGCCGTGCCTTGCCTTGCTCCATTAATCCCTGACTTGGAGATTGGTATCAACACCCAAGCTCTCGGAGAAGGATGGAGAAGGGAACCCATGCTTTCTTCTCTTGGCCTTTCAGGCATTCTGTTTCCTGTCACTCTATTCCATGACCATAGGCTGTCCTGGTTGCTTCAGATCCTACAGAAAGGAAATTGTCAAATGCTCCTGAGAGGTCATCCTGAGGGCCTTTGTGGTCCCAGTCCTATCTTTGCTATGCAGGGCTGAGGGTAGAGTGGCCTCTGGTTGCCTGTAAACTGGGCATAGCTTCAAAGTAGATGGGGCTTCCTAGGAGGAAACTGGACTCTGGACCCAGGTCAGAGGTCAGGCAAACATTAATGGCATCACTTGACCTTCCTAGAGGAGGGCCTGTTAGTAGGATACACCCCATCGTTTGGTCTCTCTCTATTGCCAGCCAGGCTGGAAGCACACTAAGGACTTTATATTTAAATCCATACGTCGTTTTCGTTGTCAGAATTTTATGCTCGCACCACGTTTTGCAGTTTGTAAAGCATTTTCTCATGTGACCATTGCTAAGAAAGCAATTTCCTTCCATTGTGCAGGGGGACAGATGGACCTGTTTAAAGTCACCCAGGACTGCCTCTAGATTGTATTAATTTTGCACTTTTGGCCCCACTATACCAAGGGAAGGGAGGTGGAAGGTCTCAGTAGTGGTGAGTGTTCCATGGTCAGAGACTAGGAAACACACAGAGCGGGCAGACTGGAACTAGGGGCAAGCAGGAATGACTGGCCCTAAATTACAAAGAATTGAGGGGACAGTGAGGGTTTGAAATTTGGAAGCTAAGTGAATTGGGAAATTGATGGCGCCAGATGACAGATGACCTCAACCCAGCTATGTAGAGTGGCAAGGTTGCTTCACTGCAGGTGACCATCACCGCACTATACAGAGGGATGACTGGCCTCCAGGGATACCCAGGTAGAGGGCAGCATTGACTCCATAGTTATCTCACTGTTTCTTGAAACAGGTGGCTTGCTACGATGAACCAAAACCAAGATCAGAGAAAGGGTAAAAACATTTGCTGCGTATATGATGGTGGTATAATGTGGTGGTATTGACCTCCTGGCTACAGAATCAGCCACTAACCTGATAGGACTGAGGTAGAAGACTTGCATTTTTCAGTAACCCTCCCCACCCCGCCCCATCTCTAGCTCCCTCTACCCACCTCCCCTCCAGGATCTTGACATATATCCTCCTGTCTTGGCCTCCCAAATGCTGGGGTCTCTGTTAATCCCATTGATCTAGAAAAAGACCATGACCACAGTTCCAAGCCAAATTTGAAGTAAACTTTAGTTAAACAAGGGCCAGGTGGATAGGCTCTGGCCAGGTCCATCTCCAGGTTCCTGGGAACTGATCCAGAATCGTGGTTTGCAGCGACTTAAGAAGGAAAACCCATAATTCATTGCGTCTCCCATCAGGTCCAATCAGGGGCAAGCATACATCCTGACATACCTCCAGCCTACAGCATCTAATCAGGATCAAGTGTGCTGTAGATCTTGATGATAGTTCCTGCCTGTGAACCTCCCGCCCACTGGTCAGCAAGCAGTCTGCTACAGATACAGACAGTGTTTGGGAGGGGAAACGTGTGGCTGTTATCTCCCAGAAACAACAGCCTCCAGCATCTCAGGGACTATCCATCCTTGGGCAAGGGCCCTGCAGCTCAGAGGCATTTTTGTTTCCCGGCTTAGTAATTAAAATTTCAATGTAACTTTAGCTTTTACAGTCACACGTGTGTACTGCACGCGGTTCAGTCCCATCGCCAAGCCTGCCCTGAGTCCTATATCGGTGTCTGCAACTATTATAGTCTGTCCCGTCAACTGGTTACCCTGTCCCCTCAAGAGACAAGCCCCGCCCACCTTCCCCCCACCCCCCCATTCCACTGAGGCCAGTGGATCTCCCACCTCCTGCAGCCTGCACACACACTCTCTCTCAGTCCCTCTTCTGCAGAGGTGGCTGCTGCCTCTCTCTCCTCTCTTCCCCTCTTCTCCCCCCCTCTTTCTCCCCCGCCTCTTCCTCTTACCATTTCCCTTCCATAATCCACTAAATAAACTCCCTCATGGGAACTGCCTTCCCCCGCTTATATCTTTAAGAAAGGATAACAGCAACTTCTTTGTGGGATCCAGGCCTCCCTTCCCTTCTTCTCTGGTGCTTAGTCCCTTTCCTCAGGCTTGGGCTACACATAGGACAGTGTCACTTCAAACTCCCATCTCTGTTGTTCTTCTACTGAGCAGGATATCACCCTGAAGCTGGGTGCTCCAGACTCCCAAAGGCCTGAGGAGCAGCTCTGAACCAGAGCAAAGGGTGCCTGATGGTTGGTGTAGAAATCACTAGACAGAGAAAACTCCTTCTTTTTTTTTTTTTTTTTGAGGTTTTGAGTCTCTTCCAACAAGGAGAAAGTAAAGCTTACAGCTTGTTATATTTTCTTTCCAATGATTCTGTTCAAGAGCCCTATTACCTGGTATGGCTTTCCCATCATATTTACGAGGAAATAGAAACCCCGTGGTGTTAAATAACCAGCCCTTGGTCCCATGGTCAGAAGCAGGGGTGGAGTATGACCTTCTACATGGGACTTAAGCCAGAGACGGTGGCTCTCACAGTGGCAAGCACCTAGCAAGCTGGACTGTCTTCTAGATACCAGGAAGACATTGTCTAATCCTGAGAAACGACTCTGATTGGGCCACCATAGCAGATGGCAAACAGACTCAGCAAGATTAAGTGTCCTGCCTAAGGACATTAGCCTGGAAGTGGTAGGTCTCAAGAGGAATTTGGAAGGTCTGTGGAAGGCTTTCTTCCTCCATTCTTCTCTGGAGCAGAGAGGGAGCATCAGGAATTTGGTACTTCACAAAACATTCCCCTAGTGTCTCAGTGCCCTGCAACCATCATTGGTTCTGTTGAGATGTATCCAGGGCAACAAGTGTCTCCTACCTTCCACACACAACTTTGCCCTGCCGTCTGTCCTGAGGCCCGCAGGACTGTCTCACTGTCTCACCTCATGCTTGTATCAGATATTTAAGAAGCCTGGGACTACTGTGTAAATCGCTCACTTAGCCCCAGGCTTTCATTCCTTTGTCCCCGCCCCCCAACAACAACTTGGACTTTGTACATCCTACAACTCTTCTGTTGGGGTCCCTGGAACACAATGTCAATCACCTGTGAGCACACCTGCATTTCTTACCTTAGCATTTTATGCTGGATGGTCTCATTACCTGTCTGTATTAGTGTTCTGAAAGAAGGCACAAGCCTTCATTTTGTGGAGCGATTCTTGGCCTTGTAGCAAAGAATCACTTTGCCATGTAGAGTCTTTGGTCCACCTATCTGGTGAGTACCCGTGTATTCCCTAGTAAAATGCTGACGACCCTAACTCTTTCTAGTTCCCTCCCTCCCCACCCCAACACCCCATTGACCCTACCTCTCCTGTATCTTGTAATCCCCTCTGCTAATTATGGTATTCTATCCAGAGGTTCCTACCTGTTCAGCCTGAAGTAAAGTAGGCATCTTCCTAACTCCTTATCACTGCTTCCAGATCATTCTGTGTCCCTCCTTACTAACAGTTCCAAGCAAGCTGAAAGGCAAGTATTCAGAACCTTCCTCCCAGTCTCAGTCATCTACTGGTCCCCACATTCTCCTCCTAACTCCTTGTATAGTATGAGCTGGCTCTTTGTGACCCTCCCCAGCCCCATCCTCTGTAATACTTGGGAATTGTCATGTCTACCAAGATGTAGTCGAAATACCCTTTATCTCCAACTTCATCTTTAGATACTGCTTCTCAGTCTGACTCTAGATTGTACCATTCAGGGACAACAACCAATCAAGTCAGTTTCAAAAGTCCTGGTTTTTGACCATCCTTTTGGTTTCTTCCAGTTCGTTCCCTGCAAGCTCCGAACTTCAATAATTCTGAGTGTGCCAGGATCTTTTTAAAACTTTCCCATCCCTCGCATTGCTCCTGGATTTACTGGGGCCATGAGGGCATGCCTGAATGGAATAAATCTCTTTGGAGAGGTGAGGGTAGGGTTTTGTTATGTAACTACTGGCCTGGAGCTCACGGCCCTCCTCCGGCCTTAGCCCACAGATGTGCTGGCATTATGACTCATGAAGCATAACTGGCTGCAAATCTTCCTTTCCAGGGCTGCTCTCTGGCCGGGCATGCTCAAGCCCTCCACGGGGCATCTGCACTTGGTATTCGATCTTGCCCCAGGCATCTTCTATATCTTCCCTCTTCTATATGCCTTTTTAAAAATTCTACCCTCCCTTTCGTCCTCTCTGCTTCTTATTTTATTCTTCACTCTCCTCTGACCCCCTTTTTTCTCTCCTTAGCTTTCTCAAAGAACAAAGCAAATTATGTTTTGGAAAGAACTTTAATTTCCAAGGCACAGGAAAAACGAAATTGTCCCCTTTGCTGAGTTTCCCTTGAGCACCTGCGCTTTAATGAAATAAATGGCCTGGAGGAAACCGGTTTGTGTGGAGGTCAGGTGACGGGTCTGCTGTGTCGAGGCGCTCTCTCCCATGGTTTGGCCTCTGTATCTCTCAGGGATGAGTTGGGCTGGGAAACTTGGCACTAGCCCATTGTCCCACGCTGCTTATGAAATAATTGGCAGTTGAGCTCAGAGACCTTGAAGGAAGTGGAGGAGAAACTCCTCAGTGCTAAATCATGAAGCTGGTATAAACCATAGCTCTCTTCTCGCATGCCCACTTTAATTTCGATGAGGTGGATGATCTAGGGAACCCGGTTTTCTTTCTCAATCAGTGGACCTAAAACAGCTGTAGGTGGTGGAACCAGGGGATCAGTTTTGATGTTTCATGTTGAACTACCAGATTCTAGTGGTATCTGTTGATCCGCTCTAGAGGCGGAATGAAAATTATATGACTTGGGTTTAAGTCATACTTCGGTTCAGCCTTGGTGTATATTTTTGCCTCTGGAACCTTGAGTATATTCTGTGATTTCTTTGTGCCTTAGTTTCCATCTCTGCCAAGTGATAAGATAACTTTATCTTCCTCGCTGAGCTCTTCTAAGAACTTCATCATAGCGATGACGGTGATGTATGAGACTCGTGCTGACATGAATCTGGATGCTTACTGTACGCGATATGTGTTGTTAAATGTACTCACTGGGGGAAACCTAGAAAAATGCTTGTTGTATGATGGGCACTGGACCCATTACCATAATAGAGCAAAACTATATGGTAATTCAGGGCCAAACCCTGGGATTGGATAAGCTCTCAGGGGGCTCATTCCTGGACAATACAGATTTTCCCTCCCTTGCCAGCCACTGAATGCCTGGACTTCTTCACCTAGGGGTCAGACTTTGTGAAATTTCTTCTAACCCCATTGGCATGTTGATCAGTGCAGTCATTATTGCAGGTCCTGTTTAGGCAACCACATAGTTTAGATTTCATGTGTGTAGCATCCCAGTAATGTCTGGAGGACACTGTCTCTCAGCAGTGTCCTTTTAAGCAGCTTTATCATCTAGCACTACGTAAGAGACTAAGAACTGGGGAACATGAACATATAGAACACAGAAATATATGGGGTCATGTTGTGAAATATTTTACAATATGTTACATTTGCTTATGCTGTGGAACATTTGTTTAATGGTGCATTTTTAATGTTGCATTTGTTTAGCTCTGTGAAACTATGTTACTTTGCCTGTCTAAAGCACCTGATTAGACTAATAAAGAACTGAATGGCCAAAAGCAAGGCAGGAGAAAAGTTAGGCATGGCTGGCAGGCAGAAAGAATAAATCTGAGAGAAGATTGAGGAAGGAGAAGAGAAGGAGGGAGAAAAGAAGGGGATAGCCACACAGTCACACAGCCACACAGCCAGCCATGGAATAAGAAGGCAAGAAAAGAAACACAAAAATAAAGAGAGGTAAAAGTCCAGAGGTAAAAGGTAGATGGAATAATTTAAGGTAGGAAAAGCTAGCTAGAAATAAGCCAAGCTTATTACATTTATAAGTAAGAAATAAGTCTCCTTGTGATTTATTTGGGAGCTGAGTGGTAGCCCCAAAAGTGTAAAAAGAGTCAAAGAGTAAAAAGCAAAACAAAAACAAAATCAACAAAGAAAAAAACCCAACCAACTACAAAGTCATTTCTCTGTTGTGACACAGAGAAGTTTCAGTTACCCTGGATGTACAAAGACAACATCAAGATGTATCAAGATGCAGAATGGAGAGTCCATCAAGATGGTTTAGGCTATCACCACAGAAACAAATGACTCCCAAGACTTAGTGCCTTCCAAAGTCAGGTAGGTTTCTCATTTATACTGCATTACTCTGTCTAGCAAAGGTCAGCCTGGGCTTCTACCCATTTTGTTCCTCAGAGCCTTCCACTGATGGCTTTCCATCATGGCTTCTATTCTCACACTCACAAAACGTAGATAAGGGGCTGGAGATGGGGCTCAGCCAGTAGGGTGCTTGTTTAGCATTCCGGAAACCCTGGGTTTGATCATTTAATATAAATTATATTGGTAAATTGCCGTGTACTATAGCTTATTGAAAGTGGACTCTTGAAACACAGTAGGTCCCCCTTTGTTTCCTCTAAAATCCCTGTGCTGGGCAGGCTGGGTCTCTGGCTGTGTAACAGGGAGAGGAAAAACCAGCAAGCAAATAAGGGTATTAAACACATTGTGTCCTTGAAGGTAAACCATTTCATATACAGGTCACCATCATTTTTCCATGGCATAAAAAATGCTTGCAGTAAGAATAGGGAGTGGAAAGTTTGTGCAGAGCTAGAGAACTCACTCAGAGTCCCAGATGACTGCCTCAGTTTCCCCAGTTGATTTCTGATGGATATGTGAATCCTTGATTTGATGTTACCTTTGATTTTTTTTCTCAATCAGGCTGCTCCAGTCATTTTCTAATTAGATATTGTAAACTTAATTTCATGATGTTTTCTTTTATGTTGCTTCTATCTATCTGTGGTGATTTAACTAGAAATGGTTCCCATAGGCTCATATATTTGAATGCTTGGTTATTAGGGGATGGTACCACTTGTCAGGTATGGCCTTGGAGGAAGTGTGTCACTGGGGTGGGCTGTGGGGTTGCAAATGCTCAAGCCAGGCCCAGTCGCTCTCTCTTCCTGCTGCCTGCAGATCCAGATGTAGAATTCTCGGTTACCATGATGGCCTATGTGCTGTCATGCTTCCTGCTGCTAGGATAAGGGACAAAACCTCTGAAAGTGTAAGCAAGCCCCCAACTCAATGCTTTTGTTTTTAAGAGTGGCCATGGTCATTGTGTCTCTTCACAGCAAAAGAACTGACTAAGACTCACTCACTCACCCTATCTCTCTATCACTTGTTCTTTATTCTTTTACTTCTGGTTGTCATGTACTTAATACCCAATACCGGAAACATAGCTATTACAGATTATTCTTCTGACTACACAGAATAGATCCCTAGTACCACAAAAAAGAAATGGACACAGTGGCACACACCTATAACCCTAGTCTTCAGAGAGTGAAGGCAGGAGGATCAAGATTTGAAGATCGTCTTTAGTTACATAGTGAGTTTGAGGTCAGCCTAGGTTACAGGAGACCCTGTCATAAAATGAAAATAAGCCCAACACCCAGCTAGAAAAGGAGGAATGGAACCCAGCACCTAAATACTTCTATGAGAAGTAATAAATAGTTTTTCTTCACATTTGCTAGATGAAAGCAGGTCCCTTGGCCACATACTGCTTGAATATGACAGGGAAATGCCATCCTTCATACACATATTCTAGACAGTTGAAGGATCTGAGAAAGGCCTGATGGGGAATCTCTGTCAGCCAATGAACTTTAAGAAGTGGGACCAAGTTAGGGGCATGACCTTTTGGGTATCCAGAGAAAACTTCCGGTGGCCCAGGGTTTGCTGTCTCTCTGTGGTTCCCATACTACACAGCTGAGCTTGGACTTCTCATTCCTGTTTCATGAATTTGCCCCTTATAATAAAGAAAAATATAATTGGTCTCTCTTATAGCTAGCCTGGTATTTCTCAACATATGATAATTCAACAATGGCCTAGTGACTATGGAGCATGGTGGCCTCAGAAGGTCTCACTGAGATCTTGCTTATGAAAAACAAACAGCAAGGACTATGATGAACTGGCCTCTTTGTGTGTGTGTGCGCGCGCGCTCGTGTGCACACATTGTGAGAGCCTTTTATGTATCTCAGACTAACTTAAAACTCCTGAGTCTTCTGTGTCAGCCTTGTGAGTGCTGGGATTATAGGCATGTGCCCCATATCCAGCTTGCATAGGATAGATATTGTGCCAAGTTTTCTCATTCATATATCAATTAACCCCCTCAGGAAGGAAGACTACCGTCTCCCTATTATGATGGAAACTGACAGTCATTTTCTAAAACTTACTAGAATGAAGGATAGCATGAACATAATACATACAGTTTTTTTTTTTTTTGGATTCTTCGAGACAGGGTTTAATACATACAGTTTTTATCAACTAATAAGAAAATCCTGCAAAAAAAGGAGGAGGGCACTAGGAGATAACAGGCTTATTTCTAGTCCATTTTCTTAATTTTTCAAGTCTGAAAACATGTCGGAGAGCAAATACATCCTGAGACAGTTGGTATTAGTTGCTAGACAACTCATGAAAGCCTTCTGAAAGAGAAATACAACTCGTTAACAATGTCTGATCTGGATAAAGGGAAAGGGCAGCATGCGGACCAAGTCCCTGTGCATTTGTCTGCCATGGTATCACCTGCAAAACAAGGCAAACACAGGTAGGAGCCAGGCCAAGATGAGGGCACCAGAGCTTCTGTTCCTAGCTGCAAAACTTCCAGCTGGCCACATGCATATCAAATATTCATGGAACTCTATTTGTATGTGTGCAATGGGCTTGACTAAGCGAACCCAACAGATTGAATAATTGAAAAAAGTGCTCTGCAGAGGGCGGAACTGGAAGCCCTTGACAGGAGAGCTAAATCATTTAGAACTCTGAGGTGCCGATCATCCCTGTTCTAACAATCGTCTGGGAACTGGATGTGCTTCTCCATCTCTCAAGTTGAGGACTGGGGTGGTAACCTGGGAAGGCATGACTGTCAAAAGACAAACAAACAAAAAACAAGCAAAAAACCCAACCATATGTTAATGTTTTGCTGGCAATTTGGGGATGCAAACTGTATTTTTCTTAAAATATACTAGGTACATCAATCAGGATTTTGGCTGGAAGCGATGGCATATTCAAGGAGATAATTGAAGCAGTTTTAACAAACATTCTCTTTATAAAGGTTAAGTCAAGATGAAAGGGACCGAGCAAGAGTAGTGAGACATTAGGGACAAGCCATAGTGTGGGAACACTTCCACCCCTAGCTTGAAGACAGCAGGAGGAATAGGGTTTGCAGGGGACTTGTGAATGCTATCACCAAACATGGGGGCTGGTAAGCTGAGCCATGGCAAGGGGAACTCAGCTTTTCTCTTCTCTGGTATCCTGGCAGAGGGCTTGGAATCTGGCTATTCAGACCTGGAGACAGACCCCTGTGGCCACACAGTTAGGCAGGAAGAGTAAATAATATCAGAGATATCACCAGAAAACAGGGAGAAAAAGGAACGCTGAGCTACAGGTACCACATTTGCCTTGTCCTGGGTTGTACACATTACCAGCATTTAGTATTTCTCATTTCCTTGATCTAAAATCTTTGGAATTGCATGGCTTCATTGTTGTAATTTGTTTGTTTTTGTGTCAGTGATGAACCAACGTCTCCTTCAATTTAAAGAAAAGTTTCTTGCCGACATACTACTTTTTCTGTCAAGGTAGAATGGAGCAGCAGCTGTGAGCTGGCTGGTGGTTACTGTATGAGGCATGGCTCTGTCTTCATCTGTACAGAAAGTTCTTTGTAATCCACTGGCCTGGGACCTTGTGCACAGCCCAGGATGGTGAAGATTCAAAAACTGCCTTCCTCTGGAAGAGCTATTCTCAACTTGTGGGTCGTGAGCCCCTTGGGGGTCTGCACATCAGATAGCCTACATATCAGATATTTACATTATGATTCACAACAGCAGCAAAATTATAGTGATGAAGTAGTAACAAAAATAATTTTATGGCTGGGGGGTCATCACAGTACGTGTAGTTGTATTAAAGGGTTGTAGTAGTAGGGAGGGGAAGAACAACTGCTTTAGAGCCCTCTCTCTGGGGAGTAGAGGACCTAAGTGATTGTGTGTTGTTTGCCGTGAGTGTGTACATGGCCCCGCCAAGGACCCCAGTGCCTCAGCCCCACCAGAGTGATAAAACATGTCCCTGGTCTTTGCATGAATGCTGACAGCATACACAGAAAGTTTCAACCGCAGCTTCCTCCTGGATGTGTGTAGCCTGAGACTGCTCTCCCCTACCCCTTCTGCCTCCTTGTTCTACAGTACACAGTAGAGCTGTCGTCTCCGGGGCCAGCTGAACACAGTGTATCTGCCACCCTAGTTCAGATGTGTAAGAGAAATAGGCCGAGTTTCTGGGTTCCTGCGCCTCTGTCAGAGTGCTTGGTCCACCGGATCCCAGGTTTCTGTACAAGTGTCTGTGTGTCTGTCCTTTTTTCATTCTCTATTGTCTGAGTTAGGACGATCACCAAGCCCCTACAGAGCACAGCTCCTCTCTTTGATGACAGAGGACACTGGCTGAGATTGGGCAGGTTTTTTTTTTTTTATTTATAGAAATGATGTTGAGGAAGAGAAAGAGGAGGCCCTACCTTTTTTTAATATATAACATGTGCCAGGGTGTTACAGTTTGAAATATACACAATGGCATTTAATTGCCATCAAAATCCCAAGGAAAACAGCACCATTATTTCCATGTTAACAATGTGGGAACAAGTTGAGAAAAATTGCAACCACATAACGATTAGGTCATGCCGGATGAAATTGCCAATATTCAGTCATGTTTGATGAAACTGTCAACTTCATATGGTTCAGCTTTGTGTAATATATTGCAGGATCAGCTTTAACACCAAGAGCAAGCTCGTTATAACTAAGCTTTTGTGAGTGACCAATGAAGCCTCTAGAAGCAGCCGAAGTATTAAATAAAATAATGTTCTGTGGTGCTCACAAAATGTTCTTTTTGTGTGTGTGCTAATTTCATTGTGCCTGTCATTCTTACTCCCTGAGGACAGCAGTGCACAGCTGTCTGAACAGATGTGGCCAGTGAGACCGGGAGGAGGTCTGCTGCCGTTGACTAGATCCCAAGGACCTGGAAAATTCCAGCTTTGTCATCAGCGCCACCCCCCCCCCCCCGTGCACCCCTACTCCTGTCTCTCGGGGGTTTCTTCTGCCTTAGAATTCTGAGACAGTCTCTCGTGTCCAGAGCAGAGGGGGGTGTTATGAGCATTCCGTCTTCCCTGGTTCCTAAGACCCTTGATAGTCCCGGAGTTTCACTTCATCAGCAAACGTGTCCCTAGAGTTGAAGGGCAGGAGGGCTGGGGGTCAGTGGAAGTGCGGCTGCCTTGTCCTTTGTGTTAGGTGGATACATGAGCTGGCTCAGTTCACAAGATTACTTCTGGCAAGGAGATTGATTCAAAGCCCTCATCTTTTTAGTTGGCAGAGGGAAGAACCGATTCCCTGGTGGAAGGGTGTGCTCTTTGGCTGTGGTCTTAGGGCTTGGGGGGTGACTGCATGAGAAACTCTGCCTCTGAAAAACAACAGCATAGGACTGCCAGATTTCACAGAGGAAAAGGTCAGGCTTGCAGTTAAATCTGAGTCTTAGGAGTATACACCATGCAACATTTGGGATATATGGTTATCAAAAATTGATGCTTGGCTAAAATTCAAACCCATGCTCTGGGTTGAACAGCTCCCTCTGTAAGCCAGGTGTGTTATCAGTGTGGTAACAATAACAGCTGAGGTGTTTAAGGCTGAGGAAGCCATGAGGCTGCTCCTTCATGAGTAATGGGATTAAGACCTGTACAGGATACTTGTCAGCAGTGTTCAGTGAGCTCGCCTTTTGCCTTGTTAAGCTGTAGTCCTAAGAGGCACCAACGAGGCACCATCTTGACCCACAACCCCTCCTGCCTGTGTCTTGATCTTGGATTCCTAACCTGCAGAGCGGAGGGACATAAACATATATTTTTTTATCTATTGCTCGGACCACAGCATTCTGTTCTGGCACCGCAAAGCACTCTTCTAATTTGCCACGGCAGTGAAACACCAGGACCCAAAGCAATGTGGGGAGGAAAGGGTAGATTTCAGCTTCCATTTCCATGTTGCAATTCATCATTGAGAAAAATCAGGGCAGGAGCTTGGATCAGAAAGCATGAGGGGAAATGATGCTTGCTGGCTCGCTCTCTGGCTTGTTGCCTGACTCACGTCCTTCTTGCTTTCTTCTGTGACCTAGACCCACCTGCTAGGGAGGTTGCCCACAGTGTGCTAGACCCTCAACAATAGTCACCTGAAAGCGCCAGCATGCACGTACTGAGCCAAGATTCCCTGCAATTGTCAGTTGAGATAACCTATCATAGACACAGCTGTGGTTCCAGACCGCTCTGATTCCAGCAATCTCACAAGTGACTCTAGGGTGTGTCAAGTTGACAGGAAGAACTATCCAGAGCAGATGTCTTGACCTCCTAGATGTAGAAATCTTAGAACAGTGTACTTTTGTCCACCCTTCAGACATGACGTCATAATGTCTGATAAAGCCACATACAGAGCTTCGTGCACCAAATGAACGTAGGCATAGAGTCCAGTCCCACTATTTTAGTGAGTAGGGGAATGTACCTGGGCCATTTACCTTCTCTAAGCCTCCATTTCTCCTTAAATAGAAAACCACAGCATCAAGTTTAGGGATGTGTGGAGGGTTCAATGAAGTTACATACTGTATGTTACACTGCCTAGCATTTTCCACCATCAATAGCGCAATTACTCCTTTTATGATATAGAAAGTTCAATCATACCCTGAGAGGACAGGGGCAAATCTCTGTGTGCTCTGTTCAAATGAGCCTTCAACTTCAAGACTTCAAGTTACAGTAGCCCTGTGGACCCAGAAAGAAATGAGAAAGAACAGTCTTAAGGAAAGACACCCAAGGACATTGGCTGTCAACCCTCAGGCTAGAGAGGCCCTTCCTGTAGTGCTCGGCAGATAGCATTCATTCAAGAGCCAGATTGGCTCCCCTACCCCTTTTCTGAAAAACAGAAAGAAGTCCGAGTTATAGGTGAGGACAGTGGAGGCTTTTAATGTTAAGATGTTACATTTGTTTGTGCTGTAGAACATTTGTTTTAATGATGTAAATATGTGTTGCATTCTTTTATGTTGCCTTTGTTTAACTCTGGGAAGTTGTGATTCTTTGTCTAAAACACCTGATGGTCTAACAAAGCGTTCAATAGTCAAAGGATAGGCAAGGAAGGCAGAGAGAATAAATAGAAGGAAAAATCTGGGAGAAAAGGGGGAAGGAACAAGACAGAAAAGTATGCAGACTGGGCAGTGGTGGCTCACACCTTTAATCCCAGCACTCAAGAGGCAGAGGCAAGCGGATCTCTGTGAGTTTGAGGCCAGCCTGGTCTACAAGAGCTAGTTACAGTAGAGGCTCCAAAGCTATAGCAAAACCCTGTTTCTTAAAAAGAAAAAAAAGTATAGAGAAATAGAGAAAGATAAGAGCCCAGAGGCAAAAGATAGATGGGATAATTCAAGATAAGAAATGTTGGCTAGAAACAAGCCAAGCTAAAGTGGGTATTCAAAACTAAGAATAAGTCTCCATTTATTTAATGTGGAGCTGAGTGGCAGGCCCCCTCAAAAGAGTATAGAGTAAAACAACCCATAACAGGGCTCCATTCAAGGGGGGAAGAAATTCACAAATACAGGCACATTTCATGGACCAAGTTTGGGTTCCCATAGTAATTGTAGACAGAGGCTCCTCACCATTGGCATCGCTGACGTCTGGTGGTTTGTAGCGCAGAGGCTACCTTGTGCACTGTAGGGACTATTGCAGCATTCCATACCTCGAATCTACTAGATGCTGGGAGCCTGCCTGGTCTTTCACTATAGTGACAGTCAAGAACATCTCCTAATGTGACCTGGGGAGCAAAAGCTGCCTTTGGTTGTGCACCACTGGTAGAGAACATAGCTAGGCAGTCCCTGCTTAGCCACTTTGAACAACTATCAAATATTGAGCACTTACAAATGTTCTCTTCAACCCCGATACCAACATTAAGAAGTAGGCATGACTTTGTACGTCTCACAGTTGGAGAGACTGAGGCTCAGAGGATCGGAGTGAGTTCCCACAAATCTCCGAGCTGGTAGAGCTGGGATTCTGACTTAGAGGTTGGTCTGACTCCAAAGCTCATACAGTTCCCTCTGTAATACTCCATTCTGTGGATAATTAAGAGCCCCTCCTCCTTCTTTGAACTAGGAAAATTCATCTCCAGTCAGTTCAAGTCTAAAAATACATACTGAGCTAGATGCCATGAGAAGCTGAAAGAGACATCTAAGACATTGGAGCCATTTCCAGCACCGACGTCATACATAAACACTATCCAGTTAAGAGCAATGTGAGGCATTTTGAGTTTGGGTCCAAATGAGCATTCCTAGAGGCAGAACTTTGAACTGAACGCTCTTTTTGTGTGCAGGCTTCACGTGTCCCTTTGCTGCCAGAGGGGACCATAATTTTAAAAGAAGCAATGACGCTTGGAAGTTCTTGGGTTCTAGCAGCCTTGCGTCCTAATGAAGCCCTAGTTCTCTTGCCTTGTGGTGGGCTGTGTGTTGCTTCCCGATAAACATTCCGCCATCTTCTTCCTGGCTCTCTGCACAAAGTTCACCTTTCCCCGCTCCCGGCGGATGGCCGTGTACTCGTAGGCTTTGAGCTTGCTGTAGTAATCGGAGAACTTGTTGTAGAGGATGGAAATGGGCATCCCATTGAGAATAATCCCGAACGCGATGCAGAGGAAGGCAAAAAGTCTGCCCAGGTGGGTCTCTGGGTACATGTCTCCATAGCCCACCGTGGAAATGCTTACCTGTGAAAAGGGAAAGCAGGATGGAATGGTTAGCCCTGTAGTAAAGAGCCCTGTCCCCCTGTGTGTGCCCAAGGGGACTGTTCAGAGTTCCCAGGGAGCCAGCTTTCGGAGTTGCCAGCAAGATTGTGCCATGGAAAGAATGCAAGCTGTGGGGCCCAAAAGCCGGTTTAAATCCTGACCACGGCTCACCGCTGTTTTTATAAGCAGCACGGGGAAATATGATCCGCCTTAAAGAGCTGTAGGGACAAGCTTTATGTAATACATGTTGAATTCCTGCCATAGGAGGTGTTCAGTTATTGTCTTTGTTTCCACACCTCTTCCACAACTGTGTTGGGACAGGGAGATTCCCTGGATCCACCTTCATCATGAGCTTAGAAGCAATCAGAACAGTGTTCAAGTTCGGACCGACCCTTCCCAGCTGGTTGATCTTGGGACTTACACTCAGACGCCGGGACCATCTCTCAGACATCTAGCACCGATGGAGTGTTAAACTGCATATAAAACATACACATACACACACATAAAACTACGTATCAAACAGGCACCCAGGGCAATGAACGGCTTCACTGTGCTCCCCTCCTCTTTCAAAGGAGACAATTACAACGTTGCTCAGAGCTGCTGTGCAGTTCAATTGTTTTTTGTTTTTGTTTTCATTTTTAATGGAGACGATTTAATTGCCTTCATCTAGAGAAACACTCATTACTTTGCGAAGGGACCTTCAGAAGACCTCACAGAACAGAAATATGTCACCCTTCCTGAAAGTTCTTTCATCATTCTGTCACACTGTTTTAAGTCCTACTAATTAGAGATTTATTTAGGTTAACAAGCTTCCTGTTTCAAATGCAGATTCCCATGGGACTACTTATCACTTAGTGTAGGCAGAGAAAACCCCGGGGGGGAAGCCCCCTGGAGACCATGTTCGTGCCTCACGTGCTTCATTTGGTCCCCAGACTAAGTCACCAGGAGCCTCTGGAGCAGGGCTGTGGCTTATAGTAGTGGGAACGTCCTATTGCCAATTCCAGGGCTGCTTGTTGCTCCATGGATCTATGTGATGGCTGTCCTGATCTTCCAATAGATGGCAGTCATTATACAAAGTCACTCCCTCGCCACACTGAGATGGCCTCTGGCTCAGGAATGTAAGCACTCTTGTGCCCATGACGCAAGGGTTAGTTTGAACTTTCAGATGTGGTTGATTGATTGGAATGAAATGGAGAAGTGAGCCAGCTGGGCAAAGCTGGTGGCACTGATAAGAGCCATAGACTCATCAGCCCACAGAAAGGGACAGGTGTGTCTCCAAGGAGGGGCAGGCCCCAAGGCTCACTGCTTCAGCTCCGTCTAGAGAACTGCCTTTCCTGTGGCGAAAGAACACAGGCACTCATGACCGAGGCAGGATGACGTAAATACAGTTACAAAAAAAATAAAAGCACACTTGACTTCCTGGGTCTGAACCCACTTCACAGTTGTGTGAGTTTTGGGCAAAGCAGCTAACTTCTCTCTGCCCTCAGTTTCTACTTTTGGCATATGGAGATAATAGCACCTACTTTGCATGATTGCAATAGGAATTGAAGGTCCTACCCACTGGCTGTGGATGAACATGCCGGAGGTGACCTGAGGGACTGTCTTAAAGCGAGCCCCAGCTGAATGGAAGCAAACACAAACACTTATGGAGCCTACTCCCCACCAGGAACTTGACCCCTTTTGTGTCCGATAGACCCACAAGCTGTAGAAACAGTCTCATCCGAACTTTGGCTAAATGCTGGGAGAGGGAGATTTCAGGGCAACCTCCCTGTGGCTTTAGTAGGGAATGTTCTCTCCCTACACTCTGGATGAAAACATAAGGAGCAGCAGAGGCAAGTCACACGTCAGTTAGTCTCCACATCTGCCCGGGTGTCTGCACTTAGGTCTTGTTCTCGGCCATACCACAGTCAGGCCTCACTCCAGTGTGCGAGCCTTGCCACACTCCCCATTTACCACTAACACCATCACTTACACCCCAGGATGAATTATTTTTGTTAAGGTGGCCACTTAAGAGAGTTTGGTTATTGAGACAAGTGATGGCAGGAAGGGATAGTTTTAGAACACGTCACAGCTCCAGAGGAGAGGGTCCTGCAGTTAGGCGGACACACGAGGGTCCAACAGTCGGGGAAAGGGCTGGGGAGACCCAGAGGAAAGGAAGTGGTTAAGACAGTGTGCTGCTATTAAGCTTTTGATTCATTCCCATACTTGCTCAGCTTCACCCCAACCTTACTTTCTTTAAGTTTTGTTTCCCATAAATTATTAAGGCCTTTTCATTTTATTTCTTCTTTTTTCGTTTATAATTACATCATTTTTATTTTTTGGCTGAAATTCGAGTGAAGAGTCAAAAGCAAATTGCTTTGCCTTAAACAAGAAAACCTGATATGCATAATCAGGTCTGAGAAATCTTGAGTGTCTTGGATCCCAGTTTCAGAGAAGAGACTTCTCCTGCTGGAGAAGAATTCTGGTCCCCAAGAATATGTTCAAAACGTAGAGTTGTTTTGCTGCCTGTTTTGTGGATAATTTTATTCAGTATGTAAGTTTGTTCTTTTATTTATTTATTTTTGAGACAGAGTCTATAGTAGCTCTGGCTATTCTGGAACTCACTATGTGGAGCAGGCTGACTTAGAACTCACAGAGATTTGCCTGCTGCTGTCTTCCAAAATCTGGAAAAGTGTTCGTCATTATGCCCAGTTTGCCACCTTGTTCTTGTCCCTTGCTTCTGGGGTAGGATTTAGGATTTTTTGGATTAGGGAAGTTTCTATAGATTACATAGGATCAACCACATCTCCATAGACGGAAGGCCCCAGACTGAGCAAATGACCTTCCAGAGTAAGTTCGTCCAGTAGCAGGAGATGAGTTTGGAAATGTGACCAAAGTGTCTGCACTTCCTCTAAAACCCTGGCAAAACTGGCTGTTTAACCAGTCTTAAACTGGAAGCTGACCATGCTGCTGAAAGCTCACAGATTTCTCCTAGTTTGGGGTTTCAAGACTGAGAGCGTTATCGTGCGTGACTGCTCCCTTGCTGACCAGCTAATCCTAACCTGCCAACCACTGTTCAGACGAGTGTCAGGAATATCACCCTTAGATTTCTCCTTCAAGAAGCAAGGTTTGTTTCCCTCATGAAGAATGGGGCATAGATGAAATGTCTTGGCATCCAGTAGTTCATGCATCGAGGAAGTACAATTCCAGGAAATACAGCTAATTTAGAAAATAATTAGTGCCCCTTCAGGTTTTCCCAAAGAAGTAGAACCAGTAAAGGCAGGTTTTTCGTCTTAAAGCTATACTCAACAGTATATATTGCCCTTCAAAGGCTATTTATCCTTGCTACTGTTGCAACAAATATTTCTCTTTTAGGAATATAATCTAAAGAAACAATTCAGATGGGTACAAGTCACTGTACCTATCCTGATAATCTTGGTGTCAATTGCCTACCTCAAATACTGAATGCAATCATTCTAAGGGCAATTCCTTAAAGTATTTTGAAGTAAGAATGAGATTAACACTGTGAACAAGAACTCTCATTTGGATGTTATGGTATATTACATTTTTAACATGAGTATAAGTGGTACAGAAAGGAGGAGATTGGCCTAAGCTAAGGCAAAATCACAGATACAAGTTGGGGGTGGGTGGGTTTTAGCAATCTGTGCACACAAAGGCGGACAATGAACATGGTCTAGCATCTTCAGCTTGCTTAACGCCTCTTCATCCCTTTGATAGTCAGTCATGTCCCACTGAAGTCATCTTGAACAAGAGGAAGAACATACTTAAAGACATAAAAGGGGCCCACTCCCAAAACAGGAGCCCCTAAGATAAAATATAAAATCAATTTAAAAAACCCAGTGTCTTTGAGTTGATGCCTCATTGTAACTTTCTGGACAAGCTACAACCTCAGCACTTTCTGTGCCAGTTACGGGCAGTCCAGTTCAGTCCCAAGCCCAGTACCCTTTTCTTTAATTCTGCAACTAGGATTCTCCAGCCTACATTTTCCAGTTTCCCTTACTGGCTGTTTTTCAGAGCAGAAGCATGTTTGGGAGACTGGGAAGTAGGAAGGAGAGAGGAGGGTCTCTGTCATTGACCTGATCACCACCATCATCACACGGTTCAGATAGTTGATGCTCCCAGTCCTCCCAGCATCAGCCTCGTGGCGCCATCTTATAAATCTGTGCACTGGCTGCACATGGGCCACCTCTGTAGGCCCAAGTCTGGCAACACTACCATCTCCCATCTGTTCTTCCTGTGCGAAGACCAATAATTATTCTCTCCGTTTGCTAGTTTTTTCTCTTTTACCCTCCTAGTAACTATGCATCTTCTCCCTCAGAGCAGACCCTCACCTTGATTTCCATTTTCCTGACTGTAACCTAACTCATTTCACAAATGTGCCATTTTCAAGTGATCAATTAAAATAAATTTCAGTGGCCTTATAAAGCCCAACTATTTTCAAGGAAACGATACTATCATTTAGGAAAGCTCAGAGGGAGCCAGCTTTGGGAACACAGCTGCCTGGTGCCCCTCGAAGGCCAGTTTCCTTTGGGAGAGTCTTAGAAGTGATGAGTTTATGTTGAAGTTTCCTTTTTGACTCCTACAACTTTAGTTTTTCTAAACTCTTCCTTTGGAAGAGTCCAAAGGAAATGGTCCGTTGACAGTCCAGTTGGTCTTTCTTACTTGAAAACAAACCCACTCAGAACGCTGATGGTGATAGCTTCATCATAGAGTTACGGCTGTTGGCCCATAGGATGTATTTACCACTTGGGTAATCCTGAACCCCCCCCCCCCCATGGCTGGCGCTGCTCCAGGCATGGCCTGCTGATCTACACACTCAGAAGCTTGCCCCTCTGTATGTCTCACAATTTTTCTTTCCCCTGGTAGCGAAGGGATCACTCCTGTTTTAATTTCTCCGAAAATGGATCTGGAACCAAAGGTTATTGCTTCCATGTGATAAAGACTATCGGCTAGATAGATGTGTTAGCGTCTACTTATTTCAGATTTCCTACAGGCTAGTATGTTACATGTGATTCTTATTACATCAGTGCTCACAAATAACCAGCATCTGGCAGTTGAGAAGGGTCTAGCTCGCATACCTGAGCAATTGCAGATGTAAGGCTACACGAGGGATTTGTTCTTGCAGATATAAGGGCTGCACAATAGCGAGAATTCTTCACAACCACAGAAGTGACTTATTCCTTTTAAAACCCTGACTTGAACTACAGAGGGTTGAAAGGTTCTTGGCATTTGAGAGAGAGAGAGAAGATATTAGAAGCAGAGCAACTTAGGAGTTGTTCTCTAAGTTCTGGTAAGGAACAAACAATACATGGGAGAGAGAATGAGTTGGAGACTCTGTCTAAGGTGAGGTACAAAGAATACGGCTCTGGAGTAGCACAAGAGTCATCAATCATAGTCAGGTGTGAGAGCACACGCTTTTAATCCTAGCATTTGGGAGGCAGAGGCAGTGATCTCTGTGAGTTCAAGGTCACTGTGGTCCAAGTGAGTTCCAAGTTGGCCAGAGTTATACTGTGAGACCTGTGCTAAATGGGGGGAAAAGGCAAAGAAAAAAATCTATCATGTTTCTTTTTACTTCATCTTGACATTTCAGTGTGTGAGTGTATGGGTATAATATATTCAAGCAGTAATATATTATTACAGTAGAATGATTGTATTATTAGGCATAACTTACTGTACCTCCCTGCCATCAAGGTATTTCTTTTTTATAAGTCTCACAAAGTTTTCTTTTCCTTGGCTGACCTGCCGTGGCCCAACTTGCTTGAGTATGGTCTTGTGACTTTGGGTTGAGCTGATAGCTACAACCCAACAAGCTGAGCAAATATAAAAGGAAGTGGTATGATACAATGCTTGCATAGTTAGGTTTGGACTCTCTCTCTCCTGACCTTTGCCACAGAGACAGCCATAGAGACAGGTCTGTAGAACCTGAGGGACACATAGTCATTTTCCCCTTTATATCTTCATACCGTCTTTAATCCAGCTAGACCAACAGACATGAGGACAGTGTCACCAGATGAAAAGAAACGTCTAGTTTCAACAGACCAGACTAGGTGCTCACAGGCCTTTCTTTGTTGTTTGTTTGTTTGTTTGTTTGTTTGGACAAGTCCTCACTCAGCAGTCCTGGCAGACTTGAACTTGTTATGGCTTCAGTCTCACAGAGAGCTGCCTGGCTTTGCTTCCTAAATGCTAGGATTAAAGGGTTTTTTATCCTACTGCACATACTGGCTTTGTGGGAGCCTAGGCAGTTTGGATGCCCACCTTACTAGACCTGGACGGAGGTGGGTGGTCCTTGGACTTCCCACAGGGCAGGGAACCCTGATTGCTCTTTGGGCTAACGAGGGAGGGGGAATTGATTGGGGGAGGGGGAGGGAAATGGGAAGTGGTGGTGGGGAAGAGACAGAAATCTTTAATTAATAAATAAATTTTAAAAATAAATAAATAAATAAAAGCATGTACTACCACACCCAGATGAAGTTGCTTGTTTTTATATTCATGCAGCAAATGAATGTTTGATACTTTAAGTCACCGAGTGTTGGCATGGATTGTGATATGCCATTGCTATGGCAATAGGTAGCTTGTAGCTTCTACATCATTTATAAACAAAGAAATGTATATGTATTTGGGGGTTTTATTCAAGTTTTTAGGAGAAAGTATACCCACTTTCTTAGTGGGTAGAGTGTGATCTAACACAGTGCAAATTCCTCAGGGAAGAAGGTGGACTTTTGCTGGTTATTTTACATCCTCCCTCTTTACAACTACATATAAGAACCAAGACACTTTGTAACTATCATTTCACGGTGTCCTTTCCTCCTTGCTCTGATAATAAAATGCCCAAGTACATAACATGCAAGATAATCAAAGTACCAAAAAGGGCTGGGTTTATAGCGTCAGTTCTGAGGAACGCCATAGTCCTAGAATAATCGAGGAAATTTTTCTCACTGGGTTCTTAGGTTTGCCCAGGGAGAAAATACAAGTTAGCAGTCACTTGTGTACTTCATAATGATTTGTCCTGTATAAATCTTAGAGGAAACAGGATAAAGGTCATAGGTATGCAGTAATTTTGGTGAATAGGGAGGTCAGAATATATGAGATTTGATTTGTAAAAACCATGTTTGATAAAGATAAGGGCTTTACACTCTAAACCCTTCACATTGCTCAAAACAACAGGTAAATTTTTCACAGATTAAAAACCTGAATGGTGGTTTAACTTTTGTTATAAAACTTATCACTGATTCTGGATAAAATGAATTCATTAGCAAAAGACAAAAGTCTTCCCTTTGCATTAATCAGCACAGGAAATTAAGTTATCAGTAAACATTAATATCAGAAATGTTTTAAAGGTAAAAATTCAGTATTAATAGGTTTAATAAAAGTATTTATATTAGTTGGTGTAAAACAAATATTGTGGGTTAAAATGAGTTGAAAGCCCCGTAGGTCTGTTGCCTGTAGACCATTGCCTTTCAAGATCTTTGGATGAATGAAGATTTGGCTTTAAACATTTGTATTAGGGGACTGGAGAGATGGCTCAGTGGTTAAGAGCACTGACTGCTCTTCTAAAAGACCCGGATTCAGTTCCGAGCACCCACATGTATCACAGAGTGACAGCTCACAACTCTCTGTAACTCTAGTTCCAAGGAATCCAACACCCTCATACAGACAAACCAAAATAAAAGAAATACATTTTTAAAAACCATTGTATTATATTGTCAACACGTGGGTTTGCTGTTTGTACTCCCACATTAGCCACCTCCAAAGTAAATGTCACTTGCTGGGGACAAATCATCCGGCAAGAACTCCATCTGTACACATGGTTTATCTACTATGGAGATGACCTTTCGTCGGAATAGGATCAGAGCAGCAGCCTTTGACAAGCTTGTTCAGCAGAGCCCAACAGCACCTGTTTCTGAGGAATGTCAGCTTACTTGTAGCTTGGAAGGGAAGGAAGACTCAGGGAGCTGTGGGGAACTTCAAGTCTAACTTCCTCTCCTAGAGATGTGGGACTGAGGGAAGCAAGCAATGGGACGAAATCTCAATTACCCAGGATCACGGCTAATTGTTGGAGTAGTGGAGGCTGGCCCCTTCTGAGTTTCCCTTCCTGCTACAGTGCTCTGGGATTGGTTTTATCTCAGAATTTTGTACGTCGTCAATGTTAATGTTGTAATATCCGCTCTTTTAATACTTGCTTAATGTCTCTAAAAGCATTGCCATCTACTTTAAAGAAGAGAAATAAAGAAGCTGTTCAGTTCTTTCCCATTCCAGCATGCTGACTCACTGGTCTGAGGTGAGTTGGTTAGCATCTTTCAGGGGTTTATTTAGTATACTACAAAGAGACATTTTAAATAAATGGCATGAATTACTATCAAGAGTCAGTAGTCAAGATAATGATAAGAATAATAAGTATATTAACTGTCATGAGGCAAGGTGTGACAATGACCAAAAGCTTGCAAGCGCGGTGGCAGAGCAAGGAAAAGGCATGGAAGTTGGAGTAGCACAGACTTCTATTTTATCCCTGCATCTGCCACCTCCAGCTGCTGTTGTGCCTACACCCACACTCTCTGGCCCCCAGTGCCTCTGGTTACAAAAGGGGACAATCACACTCTATCCTGAAAGAACCGTGCTGTAGTAAGAAGGCCTTCCAATTTTAGATGCATCTGTCCACACTCAGACTTAGCTAGAACAAGAGGCAGTAAGTTCTCAGGAGCAACATTGCTCAGCCAACTCTTACCCCACCTCCCCCACCCCGTAACTATCTATAGTGTCCTTCAACAATTGAAGCTACTTCTTACTTGTCCTCTTAATTTTTTTTTTGTTTTGTTTTTCGAGACAGGGTTTCTCTGTGGCTTTGGAGCCTGTCCTGGAACTAGCTCTGTAGACCAGGCTGGTCTCGAACTCACAGGATCCGCCTGCCTCTCCCGAGTGCTGGGATTAAAGGCGTGCGCTACCATCGCCCGGCTTACTTGTCCTCTTAAAAAGAAATGGTGACAACAACTATTTCTTTGTGATGTTTAAGTAAAATCAGCTTTATAAATCACTTAGGACACTAAGCGTCCCACAAGTGGTGGCTGGGCAGTGATGAATCATATTGCAGCCACGAAACATGAATCATTTTTAAGTTTTCTTAAGTTTTGTCTACCAAAGATTTTTTTCCTAGGTTTTGTATTTGTTGTTGTTGTTCATTCTCTTTTGTTTTTATTTATTTTTTTTTTGTGATGGGGGGGGGCGCTCTCAAGTAACCCGAGCTGGCCTTTAACTCACATGTGGGTTATCTGGCCAAGCTAGCCTTGAATTCCTGATCTTCCTCGCTGTACCTTCCAAGTGCAGGGATTACAGGATTCATGCAACACCTAGCCAGCTCCTGTCAAAGATTTTAAGATCAAATCTAGATTTGAAAATTCGCAGGACCGTGTAAAATTCAGTTATTAAGCAACAATCTTGACGTCGTTCCAACTTTATAACATCTATTCAGGTTTTGTTGGAGTCAACCGTGAGGTTCAGAGGTGCACTATCCTTCAGCGAGACCAAGAAAGATCAAGAGACGTGCCTGCCAAGGCTGATGACTAAAGAAAGGGAGGGGCAGAGTGTGTCGTTCTGGGGTGAAAGGATGAAGAAGCCCAAGCACCGTGCTACTCACCGCGGCCCACCACCAGGCCTGGAGGATGCTGGTGAAGTTGGTGCCAGGCACATCATGCTCTACAGAGTAGACAGCTGCCGAGAAGGAGAAGATGCCCATTGTGATAAAGAGCATCAGGCAGCCCACCTGCTGGTAGCATTGGCGTAGTGTGAAGCCAAAGGCACGCAGCCCGGTGGAGTGGCGTGCCAGCTTGAGGATGCGGAAGATGCGCATGAGCCGCATGAGGCGCAGCACCTGGCCCACCTTCCCCACGCGCCCCACAGTCTCCAGGTCATGTTCCCGCGGGGAACCCTTGCCATCCCTCTGGTCCTCGCTCGTGAAGCACTCGAGCAGCAGCTGCAGGTAGAAAGGCATAATGGCCACCAGGTCCACCAGGTTGAGGGCGCTGCGTGCGAAGCGTCGCAGGTTGGGGGTCGAGGCGAGGCGCAGTAGAAACTCCAGAGTGAAGAAGGCCACACACAGCATCTCCACGTGCTCCAGAATGGGCCTCGGGTCCCCACCACCTGTGCCCTGCTCAGCTTCGTGCTGCATCTCCTCCACTGTGTTGAGTGCCAGGGCCACCACGGAGATGAGCACGAAGAGGTTGGAGGCCACCCCCATGACCTTGGCGGCCACCGAGGAAAAGGGCTTCTCCATGAGGTTCCAGAGGCGCTGACGCTGCGGCCCATAGAAGCGCATGTCCCTGAAAAGCTCCTCCGCCTCCTCGGCCTGCGCCTGTGCACGCAGCTCCCGCTGGATCTTAAGCTGCTCGCTCAGTTCGTCCCTCCGCTCCTCGAAGCAGATGCGACAACAGCGTGGTGTGTACTTGAGCCTCACGCCCCAGTAGCCCAGCTCCTCCAGGAAATTGCGGGGACACAGCTCATCTCGCACCAGCAGCACCCCTGATAAGTAGAAGTTATAGATGAGCTGGAAGACTGCAGGGTCGCGGTCAAAGAAGTACTCGTCTGTCTGTGCCTCGTAATCGTCGCACAGGCCCAGCTGCCGGCTGCGGCTGGTGGAGGTGGCCAGGCGGCCCAGACGCGTTTTGGGGTAGTTGGCTAGCTCGCAGCATTCCAGCTGGTAGCTGTGGCCGCCCACGTTCACTTTCAGCGTGGACAACTGGACCGGAGTGTCAGCATGGTCATCCAGCAGGGCCGTGGGGCACTCCGGAGACTGGTTTTCCTCGGCAAGGTCATCCTTCCAATACTCTCCCTCCTCCCCTCCGTCCTCATCTTCCTCAATGTAGTAATTGTAGTTGCCCACAGTCCACTGTGTTGAGATGCTGGCCTGAGAGCCAGAACGGGCTCCGATGGAGCAGAGGCTTCTGCGGTGTTGGTTGCTCCTGGTGTTGGGCACCTCCTCGGTCTCTGGAATACTCCAAGGATTGTACCTCAAGGACAGTCTCCTCTCGTTGTTCGGTTTAAGCATGGCTGTGGGAGTCGGACCTCTTGCCTGTCTCTCCTGTCTGTCTAGGGCCCTTGGTCTGCTCACTGCCGGTGGACGGGCAGAGAGATCAGCGTACCTGGAGCCCCAGGCATTGCCCTCAAAACTGAAAAAGCCCAGGCTAGGCTGCCAGAACCGAACACTAGCGGGCAGAGACTTGAGTGCTCTAATCTTGCTGATAGGGAAGAAGCTGGTGTTAGGAGGGATTTGGGGCCTCTTAGCCAGTTCTCCTCCCCCCCTCTGACGTGGAGGGTGATTATGTGGTGTTAAATCTCCAGATAATTAGAAGAAGGCAGAGATTATTGCTAATAAAAATGTCGGTCAGCTTTGCCCTGGGGAAGTGCTTAGGGTATGTGTGCTGAGTGAGGTAAAACCAACTGAATTAGCTGGAGAATATGGCTGCCCCTTTCTTCATCCTTAAAGCTTGAGCTTGAAGCCTCTGCCCTCAGAACACCCACTGTGAGCAGAATCTACAGCAGAAAGCTGACTTTGTGACTAGCCAGTTTATGACCCTTTGTTTAGATTTTCTAGGAATCTTTTCCTTTTATTGAAAATAGATTTTTTTTTCCACACAGTGTAGTCTGGTGGTTTCCCCTCCCCTCTCCCTACTCCTTCTAGTTCTTCCCCACCTCCCCTCCCATCCACATGCACACCCTTTCTGTCTCTCCTTAGAAAGTAAACAGGCGTCTAAGGGATGATGATAAAATAAATAAAAAACAAATCAGAATATGACAAAATTGAAAAACAAGAAAAAGAGCCAAAGGAAAAGATCCAGAAACACACACATTCACACACACAGGCATCCCATAAAAACACAAAACCGGAAGCCATAATAGATATGCAAAAGACCTGTAAGATACCAAAAAAAAGCATTGTTTAGTATTATGAGATACAGAACCTCAAAGATGCCACGGATACAGTTTAGTGTTAGCAGTCTACTGGGCATGGAACCTACTCCTAGGAGTGGTTTATTTCCCCAATGAGTCTCCCTTAGAGAAAGCTTCCATTTTCAAGTGGCTATCAACTGGGGAGAGCTTCTAGGTTACGGATGAGGACATGTTCCCACGTCTCCTTTGCTTTAGGACCCCATCTGGTACAGACCCGTGCGGGCTCTGTGCATGCTGCCTCAGTCTCTGTTAGTTTTTATGTGCTCTTTAGTTCTTATTTGTCCAGAAGATTTTGATTCCTTGGTGTCCTCCATCCCTTCTGGTTCTTACTGTCTTTCTACCCCCTCTTCTGTGAGTTCCCTGAGCCTGAGGAGAGAGATCTGATGGAGTCAGCCACTTTAGGGCTGAGTGTTCCAAGGTCTCTCATTCTGCACACTGCCTGGCTGTGGGTCTCTGTATTTGTTCCCATTTGCTGCAGGAGGAAGCTTCTGATGATGGCTGAGCCAGGCACCAATGTATGAGCACAGTAGAATGTTGTTGGGAGTCTTTTTTTTTTTTTTTGGCTACATTCTTTTAGCAAAACAGTAGTATTTGGTTTTCTCCCAGGTCCCTGGCCTATTAAGTCTCAAGTTCTTAGTCACACAAGCAGTTCTGGGCATGGGTTCCATTTCATGGAGTGGGCCTTAATTTGAATCAAGTATTGGTTCGTTCTTCCCACCAGCTTTGTGCCACCGTTGCATTTCTTCCCTTATTTTTGAAAATTGCAAAGAAGTATGCAGTGGAATATGATCATATCCACCCCCATCTCCCCTCTCTTTGCCCCCCATATGACCCCTTCCAGCTTCATCTTTTATATTATTATTATTTACTGTATTAGTTATTTTCCCATTGCTGTGATGAACTACCATGACCAAGGCACCTTATAGAAGAAACATTTATCTGGGCTTATGGTTCCAGAGGAAGATTACATAATAAATAGGAGGAGGGGCAGGGGCATAGGAGGGCAGAGGAGAAAGCTGGAAGATCACTTCTTCAATTCTGTAAGTACAGAAACTGTCAGGAAGAGGGGGCTATGTACTTTCAAAGGCGGCATCCTCCTGCAAGCATTTTCTCCCAACAAGGCTGTACCTCCTAAATCTCCCCAAACAGTGCCACCAGCTGCTGAGCAGATGTTCAGGTACATGAGCCTATGGTGGATATTTCTTACTAAAACCACCACACCCACAAAGTACTGTAAGTGTTGTCTTTGTGTGCTTGGGGAGGGGCAATCCAATGGCTCATGGGAAGTACCTCAGTAGGTATATCCTCTAAAAAGAATGATTCTCCCTCCCACGGCAGCTACCACTGCCAAGAACTCCTCTGTAAGAGGTGGAACTAGAGATTGTCTAGTCAATCAAGGCTAAAGTTGTGTCCAGCTTGATCTTCTGGGGATTGTGTAAAGCAACCACAGCTGTTGTGAGTTCATGATTGTGACAGCCATTCCAGGTCCAGAAGCCAGCATCTCACAGCATTCCTCCTCAGCCTTCCAATTTTACATTCTTTCTGCCCTTTTTTCCAAGATCTTCCCTGAGCCGTGGTGGTGGCGGCATTAATATAGCTGTCCCATTTAGAGCCGGGCGCCCACTCTCTTCTTCCAGCGCTCGGAGCAGTTTTGTGTCTTCTCTTGCCATTGGCTGTGATCCCCTTCAAAAGCTTCTCTGATCAAGGCTGAGAGCATCCCAGGTCTAGAGGTAGAAGCATAAATATTTGGAAGGCAATTTAACCACATGACCGTTTAGCTAAAATAACAATAGTAGACTCTACTCCAGGGCCAATGACCTTTTTCAGACATGGGCTTTTGACCAGGATTATAGTACAAGGTGTGAAATTCCTCCCTGTGGAGCAGGGCTCACACCCAACCAAAAACCCTGCATACTACACCAACTTGCCAAGCAAGATGTACTGGTGCAGTATTGGTATGACCTGCTGGTCATGACCGTGTGGGGTCGTAGAACCTGTAGGGTCTCAGGCAACTTCCTCCCTTCCACTCACACAGTCGAGTTTCTCCATGTGCTTCTCCTCAACAGCTCTGCATCAGAGTCAGGTCTGTAGCACCATTTCACCCTCTCTATTTCTTTTTGTCTTTCCCTTAACGCAGTGGTTCTCGGCCTTCCTGATGCTGCAACCCTTTAATACAGTTCCTCATGTTGTGGTGACTCCAAACCACAAAATTATTTTGTTGCTGATTCATAACTGTTTTTGCTACAGTTCTGATTCATAATATAAACATCTGTGGTTTTTGATGTGATATTTTTAGGTGACCTCTGTGAAAGCATCATTTGACCCCCCCCCCCCCCCACCATGGGTCATGACCCACAGGCCGAGCACTGATGCTTCAAAAGCTAAGGACAGGTTTCAAGGGAGAACCCCACGATGGAATGAAAGAAGTGTGTAGGACCTTGTTCAAATGTGCCAGGCTTCTTTCCAGGGACAGGGTTTTCGTCATCTTTCAGAACACTTCAGGTGTTGAGGATGGGAGCATGGGCAGGACGGAAGGGCGCCCCCGAAGGAGCTCATCACTTTTTGTTGACGATGCACATCTGCTAGGATGTTGACAAACGAACAGGGGAACAGGTGAGGTACACCCAGATTTGACTTTGAAATTCAATTTATTTTGATTAGCTAATACATATTCTATTAAAACTTCAGGAGATACAAAGGTCATCAGAGTAGAATTAGTCCATTCTTCCACCACAACCTCCAGCTGTCAGGTTACCACCAAGGAAGCAAAAACTGTTTCTGTTTTGAACATACAATTTTTATTTTTTTTTAATATTTATTTATTTATCATGTATACAATATTCTGTCTGTGTGTATGCCAGCAGGCCAGAAGAGGGCACCAGACCCCATTACAGATGGTTGTGACCCACCATGTGGTTGCTGGGAATTGAACTCAGGACCTTTGGAAGAGCAGGCAATGCTCTTAACCTCTGAGCCATCTCTCCAGCCCTTGAACATACAATTTTTAAAAATCTGCTCATCTTCATCCTATTATCAGCTCACCATTAACACAAATCTGAGGACGTAATACACTGCTGTTTTTCCAGGTAAACATACATCTTAAAGATGTTTCAATACATTAATATAATTATTCCATTTTGAAACTCTCCACTAAGTGGGGGTATCACAATTAGCTGTAACTGTCAACCCAGCACAGCTCCCTGAGATGGGAGTCCCAGATGGAGGATTCCTCAGATCAGGTTGACCTTTGGATGTGTCTGTGGGGGATTGTCTTGATTATGATTGCCGTAGAAGGACCCAGCCCACTGTGGGTGGTGCCATTCCTTGGGCTGCATAACACAGCAAGGTAAGCATGAGCCTAGAAACCAGCCAGCTAACAGGATCCTCCATAATTCTTGTTGTAGTTAATTGGCAATGAAGTGAGATCCTTGATTAGAGGCAATGCCGTTTGAAATAGCAAGCTGACCTGCCTTCAGGTTCCTGCCTTGACTTCCCTCCGTGATGGACCGTGGCCTGGAAGTGTGAGCCCAATAGAACTTTTCCTCCTACACATTGCTGTTAATCAAAGTGCTCTTTCACAGCAACAGAGAGGAAACTAGAAAACAGGACGTGATGATAGACAACTGTTTACTTGCTTTGAAACAAACAACAAGAGAGCCACGAATAGCTTCGTATGTCTATTGCTTTCCACATGTTTGAGATCGATGAGGGATACATTATTAGGGATGGAATTATTAAGTCAAAAACCACACACCTTTAACTTGGATTGATAGTGCCAAATTTTCCTCTATCGTAGTTTTCCCAGATTACAGTCCTTCATCAATGGTTGAACTTTATGATCACTTTTGGAAATGCATGTTCTATGTGTACAAATGGTAATGTGTGTGCTTTTGTTCTGATGTCACTTTGCTTTTGTGGTGGTGGCCACTGAACCCAGGTCCTTACAACGTTCGACAAGTGCTCCATTACTGAGAGGTTTTGACCAGTTGTGTATCTCGCCACTGCCTGCAGTCCATTGCAAACTTACTTATTTGTTTCTGTTTCTTTCTTTGTTTATTTTTTTATGGACACGATTGAACATTTATTTATGTGATTTAGAGCTGTCATATTTCTTTTTCTGAAAATTGTCCGTTCATGTATTTTGTTCTTTTTGTCCCCCATTGAATTGTGGGTCATTTTCTGACTGACTTGTGGAAGAGTTTAACACATTATGAAAGTAGATTGATGGTCCACCTTCAGTCTGGACTGCAAACACTTTTTCTGGATTTTTCCTTTGGCTCCCATTGCTCCCAGTGACCCTGACAGCATCCAGTCTCACTGCTCACGTTATAGCCAAGGAGGTTCAGATGTCACATGGTCTAATGATGGGCTTCAGGCCCCACAGACAGATCAGTTAGCACTTACATCTTTCTAGACCCCTCTCTAACTCTAGGTTCGTGGACTTGCCCTCTAACTTTCCTGATTCTGTCTCACAGTTTGTTTTCCACTTAGAACTTGTACCTTCATGGAACACGGACATGGTGTGGATGCTGAACCGGTGTTTCAGGAAACTTAAATGTCAGAGGCTAGCATTAAAATAATGGGGATTGGTTATCTAAGTTAATTGCCCTCATGGAATAGTTCTGACCACCATTTGCTGTTACACATGAAGTCAAGGACTAAGTGTCATATACATTAAAAAATAGATTTTCTTCTCCATAACTTATTCCCTATTGAAGAACCGCCCCTCCCTGTTGACCTTGAAACAAATTGACCATTTATAATTGGACTCTGGTTTGCATCTAATTCTCTCTGGCTTTCCACCCCATCTCTGACCACTGTAGGTGCCCTCACCTCTGAACAGAAAGGTGCCTTCTGACCTAGACTTCAGAAGAACAGAAAGGAGTTGCAGAAAATGTTTTTGCCTATGAGTCCCCCCCCCCAATCTCAAAATTTGCATTCAAAATTCTACTGAGGCAGGGAAATATGGAAGAGAACGAGGAACATCTGTTCTGACGCAGCCATTGCCGTGGTGACAGGGGCTCCCTGGAGTAGGGTGACGGGAGCCAGATGATGCTCCCAAGGAGATTTGCCGAGTTAAAAAGTGGCATCTGTGAAACCTAGGAAGACTATAAGGAGTGTGCTGGAACAGATGGTATGTGAAGAACATTGGAATAAAACGGTTCCCTGAAAACCTTTCAAGGATTAGTACACACAGCCGAGGGAAAAAGAGGACAAAAGATTAATTTTGTCTCAATTGTTTTGTGCAACTTTCCTTTGTAGCTTTAACTCTAGAATGAATTTTTTTGGGGGGAGGGGTGCGGGTCATCAGTGGTCAGTCATGGCAATATTGTGTGGTGCTGATAAATGTTTGTTTGTTGGTTTGTTTGTTCTACTCTGAAGTGCTCGGAAAGATGCTTTTTTATTTAAAGGGTTGTTCATGGAATTAGAACAGAAAGGCTGGTTTCGAGTTGATGAAATATCTGTGTGGGAGAGACACACACTTAAAAAAAATCAAAATAAGAGCTTAGACAAATGTATGTAGGGTTGTATTTTTCTTGGGTTGATGCAGTTACATCTCAGAGCGTTCAGCTGATGTCAGATAACCATGGGAAAGGCTACTGGACAGGAGATGAAACAAAAGCTAGTTAGGGCATCAGCAACAAAGGGCTCACGAGAGAGAAAAGATTACAGTTGACGTAATAAGTATGAGCATGCAGCCCTGGGCTGGGACCTGCTAAAGGGCTGGTGACTAATATGTATCGATCTTTCGAGAAAGGTCACAACTTCCCTTGCTCTTAAATTTTTACCTTTGATTTGTTCTAAAATTAACTTGGCAAAAGTTTATTTTACTGCCTGTTTACGACAGAACATTAGACCACTGAAACCGTGACTGAGTCAAATCGATTTAAAGAGAACTGCTATTGTAATATTGCAATTGCAGTTACTCTTTTTTTTGTTTTTTGTTTGTTTGTTTTTGTTTTTGTTTTTTGAGACAGGGTTTCTCTGTGTAGCCTTGGCTGTCCTGGAACTTGTTCTGTACACCAGGCAGGCCTCAAAGTCACGGAGCTCCACCTTCTTCTGCCTTGCAAGTGCTGAGATTAAAGGTGTGTGCTGCCACCACGCAGCCTTATTGCACTGATTCTTGAGGGCTCTGTGTGGTAGACAAAGCTGGAAAATGCTTCTGTAGACAGCCATCATTTCCATCCTATGATGAGATCATGAGCAGTCTGGGGCGAGAGACACTGATGAGACAGCCACCAAGGACGCCTGTTCATTCTACTTTACTGTAAGCGAGCCCATGGCCTTTTGCCTCTGACCACAAGATTATCAAGTCCATGTTCTAGGCTACTAGAAAAAAGAGAGAGACTACGGAAAGAGTCGAAAGTGACAAGGAATCCTTCACGGTGATATTTTGAAAGGAAGCCCTTACCAGCATCTTCCTTTGCCCCCTTTTGGTTGCAACTTGGACAATAGGGTTTCATATTTATAATGTGATTAGAACTCTAGATGTGGTATTAGGCCCTGACACGTCAACTTTGGATATCTAAATTGTATAAATATCAATTTGGAGTTACTTGTATGACTGTAATAGGTGCTTATATTATATCCAAATTACTCTAAAAATTTAGAAAGGTGCATTACTTAATACCAAATATACATACATTTCCCCTATTTTAAAAACATATATTATTTGTGTGTGTGTGTGTATGAGAGAGAGAGATCGAGAGAGAGAGAGAGAGAGAGAGAGAGAGAGAGAGAGAGAGAGAGAGAGAGAGAACATGGACACTCATGCTATGATGTGCTGGTTATAGGACAACTTCTGGAATTGGTTCTCTCCTTCCGCAGTGGGTTCTGGAAGCTGAACTCAGGTTGTCAGCTTGGCAAGCACTTCTCTTGCTGAGTCTTCTTGCTACCCCTCATTCCACATTCCCCACAAAAAAATTATATATTATTAGTGTGTGTGTGTGTGTGTGTGTGCCCCTGTGTTTATATACACCAGGTACCTGTGAGGAAACCTGCCCAGCATGGGTGATGGAATAGGTTCACTTCCCAATCTTTCCATGCTCAGCCACTCCCCTGTAACCCCTACCCTCAAGAAAAAAAATATATATATAGTGTTGTTCATATATTCACTGGAGCATGGTCAGATTCCTAATGTCCACCCCCTAAGGGAGGATGAGTCTTTCTCCATCTGCCTCTGCTCCAGAAGTCATCAACTAAGGAGAGTGTTATGGTGGCCAAAGCCAGTTCTCTCTCCCTCCATGCCATGGCCTGCACCATGGTGCTGTGAGTGAGGGGTGGGGGTGGTGCTAGCTCTCCCATGAGGGGCAGTGCCAGCTCTCCTGTACACATGGACATTAACATGGCTTCTGGAAGCAGTCTAGGACAGTACATCCGCATGGGCTTTGGTGGTAGATCAATATAGTCCTTGGCTGTATCAGGGCTACCGACTCAACCATGGCCCTCCATGACTGCATGGGCCACAGACTTCAACATGGCCTCAGGTGGTTTACACAGACTGCTCTCATCAGTGTGGCTCCCATGACAACGAAGCCCAAGGACCTCACCAAGGCCTCAGGTGGCGACACAGATTGCACATGTCCACAAGGGTCTCGGGTTTCGCTGTGGCCTAGGGCGGCAGCATGGACCACCAACACCAACATGGCCTCCAGGGGCTTAGTGGGCCACAGTGATCCTTTGAGGAAGTCCATTCCAGGAAATGAAATTTTCCTCATCTTGGGCCTCCACTGTTGCTCAGAACCAGGTAACATTAGGGGGTTGAGTCTATGTTTGCTTAAGCTGGATGCTGTTGTATACCATCCAGCTGACTCTGCCAGGCAACGGCAGCAAGTCGATCTCAGCCCTCCCTCTCACCCGTTGCCCCCATCACGTCTCCAGTTCCACCACTCTCTGCAGTGCGCACACCATTCTGTGTTTTTCTACCCTTCCCACCTGCCCACCACATACTATGCTACGTAGCTGTTCTTCCACAGCCGTCACCTCTGGGCTGCACGGTGCTAGGCGGTCTCCCTTCCGCCACCTGGGAAATTGATCTTTTAAATTTCATTGCTTTAGTTAATAAAAATAGGATTGATCTTTAAATCTAAACCATTGAGAAATATGCAAAAATGTTTTTGTCTTGATACTGTCTGTGGACTTACTCATTCCAGGCCTCACTTACCCTAACCAAGCTTCATACGGAGCTGTGCCTCAGCCCATCTACCTCAGATCTTAACACTAAATACTTACTAACAGAGTGGTAAGCCTTCATTCAAAAACCTGTCTTTCTATATGTGTATGTAAGTGGATATAAATACACATATGTATACACTCATGTCTAATTATATATTCACAATTTAACAATATTTATACAATACAGTTGCATGAATGAGTATATATAATCTAAATATATAATTTCATATATCTATTATAGGTATGTAATTTAACATATGGGATGATGATTAATGCAAAATTTTATAACTGCATCTGTATGCTCAATGGCAATTATTTTTATGTATATGCCTACATTTACATGGTCTTTTTTCTTTCTCTTTGTCTCTATCTCTCTTCTTCTTCTTCTTCTTCTTCTTCTTCTTCTTCTTCTTCTTCTTCTTCTTCTTCTTCTTCTTCTGCTGCTGCTGCTGCTGCTGCTGCTGCTGCTGCTGCTGCTGCTGCTTCTGTTTCTGCTTCTTCTTTTTCTTCTTCTTTTTTTGAGACAGGCTCTCTCTATATAGTCCTTGCTGTCCTGGAAGTATGTAGACCAGGCTGGCCTCAAACTCACAGAGATCTGCCTGCCTCTGCCTTCTGAGTGCTGGAATTAAAGGTGTGTATCACCTATTTATGCTCAACTATTTGCATGTTATTAATATGTAGCCTGATAGTCTCTTATTTATGTTTACCATGATTGCTATAAAGTATTAATAAAATATGAGTATCATGACAATGATGAGGGGTTTTTTGCCTCTAGGAAGGTGTAAAAATTGTACTTTGAAACTCCTCAAAATGGGCTATGGGCTGGAGATATAACTCAGAGGATAAAAGCATTTATTGCTCTTGCAGAGGACTTGGGTGCCGTTTCTTCCTTGTACATGTGACTCAAAACCATTGGTAACTCCAGTTCCAGGTGATTGAACACCCTCTCTTGAGGGTACCAGGCACACACATGACTTCTTTTTTTTTTTGGTTTTTCAAGACAGGGTTTCTCTGTAGCTTTGGTGCTTGTCCTGGAACTAGCTCTCGTAGACCAGGCTGGCCTTGAACTCCCAGAGATCCCCCTGCCTCTGCCTCCCGAGTGCTGGGATTAAAGGCATGTGCCACCACTGCCCGGCTCCACACACATGACTTCTGAGGGCGCCCTGCATACATGCAAGCAAAACACATAAAATAAACTTTCAACACACACATAATTTACACACACACACATACAACACACATACACACAACACCTTTGTCAAAACATAGTTAAAACCTTCTGACTATAATCTCAAAGGCAGAAAAGGTTGCTGAGTTAGTCAAGAAAACTGAAGTTTGATTGCAGCTTGGCTCACTAAATGCTATGTGAACTTGAGCAAATCATACCTTCCTTCCAGGCCTGTTCTGCATGTCACATAATGGTGCAGGTAGAGATGACACAGAAGGTCCCTCGTATATACCAACCCTCATGCATTTCACACAATTTTCTTACTACTGCCAAGGCATCATCAGTTTTATGAGAATACAAGCCAGATCTCCATTGTTACTGTGGTATAGCCTGGAGCCTTGCTGAAGGATTAAATGCAAGTATCAGCTTACCTATGTTCTGACTTATTCTCCAGATATCCCAAGCCCATTCCTGTTCTTTGCCTTTGCCAGATGTGAGTGTAGAGGCATTGCTTGGAATAGTTTCTTTCCATTTGAGCAGGTCAGGGCTATGGCCATAGTTGTAGCGATTGTATAAATTTATTTGTAATAAACTAAGCCTGTTTCGCTGCATTTCTCCTGAAATACTTTAACTTTGTTTGTCTTTATAAATATTACCTATATTTCCATTACTGGATGCTTATTGCTAGAAGAGAGAAGAGTTATCAGTGTTCAGTTGATTGATCTTGGATTAAGCCATCCTATAAAATTGGGTAGTTTGGTGGTTTTTTTCTTCTTAGTTTTTTTTTTTAAACTAGGAGTTCTAGGGTTCCCAGAAGTAAAATTAAGTCATCACCAAGTCAAGAGTTTTCTATTTTCTAATGTATGTACAGTTTATTTTATTTTCTTGTCTTTTGACTAAGACAACAGTGAAGAACAAATTAAGAAGGAACATGAATAAGAAATTTGCAAAATAGTAGGAACATAATGATTATTGCCTTAAGGGGGAGTTTCTGATATTTTTTCATTTACCGTTTTATTTCTTAGGTTTCTGATAGACATTTTTCTTGGAGTAGGAAAGGTTTTTCTTACTCCTCATTGCCTCCTATGTCTGTGTCTCCATCGTTTATAGTCTTGTCATGGAACTGGTAAGTGAGAAAGCACAAGTGTTTAAAAGTTCTCAGGACATTGCCAAGTTACTCTGTAAAACATTATGCCAATATAAAACCCAATAAATAATATGCATGCTAGAAAGCATCGCCATTATCATATTTTTTCTCCAATTCATCAGCACTTTACCCCAAACAAATCTCTTATTTTCTTAATAATAATAAAAGCAAGCAGTTGCACAGCAATTACTAGATTTCAGGCACTCCTTTTTGTTTTGTTTTGTTTTTCCAGACAGACTTTTTTAATGCAACAGTCCTGACTGTCCTGGAACTCATTCTGTAGACCAGGCCTTCAAACTCAGAGATCCGCCTGCCTCTGCCTCCTGAGTGCTGGGATTAAAAGTGTGTGCCACCACCACCCGGCTCAGGCGCTCTTCTAAGACCTCATTTGTATTAGCTACTTAATGCTCACAAGAACCCTCTGAGCTAGGTTGTAATGTTATCCCCAGGGTCCAGGACAATAGCTGTGGCACTGGAAGATTAGACAACTCACCTAGTATCTCTCCATGAGTGACTAAGTCATAATCTGACAATATGTTATCTGTCCCTTAAACATTCTGAAGTGTTGTATTAGGCAGGATCCTCCAGAAGAACGGAACTAATAGAAGGCACATACTATTAGATTCGTTTCACAGTGAGGGTTAGATAGCCCAACGATAGCTGTCAGCATGCCGGAGGGACAATAAATATGGCAGCTGCTCCATTCTAATCTGTCCCTGAAAGCCTGGAAGACCACTGGAGAGGCTTTAGTACTGAGTTCACATTGGAAGCCCAAGAAGTCGGCCGCTGATATTAGTGGAGCATGATAGTTGCTTGATAGACACACTCAGGAAAAGCAAAGGCGGGTGTATGCATGCTCCTTCTTCCTGGAGCATTTTCATATTCACAGAGCCCACTAGGAAATCAGATAGTCTCCCTCCCTTTATCCTCTCTGGAAAAAAAAATACCTCCTAGACAATTCTAAATCCTGGCAGATTGACAGGATCAATCATCAAACCCGTCTTTTATATTCAATAGCTATTCGGTGTCTGCTACAGAGCAAGAGTCACAACTAGTCGCCACAGCCACCTCCTCAAGTGTCATGACCATTCCAGTACTTTGCACTATGTGCATGTGTTACTGAGTGAAACAGTTGCTGGTGGCTGCCTGGAAGTTGGTCTTCCTTGCCCTTGGATTTCTCACTTTGTCCTTGAGTTGTAGCTACTGTCTGACAGAGTTTGATGGGAGGGGATGGCATGTGGTTATTGCTCAGATTTAGTAAGAATCTAACATTCACATCTACACTGAACAAGAAAGAATCTGAAAGTAGATATTAGGAAAGAGAAAAGCTTAGATAGGAACAACACTATTTACTTACTTATTATTTGTTTACTTACTTGAGAAAGTGTCAGGCTGGCTTTGTAGCTCAGGCTGGCTCAGCATCCCAAGTGTTGGGGTTACACGTGTGTATCAGCAACCCAGCTTCAGTTTTCTTTATGTGGTCCCGCAGAGCTGGCGGTGATGGCTAGAACCTCGTACATGCTGCACAACTGCTGCATCACTGAGCGGTGGCGCCCGTCTCAAGCACAACTTCAATTAGGTAACATATAGCTGATATCCAAATGTTTAACTGATGGTGTAGGCTGTACACAAGCCCTTTTGTGTACAAAGAAGCCGAGGCATAAATAAACACTTCCTACCTGGTTGCAGAGCTGGTAACTGGTCAATGTGGGACTGAAGCTTTGAAACTCAGGCTATCCACTTCCAGAGGGGTGTGTGTGTTTGTTTGTGTGTGTGTGTGTGTGTTGGTCAGAGAACAACTTTGTGTGTCATCCTCAAGTCCTGTCCACCTTGTTTTTTTTGAAATAATATCTCTCACCTGACCTGGAATTCTCCGAGTCGTCTAGGCTGGCTGGCTGGTAAGTCCCAGGGATCTCCTCACCTCTGCCTCCCTGTAGCTGGAACTGTGAACATGGGTAACAATGCCCAGCTGCTTTTTAGTAGCTTTTCTGGGATCAAATTGAGGTCAGTATGGTTACAAGGCAAGTCCACAACAAACTCAGATCCTCCTCCTGGCCGGGCAATCAATTTATTTACTCAGTCATCTCCCTGATCCATTTCCAGAGTCATAATCGCCAAATTATACTTCCTCTGGGAGAACTCAGAAGATATTTTCTGACATGTGCCAACTCTGGAAAAGAGCAACCAGTAAACTAACATTTGAAGTCCATTTCCAATAAGTTTCATTTTAAATTTTTATATCTTCCTTGGCTGTATCAAATATTACAGTTATGTATGGTTTTAGTATTGTACTTGTTTCAAAATAGATCATCTCTCCGTCCATCATTTTACTTATCCCCTCAACAGTGTTTATCAGGTCTTTGTAAAGGCTGGCCAATTTTTCAAGAGGACTTGAAATCCCAGCTCTGAATCATGCGGTCTTTTTTCCTAGTTGTGAGACCTCCGGCAAGTCATTCAACGTGTTTGAGTTTCATCCCTCTTAGGCTAAGTGGAGGGAGCAGTTGCTATTTTTGTGGGCTACTCTAATGGTTGGGTGGGAGTGGAAGGATAGAGAAAGTGGTTTGGAAGCTGAAATGCTAGGCAAATTGGCCTGTGCCGCCTATTTTTGATGGAAGGGAGCCAGCCAGGTGTCCTTGCTCACACTGCTTTGGGGACAGGAAGGAAACTTTGCTCCTGCACTACTTGTCTTTGATTTCTGTCTGGGTTGGATTTCAGCTGTGACACGAGGTTGACAATAGAGAAGTTTTGAAGGAAGCTAGTTCAGGGATCCCACTTGTGTGATGTCTCCTCAGGGCTTGTGATAGGCTTAATTGTCAGCAGAGTGCCTCCTGCTGTGTGTTGCAGAACACAGAATGAAGTAATACAAAACAAACTTGTCAGCACTTCCTTGATGTGGAATGCCCCTTTGTAAGCTGTGAAAATGTTTTATTACCATTGGTTAATAAAGAAGTTGTTTTGGCCTAAGGCAGGGCAGAATGTAGCTAGTCAGGAAATCCAAACAGAGGTGCAGGGAGAAAGAAGGCAGAGTAAGAGAGATGCAAGCAGTTGCAAGATGCGAGGTAACAACCATGAGCCTTGTGGTAAAATATAGAATAATAGAAATGGGTCACTTTAAGTTGTAAGAGCTGGTTAGTAATAATCTTGAGCTAATAGGCCAAACAGTTTGTAATTAATATTAGGCCTCAGAGTGGTTATTCAGGTACTGGCAGGTAGGAAAGAAACCTCTAGTTACACTTGGTGTGGGACCATGGTCTATATTCTGTCAAATACATTTTAAATAAATGCTGATTGGCCAGTATCCAGGCAGAAAGTATAGGTGGGACAACCAGACAGGAAGCAGAGGCGGGACAATGAGAACAGGAGAGTTCTGGGAGGAAAAAAGCCCTTTCCTCTGGAGTCCTGTCCCAACCACAGAAGAAGGAAGATGTGACTGCCTCGCTGAGAAAGGTACTGAGCCATGTGGCTAACACAGATAAGAAATATGGGCTAATATATGTTATAAGAGTTAATAGGAAGCCTGAACTAATGGGCCAATCAGTTTATAGCTAATGTAGACCTCTGTGTGATTTCTTTGGGACTTAACGACTATGGGAACCAGGCAGGACAGAAACGCTGACAACATACACTTCCTTATACATAAAAGATGCCAAAAACAAGCACATAGGAGTGTGGAGATGGACTAAGGGGCTCACACCATTATGTTGTCCTTAGATCACCCCTCAAAGAACTCAAATTTAGATTTGGGGCAACTTTCTTTTCTGTTGTAGAAAATTGTCTCCTATGCTAATGTCTTTGAAGGAAACTAGTCCCCAGAGAAACTAACTGTTTTTGTATCAACTAGTGATAAGAGGAAGTTGTTAAGTTGGGAGTGTAGACCCCAGCCCCTTGCATCATTCCCAGCCCCCAGGCCTGAGAGTTGTATTGGTCTGGACTCCAAATCCCAGCATGCCAGGTCCTCACCCCTCCCTTAGGGTCACTCCCACTGAGTATTTAAGTGAACTCCCAAAAGAGGATCATGTGGTCTCTTTTTCTTCCTCCTGGTGGTTGCATTTGCGGCCTCTTGGTTCCCCCTCGGGGCCACCCAAGAGAGCAGGAATCCCATTAAACCTGGATATTTCTTAATTTGGCTTGTTTTGATTTGGCTTGATTGGAAATTTGCATCGGCAGAGAGCTCGCATTAGGAAAAACAAATTTCACCCTTGAACTCATGGGAGATGCTCACTCCTGGGCTCTGACCTAGTCCTGAGCACTACATATTATGATCCACCCCTTCCCAACTCATGCACAGTTCAAAGTTGGTGGTGAGCTAGTTTGGGGAGCAAGCAGGCTTATGGAATGCCTCTGTCCTTGTCTCGTTGCCCTCATCTATTACTTCTTCCTTTCCACAAAAACCTGTTTGCAGGGTAGTTTATGGGATGATTGCAGCAGCTAGTCATAGAACACTGTCAGCTCCCCCGTTCCTTACTAATCGTTTCATGAGAACAGAGATGAACAGTTTAAGAGGTTATCTGCGTTACTCTTTCAGCGCACGGGCGCGGTGTGTGATTAATGCTGGATACTACCCTTTCCATAATAAAATCTCAGTGCACAGCTATTCATTCTGCCATCTTTGTGTTTTGTCCAGGGTCAAGGAAGGTAGGAGAATAAAAGAAAAAGCCTTGCAGATTAAGGTTTGGGTGTCTCTGTGTTTCCTTGGAACCTGATGGAAATGGGATCTGAAACATAAGGAGGAAGTAGGTAGTTGGATTTTTGTTTTGCTGTTTTTGAGGGTTAAACACAAAGTCTGTTTTTTTTGTTTGTTTTTTGTTTTTTTTGAGACAGGGTTTCTCTGTGGTTTTGGAGCCTGTCCTGGAACTAGCTCTTGTAGACCAGGCTTGTCTCGAACTCACAGAGATCCTCCTGACTCTGCCTCCCAAGTGCTGGGATTAAAGGCGTGCGCTACCACCGCCCGGCTACATCCTCTACCTCTTATAAAATGGTCTGTGTGGGTAGTGAAGGTGGGAGAAGCCAGAAGACCAGCAATTCTGAAATACTTTCGTCCCAGTGAGGCGGATCCTTCGCCAGTGTAACACATGGTAGACAAAGCAAAGCAGTGCTGTTTTCACCATCATTATTTGTGTTCCCAGCCACCACCATCAAATGCTATTTCTTGATGCTCACAGGATGTCTTACGGACCACTAGAATGACTCCTTCCACGAACTGTCAGTTCCTGCGTCACTTCCCTGATTGGATGGCTCTGTCGGCTTGGGAGGGATTTTCAGGCTTCACTGTTTGGAGTCTTTAGGTTTTCTAATGCTAACCCCTCGTCAGTGTATAGATGACACTTCCCTTGTATTGCAAAGCCTGTTTCTTCATTCGGTTTATTGTTTCCTCTGCCGTGCAGAAGCTCGTCCCGTTCATACAATCCCCAGAGCCCAGCAGCCACTGGCCTTGCTCAGGTGCTCACTGATTGGAGTCATTTCCTTTGGGATCTTTGCTTTCTCTGAGCGAGGGTTAGACATTGCTTTAGTGAGACTTAGTGAGGTCCATTGAACCTGATATTTCTTGCAGAAGAAAAGCCCTGTTATATCTATCACAGATGGTCCCAGCATAGAGGCTCGTCTTACGATGTTCTGAATATAATCATGCAAAAGCATCATGCATCCAATAGGGACTATACTTTGGATTTTGAATTTCAAGTGTCTCCATTAATATATGGGCTGATACTCTCTTGGGGACAGCATCAAGTCATAGCTCCATGTCAGCCATATGACCTTGAGGGGAAGCAACCAATACGTCATGGTGTTCCCTGTCGTTGTTAAGTTATAATGTTATATGCATTAAGTGCGCTGTCATTTTATGGTATTTTCAACTTACACTGTGCTTATTGAGAGACAGCCCCCATTGACATCAAGGAAGAACAATGTGAATGTTATAAATTCTCCTATGTGGGGCTTATGATACTTGAATAATGTTTTATGAACTGACACAAAAGAAGCTTAGAGCTGGTAAAGGCACCAGCAGTGACTGGTGACCCAAGTTCAAACCCCGGAACACATGTAGAAGGACAAAGTTGTTGTCTGACCCCTACACATGTCTGTAACAGCTGCATGCCTGTGTACACTTATTGCCACATAATAATAAGTAAAAAACACTTAAGCAGAAACTTAGGACAAGGAAGATTGCCACTTAGAAATTACTAATTAATTACAACGAATGTCATTTTTTTCCCCAGTTGCTATGATAAAATACCCTGATAATAGCAATTTAAAGGAGAAAAGGGTTGCTTTGACTCACAATTCCAGGCTTCAGTCTGTCATTACAGGGAACGCAAGATGGCAGGAACTTGAAGCAAATGGTCACATCACATCCATAGTCAAGACCAAAGAGCAATGAATTGTGTGTGCTGGTGCCCAGCTTAGTTTCCCCACTCTTCGACAGTTCAGAAAGCCTTGCTAGGGAATGGCGCCACCCATAGTGGGTAGGTTTTCATGCCTTAATTAACAAAATCAATATAGTCCCTCAGAGACATGCCAGCAGGCCAACCTAATCTAGCCAATCCCTCATCGAGTCTCCCTTCCCTAGTGAGTCTAGATTGTGTCAGGTGGACAATTAGAACTCACCATTCCAGTGGGAGAGATGAAACACGAGCATTCTGTATTATTTAGAAGGCAGTCTTTTTTGTTATTTGCATTTGTTTATTCATAGAACGATGGGTTTCATCATGGTATTTTTATTTGTAAATCATTTATTTTGCTCTTTCAACCTCCATTGCTCTCTCTGGATTCCTTCCATCGATCCCTTCTTTTCACCAAATAAACTCCCTCCTATGTTCCTATGTTTCACAAACACACACACACACACACACACACACACACACACACACACACACACACTTAAATAGACACTTTGAAAGTGAAGCAAAATACATGTCTTTCTGGGTTCCTTGGCCTAACTGATGAAATACAGTTTCATCCGCTTACCATATTATCCGCAAAGGTTGTAAGTTCATTCCTCTTTGTGGCTGGTTAGAATTCCACTGGGTGCTTGTACGTTTTCTTGATCCCTTCATCAGCGGATAGCCAGCTACACCGATGTCAGTGCTCTGCTACTGAGAATAGCGCATTAGCAAGCATGGATGTCCACATCGCTTTTGACCTAGATGCCTTCAGGTATATGTATGCAGGAATAGTGTAAGTTGATCACATGATAGTTCCATTTTTATTCTTTAAGAAACCTCCATAATGACATTCATAGTCGATTAACTAGTTTACTTTCCACACCCAGCTTACAAGGGTTTCTCCCCCTGCACGCTCACCAGTACGTGTTGTTAGAGTGACTATAATCGTTCTTACTGGGGCAACACAGAGTCTCAATCTAGTTTCGTCGGCATTTTCTGATGGCTAAGCATGCTGATCAATTTTTTTTTATGTATTAGTTATCTGTTTGTACTTCTTATTAGAATTGTTTGTCCATTTATCTTCCAATTAATTACTTGATTAGATGATTTGGGGGGTTCTGTCATCTTTTTAGTTTCTTATATAGTCTAGATACTCAGCCCTTGTCAAATAAGTAGCTAGTGCAAACTTTGGCTCTTCATGCAGTTAGGTATTTCTTTTGCCGTGCAGAGTCTTTGTATTTCTTGCGATCCCATTTGTTAATTCTTGCTATCGTTTCCGGAGAGGAGGTGATCGTTCCTGTATTTAGGAGTGAGAAGAGCATGATGTTGGCCAGCGGAGCCGGAAGTAAGTCGGCAGTGACGCACCATCAGGAGAGACGGCAGTGGCGAGCAGGGGTGGAGGTGACTCTGGCGTCTCTACCTTTCTGCATAGAGTGTTTGGGCAAATCATCATGTCTCTAGAGAAGGGACCGTTGAGGACGGCAACAGGACTGCTTAAGTCACCAATGCCTGACTCAGGAGAAAGGGTTACAGAAAGTGACGAAAGCAATGGACTCTTGAAATTGCCTCAGAACCCGCCAATCATTTTTTTGTCTATGTCGTCCACACAGCTCATTTTCTCTGTGACTTATGTCCATCTGTACATGCCATATTTCCTTTGATCTTGCCCGATCTCCTATGGTTTTTTTTCTTTCTCTCAATCTTATTCATTCTTTACTTTCTCCACTCAACCTCATCTTCTGCACTTAAATCACCAGAAAATGAAATGAAATTACTATTCCCTTTGGAAATTGTTTATTTGTGGCATGAACCTTTATGTTCTTTGCTCTGAATTTCAAAGCAATATAAGCTTAATTATGTGATGATAATGATCATTGTTTTAAAAAATATTTTTATTTTAAATTAAAAATCTTTTTTTGAGAACCTAATAACTGAGTACTCAATTTATACATTGTTTCTGTCCCTTCCTCTCCTCTTGAGACTCTTCCTCTGCCCCCAATCCCTATTCCCTCTCAAATTCATGACCTCTTCTCCTCTTCTTTTTTAATTACTATTTTACACACACACACACAATCACACACCATGCCACATGCTGGGAGGTCAGAGAGAAAGTCTGGGAGGTCATGGAGGTCTGTTTTCTCCTTCCACTATGGGAGTCTGGAGATGAAACTCAGGTCTTCAGATAAACACCTATCTAAGTTAGGGCTTCTATTACTGTGATAAAAATAATGACTAAATATAACTCGGGAGAAAGGGTTTAGTTTCTTCTCACAGTTGCAGGTCATCATCCAGGAGCCTGGAGGCAGGAACTGATGCAGAGGCTGTAGAGCAGAGGTTCTCAAACTTCCTCATGCTTTGACCCTTGAATATAGTTCCTCAGGTGGTGGTGACCCCCAGTCTTAAAATAATTTTGTTGCTACTTCATAACTGTAATTTTGCTATTGTTATGAATCATAATGTAAATGTTTGATATGCAACCTCCAAAGGGGTCACCACCCACAGGTTGAGAACCACTGCTGAAGGAGACCGCTGCTTATTGACGTGGTCCTCATTGTTTGCTCAGCCTGCTTTGTTGTACACTCCAAGACTACCTGCCTGGTGGTGGTACCACTCACAGTGGACTGGGCCCTTCCACACCAACCATTATTAAGAAAATGTCCCACAGGCTTGCCTTCAGGCCAATCTTAAGGATAAATTTTCTCAACTGTGGTTCCCTTTTCCCAAATGACTCTAGCCGTGTCAAGTTGATACACCTAACAACAACAACAATAACCAGAACATTACCCTTACCCACTGAGCCATCTTGCCAGCCCCATGAATATCACTCTTCTCTTGACTCTATGAAACCTTAAAAATGAAAAGTGACCCCAGTTAATGCCTGCTTTGGGTTTTCAGACTTCAGTGTGTATCTCCTCACTGAGAGTTAAGTAACGTGTGCCAAGTGAATCTTCCTCTTGTACCTATTCAAGATAGCTCCCCAAACACCAATTTCCCATTGGCTCCAGTTGTTAGAGATGGTAAAACTGCACTTCAAATGGCAGCTTCGGAAACAAATAGGCTAAACGTGGGATAAAATCAAGCAAACCACACATATACCTGCCTTATCAATCACAAATATTGAAGTGTAAATCAATGGCTATCGGTGTTGGGGAAGAAGCGGAGGTGAGCATTCAGAGCACCACAGCAGACCTCACACTGGACTGGGTCTTCTCCCTCCATTAGGGTTTAATTGTCATAATGGCCCAGGTTGGTGCTATTCACTCCATTTTGCATGGGGCTACCGGGGCTAGGAAAGGTTAAAGTAATCGTAGCACAAGTACTGGATGAGCATCCTTATGCATGGTGGTGGGGAACTCTATTTAGGAATACTTACACATATATAATAAGAAGGCTTGGGAATAGAAGTTATGTGCAAACATGAACCACTGAAGGGTAGGCCTGAAATTAATATCTGTTTCATCTGTGCCTGATACATATAGCCTGAAGATAATTCTATATAATTAAAAACTAATTTTATGCATTAAAAAAAAGTTTTATGGCATGGAACTTTCTATTCATCATGTCATGTCAGCATGTAAAAGCTGTAAATTTCACAATTTTGTATTTCATACTTTTCAGATTATGAAAGTTAAGCCTGTAATAATTAGTATTTATCTTGTTGAATCTTGAGATTTTTGTTGTTTGTTTTTCCTACTTATGGTAAAATATGCATAGCATAAGATATATTATTTGAACAATTTCAGACATATGATGTGGGAGTGTCATATATCAATCTGTTGATTTCATTCGTTAAGCAATAAAGAAACTGCTAGGCCCATTGGATAGGCCCACCCTTAGGTGGGTGGAGTAAACAGAACAGAATGCCGGGAGGAAGAGGAAGTGAGCTCAGACTCGACAGCTCTCCTCTCCAGAGCAGACGCAGGAGAGACGCCATGCTACCTGCTCCAGGGAAGACGCACGCGATGAAGCTCCGACCCAGGATGGACTTAGGCTAGAATCTTCCCGGTAAGCGCACCTAGGGGCGCTACACAGATGATTAGAAATGGGCCAGAGCAGTGTTTAAAAGAATACAGTGTCCGTGTAATTATTTGGGGCATAAGCTAGCCGAGCCAGGCGGCTGGGGTTTTGGGGACTCAACCCCGCAGCCCCGCCGCCCCTTATTACTACAGACATACATTTCAATGACATACATATTCATAACATGCATAATTATATATTTCCAGAACTTTTTCAAGATCCCAAGCAGAAACTCTGTAGTAAGCAATTATGTGTGGTTTAAATAAGAATGACCCCACAGGCTCATATATTTGAATACTTAGTCACCAAAGAATTAAACTATATGAGAAGAATTAGAAGGATTAAAAGGTATGTATTGAGTCTTTGTCCCACCAGTTAGCTCACAAATAATGACACAAAGAGATTGATTATTAATTTATGAATGCTTGACCCATAGCTTAGGCTTATTTCTAATTAGCTCTTATAACTTAAATTAACCCATTTATATTAATCCACGTTCTATCACATGGTGTTACCGCTCTTTCATCTTGCACCTCCTGTTTCCTCTCCGTCTCCTGGCATTTTCCATGTGCCTAGATTCTCCTCCTCTTTCTTTCTCTCCCCGGAAATCTGCCTATACCTCCTGCCTAACTATTAGCCATTCTGCTTTTGATTACACCAGTCACAGCAAATACATCTTCACACAGTGTCCATATATCCCACACAAAAAGGCGTGACCTTGTCGGAATAGGTGTAGTCTTGTTGGAGAAAGTGTACCATTGGGAGTGGAGCTTTGAGGTTTCAGAAGTTCATGACAGAGCCAGGGTCATGCTGTCATCCTGCTGCCTGCAGATCAGGGCACTTTAGTACCATGTCTGTCTGCTTCCTGCCATGGTCATGGACTAGCCCTTTAAAACTGAAAGCAAATACCCAATTAAATGCTTCCTTTTGTAAGTTGTCTTGGTCATGGCGTCTTCTCACGGGAATATGATGGTGATGAAGACAAGTCGTTTTTCATCCCACTTTGCCTCGTCCCCAGTCGCCTCTATTTTACTTTCTAGGCACTGTTTTGTCTTACAGGCTCAAGCTATCACGAGTAGGAAGCAGCAGGATATCGTTATAAACGAGAACTCTAAGACATTCAAAACATGGCTTCTTGTTATTTATTTTTGCATTCTAGCACAATGGCTACAAAAATATTTTGTGGCTACTCCCTTCCTCTTTCATTTCAGGTGAAAAAGGCAAGGTTTTAGCTGGATTTTGAATGATCCAGTAGCTTCAATTATTCATAGGAAATGAAGAACTGGCTGTACAATATGGAAGGAAACAGGAAGATGTTACTCATAGAAGTTGCAAGGATATATATTGGTCACACAAAGGAATAATGAGGGTTCATGGTCCTTCTTACCATAGGAAATGATCTCAAAGTCGATGTCATAAATGTGCTGTCAAAAAGGAAAGAAAAACAGCAGATACATGTACTACACACACACACACGATCCTATTGAGTTTGTATATTTATATATGTATGATCTCAGTATCTTACAGCTGCTGCAGTGGTTCATTTTATGTTTCATCAGCTTCACAGAGCTATGAGGTGCCCAGATTAAACACAATTTCTTGATGTTCCTATTAGGATATTTCAAATAAGGTTATCCTTTGAACAAGTGGATGCAATAAAGTAAATTGCCACCCAGTGTGGTTGGGCATCATCTACCCAGCAAAGACCTGAATGGAGCAAAAACAGAAGGAGCAGAACTCAGCTCCTTTCTCTTCCTGCTTGTCTATATGAGTTGGGACACAGGTCTTCTCCTGTCCTTGCTCTAGGTTTACATCACCAGATCCCTCAGTTCTCACACTCAGGACGTGACTAGAATTACAAACTAACTTTTGTTGGTCCATTACTTGCAAGAAACAGATGGTGGGACTTAACATTGTTAAGTATAGGTGCCAGTTCTAATAAATGTCTGTTTCTCTGTGTATGTGATCCATTATATTGGGTTTATTTCTCTGAAGAGTCCTAACTAATCAGTCCATCTTTCAGTCTATCTGTCACCCCACCTGCCTCCTTGTCAGTAGGAAGTCTAAATATTAGTCCTGATTCTGCCCTGATCCAAGGGCAAAGAATTTGTAAAATTCTCTTTTAAACATTTTGAAAGTGAGATTTTGCTTGTAAGGAGAGTGGAATCTAATGTAAATGCATGTCTAGTTTCCTTTGCAAGACAATAAAATAACACAATACCTAGACTTGCCTACAAAGGAATGGCCAAAGTCACAAAAGCCTAGAAAAATAGTGCTGTTCCTTTACAGACGCCCTGGCCTGAGCCATCCAAACATGCTTAACTGAACCTGTCGTGTAGAAGCCTTGGGTAGGAAACAGACTTTGGGCTGGTAGTTTGAAAACAAAATCTATACTATAAAGCAGATACAGGAATCCAATGGGGGTAATCCATGTACAATTGCCTGATGCAAAGAACAGGGTAAATACTCATGACTAAATGGCTTACCTTAAAATATTATTTCTCTTAAACGATGGTAACGGCTGCTGTTTGTTTTTTAAAGGCTTTTTCTGTGTTATCAGAATCATTGTATATCTTTTTTACAACTGGTGAAGGAATCGTTAGTGTGATTCTGGCTGTCATTTGTAGATGAGGAAATTGAATCCCAGAGAGGCAGCCGAAGACACAGGACACAGAATGGGGCAAGCGGTATCTACTTTCTCGACCCCCTCACCAGCCTCCCATCAGCCCTCATTCTCAGAACCAAATCTGACCTTGCACCGTGGCCCTGGCACACAAGGATTTCCTGAAAGCAAGATGTTTATTGCTTAGTAAGGGTGAGGAGTGTGTGTGTGTGTGTGTGTTTGTGTGTGTGCGCACGCACGTGCACGCTTTAGTATATTACCTATCTTTTCTTAGGTGTTTTGTTTTTCCCTCTGGAAAGGGAAGTGGAAGTGATTGACTTTTATTGCTGGCTTCAGACTTTTGTCAGTTGTTTGTTCCACCAACAAGTGTAATATCCCTAAATCAGAGCGGCTCAGCCAGTGGAGTTAGCCTGGTGGTGAGGCTGAGCAGTCACCGGTGGCATAAGTCATAGCTGTTCAGTCCGTCAGTATCCAAACGGGGGCAGGCTAGAAAGCTAATCAGATTGGAGATTCATAGAAAGACGCTGAAAGACAAATGGCTGCTCTTCGGAATATCTTATCCATCACGACCTTGCATGCAGAGTCCTCTAAACAAGGCAGGGGGGGTGGAGTCAGGGGCCTCAGCCACTGAGCTGACCTCTAAGCTGTTATTCTTCAACTAAAACTCAAGCAGGTGCGCTATAAGGTCTTTAAAAGTGTGTGGCTCACCACTTTGAGTACGTCGTCATCTCTTCCCAATGGCCTTCATCTTATCAATTTGGCTATGCGCTCATTTCCCTGACTGTGGTCATTTACTAAGATTCTTTAGTCTGTGGCCTTTTTGTCCTCCCAGCTTTAGAAGGCTCAGGAGCGTAGACAATTACCACAGGTCTGGGTTATGGGAAATACCTCCAGGGGCATCCTCTGTCCTCAGTCATTTCCCACACTTACCTGCCTTCAATGTTATGAGTAGAACTTTCTGGGTTTTAACTGTTTACTTAAAAGCTGTCAGATACCCTTTCTCAAGCATAAGCCCTGTGGAGTCAGATCTGGTTCCTAATTTTGTACAGATAGCAGACTTATTTATATGAAGAGAAAACATTCATTCAGGATAGCAGAGGACAAGGTCAATCAGCTCAATCGATAATGGCAGTGTGTTTGGGAATAGTCGTTAACGCATGAGCTGTTGCATCAACAGGGTATTATAGGAAGGCAAAAGTCTGCCCAGAGGGATTAGTAGAGTGGCAGGAAGAGAATTTACTTGTTAACCTAATGCTGAGGTGCTTCCATTGTAGCATCACAGTTATTACTAGAATTAGTCAATGGGTAGTATAAAAATGTCATGGGTGCTCCTTCTTCCAAAGGAAAGACTTGGTTTCCACTTGAATCTATAAGAGGAAGTAATCCATCCTGTTACCAATAATGTACCATTTCCTTCCCATGGGCAGAGTTATGGGGTTTTTGTCAGAAATGATGTTTTCGTGGAGAGAATGTTTTCCTATGACTCACACACAGCTGCCAAAGCTAAGCTAAAGCTCAGGTTAGAGAGGAAGAGGGGCCCAGCCTCACCCCAGCTCACATAAGATCGTTAAGATCACATAAAAAGCAGTCAGCATTTTTTTTTACAGAAATTATCGAGAATAAGCAAACAATACAGAATTCAACTGGTGGCGCATTTTCAGTGGAAGAGGTTGAGATGCTGGCCAGCAGACTCTGTGATCATCTTCTGAAACATAGTCAGGAATTTAAAAAGGGAGAATTTGGGACTGGAAGTTTGTGCTCAGCATCCTGAGTATGATCCCCACTATAACACTTACTAAAGGGAGAATTGGTTAGCTCAGCCAGATAGTCCGGAATCTATGGGACACAGTCTGAAAGGCAGACGATGATTATCCAAGTCAAACAGACTGTGAGATGACTCAGTGGTTAAGAGCACTGACTGCTCTTCTGGGGAACCTGGGCTTGATTCCCGGCATTCACAACCTTCCATAACTCCAGTTCTGGGGAATCTGACTTTTCCCTTGGCCTTCACAGGCACCAGGCATGACAGGTGCCTTGACAAGCATGCACTCTTACATTAAATAAAATAAAATAAATAAACCTAAACACCCAACAAAGCACAACCGTGCTCTCCTCAGGATAGTGACAGGAGAATCGCCAGACCATGCGCAGCCACTGCGTGTCCTGTATCATTCATGGTATTGAGAAATAATTAATAAATTGTATGTGGTTTTGATTATCTTCATTCACCAAAGGTCTTTTGTCTGTTTCATTCAGTCTGAGTTCACCCTTCCCTCTTGATGCTGTTGAGTGTTTGAAAGGACGAACCCTACTTGACTTAGGGGGCCTAGGGCGGTGTTGCTTCATGGCCCTCACTCACCCCAGCCCTTCATCAGGTATCCTAAACTGCAGAGAGACAAACTGCATCTTCCATTTTGACCCTAGCTGACTTAGCTGTGACATGCTATATGCTCTTCCCAGAAGGTCCCCCCAAGTATTTATTATGGGTTGAAATCCGTTCTCATCTCCAATACTCAGGCTGTAACTACATTCGGAGGCCGAGTTTTGGAAGAGGTATGGGTCCCAATCTCAAAAGCCAAAAACCTCTCAAATGGCGAAATCTCAAAGGATCAAAATCTTGAAAATATATATCTAGAACAAATAAATTGAATAATTTTATAATAGAAATTTACTTATGCTTTAAGTGAGGGGGTCTTTGAGAAACAAAAGCTCATGGCAGAACATTTTACCCAACAAAATAGATAACAGCGTAGGTGTCATTTCAAACACACACACAGGTGAGCTAGGAATAATCTCTGGAGTATAATAGTTACAAGCATACGAATTGCATTCATAAAGATAGAGGCCTGAAAGCAAAGTACAGAAGTGTGTGTTATGATGGGTGTGAATCGTGCACACCTCTCTTTATACCTGCCACCCTCTGAAATGTCCTTCCCTACAGCCTGTCTTTAGATGACCAACCCCAAACTGCAGTGGGTCACCATGGCCCATTCAGTTCGTCCAAAGAGTTGAAACTATCTTAGAAGTGATGTGATGATGAAATACATTATTGCTTCAGATTGTGCCTGTGGGTGTTTGGTAGGCAAGACTTTAAAGATGTAATTGACATAAATAACGCCACCAGAGTGGCTCCACATGATTGGTACCCTTAGAAGAGGAGATCGGGACACTGTCTCACTAAGAGAGGCCATGGGAGGGTACAGGGAGAGGGCAGACTATCCACAAAGGAGGAGGGAGGCTCAGGAGATGTCAACCCTGCTCACCCCTAATTTGGATTGCTAACTTCCTGAAGTGTGAGAAAACACGTTTCTGTTTCATAGGATACTTTATGACAGCCATAGTTAATGAGTGCAGCCCCGTCTCTGCCGTACGATCTCCAGAGTGTGCAGACAAGGGCGCCTGTGTTTGGGAACACACACAGAGGCCGAAAGATGATCCCCATGGAGCCAAAATTCTTGCCACTTGTTTCTAAGATCCTCCTCCATCTCGCCTGTTCTACATCGCGCAGGCGCACAGCTTCATCTGTTCTGCATCCCGCAGGGTGCGTGGTAGTCAGGTGCGCCTCCCCACTGCCGTGCTCTCTGTCCTTCCCAAATGCTCTGTAGTGTTTGTAGTGTTCTCTTCTTAGTTGCGGGATCCTGATTCTCTAGAGTGGGGTGTCCTTCTTTGTTCTTCCACATGCATGACCTTCAGGGCCTAGTTCTTGAATGTTCATCTCCTTCTCTATGTTCTCTCCCACTCTATAATTTTACAATACAATTTTGGGGTTCAACTCTCTCTCTCTCTCTCTCTCTCTCTCTCTCTCTCTCTCTCTCTCTCTCTCTCTCTCTCTCTCTCCCTCTCTCTCTAACAGTCTACCCAATTGAAAAAAAAAATCGAAGTACCTTACACAAGTCGTAAAATGCAGCAAAACCCATCCTTTCCATACAGGAGAGAAAAGAAAGCAGCGGTAAAGCTCTGAAAGGGAGTCAGCTTGGAAACAAACTGCCGAACGCTGCATCTTGCTGTACATTTGGCTCACTTGAAGAAGCCATCTGAAGGGAGACTTTACAGTTCTGAGACTCACACTGCATGCAGGATGGAAACAGACTGATTGCTCAGAAGGATAATTGTCCTCGGGATTGCCAGAGAAATCCATTTCCCCTAAGAGTTCTAGAACTGCTTAACATAAGGAGGAGTATCGTCAGTGCGGGGACCGGTAATGAGATTCAATGCACGTAGTCACAGTTAAAAGAAAGTCTAATTTAGCAAGGGCCACCACAGGTGTTGTTAGTTGTCTTGTCACTGCCGTGGCAAACACCTGAGGGAAACACTGTCAAGGAGGGATGGTATATCTTTCTTCATGGTGTCAGATTTGGGGCCATTTTTGGTGGCACCATTGTTTCTGGGCATGTAAGGGAGGCACAGTATGGCGACTGGGGAATGGTGGACAGAGTCCTTCATCTACTGGCAGGTGGAGGAGAGAGAGGACAAAGGCCCAGGGTCAAGGTAAATCTTTATAGGGAACACCCCAATGACCTACTTCCTCCAAATGGGCCTCACTTCCTGCTTTCTACCACCTCTTGATATACCCTTGTATTAAAGCATCAGGGAACTAATTGCTAGTCTGTTCAGAGCCTTCCTGGCCCTATTACCTCCCAGATTCATAACTGCAACACTGAAGCCATACCTCAATACATGAGCCTTGTGCCTATGGCTGCGTGTGTGCGTGCGTGCGTGTGTATGTTGTGCATATGTGCGTGTGTTGTGTGTGTGTGTGCGCCCGTGTGTATCTCATCAAACTGTAGCAGTCGCCACATTGTAGAGCTGAAGTGCAGAAGTCTCTGCTGGTTTCCTTGGATGGAGAACGAGTTTGGTTGGACTTTGAGGGAGGGAGGGTTATGAATGTGACTGTTGTGTTGTTTCCATTGGGATTTGTCATTACTGGAGAGCAAGCGATGACAGTGTAACAATAAGCAACAGATTCAGTAATGGCAGCAGGCAGCATGCCATTCTGGATCACCAGCTGAATCTTGCTTGATTGCTCTCAAGGTGTACATAGCCAATAACGAAGATACCGTTCCATTTGTCAGTGCTTCAAAGCCCAAGACCAGGAACACACTTGGAGTTGAGATGAGTTGGGCCCCTGGTTTGGTACCTTGAACGGGATGAACATGTGGGAAGAATAGGAACAAGGTATGAAGGGTTCATAGGTTGGGGTCTTACTGTGTGTGGAGTAATTTGGAGAGAGAATTCTGTGAAGCAAGAACTTGCTCTGAATTGGTTTCCATTGGGAACTTGGGCAATTCTGATTGTGTGTCTGCAGTGTTGTTTCAGAAGGCAGAAAGGATGGCTCATGGCTAACGCTGTGATTGTTAGGAAACACTCAAGCGTAGGGAGAGAGGCTGCTGGTGATTATGATGACGTTATTTTTGTGTGTACTCAGACACGATTGTATGACAGGCTTATTTTGGGTACTTGGTTACAGTGACCTCACGTTGCTTCCTAGTAATGGCAAGCAAGACCTGCTTGTGAGGGCTAAGCTGGTGCTGACTTGTGGGGATTATTCTTTTTCTGAGACTACATGTTTAGAAGAGTGGCTAGGATGTGCACCCACAGTATAATGAGGAAGAGGGCGTGCTTTCAGTACAGCTTGGCTCTGAATCTTCTCAAACACTCAGACAACAAGGGGCATCAACACCTTTTTCATTCCATGCAATGATAATTTAATACCTCAAAAGTTTTAGGGAAAATCTTTGCCCTGGCCAGTATCCGTCTTCAAAATGATAACGCCATGTTAATCCTGGAGCTGAGTCATCTGGTCCTGTTGCAAAGAATGTGCCGTGTGTGAACATCCCTCTGTGCCTACAAGTTATACCCATGGCTGTCTCATGTTACTCATTGAAAAAGAAAGATCTCTTATAAAGCCCACCTGATGGTGGCCAGTGATAACTCGGTGGGTAAAGGCACTTGACAACAAGCCTGCCAAACTGAGTTCTGTCCCTTGAATTCAAATGGTAGAAGGAGAGGACCAACTTCCCCAAGTTGTCCTCTGATTTTTATCCATGTGATGAGCGCCACACCTCCTTAATTTCACATGAACTTTTACTTAAAAACAATCACCCCTGCGATACTGTAGAAACGATCCCATCACTGTCGTAAACTATTGTTCGTTCACCTGCTTATTCCAGCTTTTATATGTACACTGTAAAGCTGTTTCAGTCATAATACACCATCCAATTTTACTTCTTGATGTGCTGTTTTACTTTATACCTATACTTTTATTATAACTATAGAATCATTTTAATGTCTTTTCTTTTTATTGAAAGTGGATTTTTTTAATGCGGTATATTCTTATTATGGTTCCCCTCCCCCAACTCCTCCTAGATCTTCCCCACCTCCCCACCCATCCAAATCCACACCCTTTCTTGTTCTCTCTCTCTCTCTCTCTCATTGAAAACTGGCATCTAAAAATAAATACAATAAGCTAAAATAAAACCAAACAAAACAGACAGGACAAAACAAATGGGGGGAAAAAACAAAGAAAAAGAAGAAACACATATAGATATAGAAAGACACAGATTCGCAAACACAGAAAGCCCCAAAAGCACAAAACTAGAAGTCGTAACATATAGGCAATAGACCTGTAAAGTTAAAAACATGTTCAGATAAAGTATTATGGGACAAAACCCCAAAAAACCAGAAAACCCCTCCCAAACCACCATTGAGTTCATTTTGTGTTGGTAATCTGCTGTTGGGCATGGTGACTGCCCTTAAGTGTGCCCCTTTAGTGTCTTTTTTATTAATGGCTGTATGAAATCTCATATCAATTTTCCAATTCAGTTGCACATCTCATAGAAATACAATGTTCTCTTTTTCCACTGTAATATTTTTCTGGCTTGTAAAATTCCCTTCTCTTTGAAACTCACTTTTCCTTCAGCTAGAAGCTTGTGAGATTTTCCTCTTCATTCATGGTGTTTGGAAGTTAATTCCAGAGCATCGACAAATCTACTTTATCTTTCGGTAATATCATCTAATGTCCTTGAGAAAGTTTTTGACACAAACCTTCAGATCCCTTTTCAAGGTGGGTTTTACCTTGGTTTCTGACCATTTCTTTCTCTTTGTCTTTTCTTTGTCTTGCGGGGCCTGATGTTAGTTTGTGGGTCCACTATGCTCTTTTGCTGTCCGCTGTCTGTCTTGCGTTTTCCCTCAGCTGATGTTTCAGTCTCCAGGCCAGGGGGGTTGAGTATCAACACTGATCTGCTCCTTGAACTCACCTGCTGATTTTCTTTTTAATTGAAATCTTTCTAGGGGAATCTTTTGTCTTGTGCTGAGCATGACTTATTTGACTTTTCAATTGTTACTCTTTGTCCCTCTAGTGCACAATTGCACACCAGATATTTTAGTTACCCAAGGTCATTTATGGTACCACAATCTTAAATAGACATCTCTAATATAAAAAGTTCATATATTTAAAATAAAATTTATTATAGGACATTGTTAAAGGAGGCAGCTGGGGATATAACTCAGAGGTAGAACACTAGCTTAGATGCACAATACGTCAGCAACACACACAAATCATATATATCATTATAATTATTCTATTTATTAGCAAATATTATCAATATCTTATTATTCCTAATTTTAAAATGAAATTTATCATATATGTGCTATATGATATACCATATATATCCATATATATTTTTCATATATATGAAAAGCCAAAAAATCTGTGTATACAGAATTGATGCTACCCATGGTTTCGGGTATTTGAGGACTGTTTTGGGACTTGTCACTTGTGGATAAGTCGGGACTACTGTTTATTTTTTAATAGGTTGTGCTCTCCTCAGCTTTCTTTGATCAGGAACCTGCCCTACTCCTTGTTTATTTTCACTCTTTGTGACTGGGAAGCCCCTCTGGGATCTGGTCATTTTCCTTTGAGCATGTTGGAGTTCAGCTGCTTCACTGGTTAAAGTTGGGTGGTGTGGTGAGGGTGACGGATGTGGGGTGACCCTGACAGCTGGATGGGTGGCAATGGGAAGTTATGAGTTTCCTATGGTCATCAGGAAGCAAGAAGAACAAAGGGAGTTCGCTCAGCCCCAGGCGAGCCCACAGTCCCGTCTTTCCTCCCTCCCTCTGTTCCTTTGGCCTTAGGCCCTGGCTAAGATTTGGGAACACTTAGGCTAACTCCAATCAGCTTTCTGCCTGCTGCCCATTGGTCCTATTAGATTAGGCGCTTCCCAAAGTCTTCAGATCCTTGCCTACGACTGTGTTCTGCTATCTCCTTCCTCTTCCCCCTCTAGCTTCCTCCTGGCCTAGGGTTAAGTACTGTAATGGTTAGAATGAGCTATGCCCCATATTCTCCAGCATTTGAATACCTCATTCCCTGTCGGTAATGCTGTTTGGGAAGGTTTAGGAGCTGTGGCTTTGCTGGAGGAGGTGTGGCCTTGATGAAGGAAGTCAGTCCCTGGTCCAGACCTCCAGGTTTAAAAGTCTCCTCCCATTCCAAGTGTACCTTCTCAGCTTCCTGTATGCGACCAGAGATGTGAGCTCTCAACTTTCCCTCTAGCGGCCATGTCTGTTGCTTGCTGCCGTGTTTCCCACCTTGAGGAACTCTTACCCCTCGGAACGGTAAGCAAAATAAACCCTTCCTTCTATCGGTCACCTCGCTCATGGTGTTTTACCACGGCAACAGAAAAGCAACTAACACAGGCTCCACACTCGGAAGCTGTTTGTCCGGTATCTGAACTGGGACTACGCCTGGTGTCAGCGAGGTGAGACTGAGGATGTGTGTGGGAAAGGCCGGATGCGTTAGTGCGCGGTTTCCCTTCTGCCGCGTTTTCAACACTTACATTTTATATTTTACCCAGGGCACTCGTTCCTATAATGGGAAAGGCATTTTTTATATTTTATATTCCTATAATGTGAAAGTCATATTAAAAGAATTTCTGTGAGAATTTTGGGGGTTATGGGGCGAGGTAGGGAGGGTAAATTGGCCACCTGCAGAGACTCAGCTGCATTTATGGTGTTCCCTGTTCACTCAAGACCTCAAGTTAGATTGTTCTCATTAAGACAGTAATTCTCAACCTGTGGGCCATGGCCCGTTTCACAAAGTTCGCCTATTAGGTAGGCTGCATATTAGATATTTACATTATGATTCATAGCAGTAGCAAAATTACAGTTGTGACATAGCAGCAAAAATAATTTTATGGTTGGGGGTCAGCACAACATGAGGAACTGTGTGAAAAGGTCGCAGCATTAGAACGCTGCAAACCAGTTTTAAGGCCACATGCTTCTTTCAGAGGCTGTCTACTGATCGACAGTCATGATCAGGAGTGGTCGATTTTATTTTGTCCCTTGACTTCTTCCTAGTTATTCTTTTTTTTTTGCATTTTTCTAAATATATTTTAATGCTTCCTAGTTATTCTAAAGCAAAATTTTAAGATGTCCCCTTAGAAGGTTCTTAATCTTGGATCTGAGGATACCAGTTCAGCCTTGACCAAAGAACCACAGGAAGGTTTTCCCTTCAGGACCAAGAAGTACTGAGTTGCTGCGTAAAACAAGAAGTTGTTGTGTATTGGTGTTTCCCTATTAGAAGAAAGAATGACACTCAGCATGCTGTTTTTTGTATGCTTCAAGACACAGGTGACTGTTTCCAACTTGGGTATAAAATAAGAAAAATACTAGGCCCATGCTTGCCTCGCTCCCTAACTCTTGACCCTCTCCGGGGTGGTGCTAGGAAAGGTGTGCCAGTAAGAGAGCCCCACATCAGGACACCTGAGTTCTTATCCCCAGCAGACAGCTCAGAGGTTTATTGCATTGTTAGTTAAACAATCTAAGAAAACTATTAATGAATCAGTTATTCACGTTCTTAGATTTGGTAATATTTGCCCATTTACACAAAATTCAGAAACACACCACAGGCTAGCAGGAAAGCCACAAGCCTTCTTGCCTTGTCCTCATCTGCCTGGGCCTCCCTTGAGGACACTGCAGTCATTCGTCCTCTGTGAGCTCTGCCTGCTGTGCTCAGTGGCCTTGCTTTGCAGAGAGCCAGTTGATAGATCTGCTACTGTGCGTAGACCACTAAGTCTCTATCCCAACCCCTCATCTCGACCAGAGATTCATGGGAGCGCCTGAAAAATATGGAGTATAGCTGTGTTCTGAGAAAACTTACAGGCAATGAAATTGGAATTCCATGAACTTTCGTGAAATTGTGTTATTCTTCTGAGCTTGTTCTATTGATTTTTCCCCCCAACCACTAGATATAATGGTAGAAATAGATGGGACACAGAGCAAGCATATCAAGGTGACCGCACCCGAGAGTGTCTGCGTGTTTCTCAACAGCTAAGAAAGAAAAGATATAAAATACTTCAGACGATAAATCCCCGAGGAAATGATAAATATTTGAGATGACAGGCAAGTTAATTGCCCCCATTTCACCATTCTACAGTGAATATACATCTATCAAAACAGCATATTTTACCTCATACATACATATATATATATATATATATATATGATGAATTGTCATCATACATCTATCAAAACAGCATATTTTACCTCATACATACATATATATATATATATATATATGTATGATGAATTGTCAATTAACAATGTAAGATTTTTTAAAGTTCAGAGAAAATGAGCTAAACTTGTTATATGGTTAGCAATATAATTTTTAACTAAACAATAAAAACAGTTAATGTAGACACGTGTCTCAATTGTTATAAAAACATAGATACAACTATAAGTAATATCTGTGTATTATACATATACTCATACACATGCATACATATATGTTGACAGAGGTTTCTGTCCCGCCAGGTCTGTAGCCACTCAGTCCCAAAGAAGCACACAGAGGTCTACATTAATTATAAACTGGTTGGCCTATTAACTCAGGCTTCTTGTTAACTAATTCTTACATCTTAAACTAGCCCATTATTCTTGTCTGTTAGCCACATGGCTTGGTACCTTTTATCAGTGAGGCATTCCTGTTGCTCTGTGTCTGGCTTCCTCTGTGATGACTGCAGACTGACTCTTTCCAGAATTCTCCTGTTCTCATTGCCCCATGTCTACTTCCTGCCTGGTTGTCCTACCTCTTCTTCCTGCCCGGTCACCCCATCTATACTTCCTGCCTGGCTACTAGCCAATCAGCATTTTATTAAAACAACACAATATTAGTGACAGGGTACAAGACCATTGTCCTACAGCACATTTGTAATCTGGTTATCATCTATATCTATTTTCTATCTATTTATCTCTCTATCATCTATCTGTCTGTCTGTCCGTCTGTCTGTCTGTCTTTGTAGATGGATAAGTGACTACACACACACACACACACACACACTCACATACACACAATTTTCATAGTATATAAATACAGGTATGGGGCTGGATTTGACCCTTAGACTGTAGTTTGCTGACCCTAGCTAAAGATCTTTGCATATTCAATCACTTTTCAATGTATATTCCTTCTGTTTTTTAAAGGTTTATTTTATTTTGACTTTTTAAGACAGGGTTTCTTGATATATTCTCGACTGTTCTGAAGCTCATTATGTAGACAAGGCTGGCCCTGAACCCACAGAGATCTACCTACCTGTCTCTGCCTCCAGAGTACTGAAATTAAAGGCATGCACCACCATTACTGGCAGGTTTTTTTCTTTGTTTTTTTGTTTTTTTATATATGTGCTTATATGTGTGTGGTAGTTTGAATGTAATTGGCCCTCATAAGCTTATAGGGAGTGGCACTATTGGGAGGTGTGGGCCTGTTGAAGTAGGCGTGGCTTTGTTAAAGGAAGTGTATCACTATGGGGTTTTGAGGTCTCTTTTGCTTAAGCTTTGCCCAGTATCTGAGACCATTTCCTGTTACCTTCTGATCAAGATGTAGCCAGCATCACGTCTACCTGTAGCTGCCATGATGATAATGGACTGAGCCTCTGAAACTGTAAGCAAGCCACCCCAATTAAATGTTTTCCTTATAAGAATTGTCATGGCCGGGTGGTGGTGGCACATGCCTTTAATCCCAGCACTTGGGAGGCAGAGGCAGGCGGATCTCTGTGAGTTTGAGACCAGCCTGGTCTACAAGAGCTAGTTCCAGGACAGGCTCCAAAACCACAGAGAAACCCTGTCTCGAAAAACCAAAAAGAAAAAAAAAAAGAATTGTCATGGCCATGGTGTCTCTTTACAGCAACAGAAACCCTGACTTAAACAATGCATCTGTATGAATGTGCCACTTGTGCGTGGGTGCCCACAGAGGTCAGAAAGGGGTGTCAGATCCCTTGGAGCTGGAGTCACAGGCAGTTATGAGCCTTCTGGTGGGTACTGGGAACTAAACTCTGGGGCTGTGGCAGAGCAGCAGACACTTAACTTCTGAGCCATCTCTCCAGCCCTTCGTTCTATTTCTTTATACACAGCTCTATGTCATATTGTTCTGCACTGGGACATTTATATTAAGGTTTCTATTCATAGAATTCTCTCTTTCTGTTCCTCCTATGCAATTTAGGAACATGCTGTGATATAGTGGGCATTAAGAACTAAATGCAGAAATCTGTTTTCAATTAAGTAATGCAGCTACAGAAAACCTTGCACGTTTTTCTTCATGAACCTCTGTGAATATCTGTAGAAAAATTCATAAAAGAGTGATGGATTTGGTACAAATAACGTGATGTTTCTGACCATAGAGTAGACTATATTCACGGCATTTTTCTTGTCCAGACTATATGAAAATGCTAGGTGGCTCTGTGTCTTTCCAGAAATCCTCCACTAATAGATCCCAGAGTCAGGAGACAAAACTTGTACAAGCAGGCATTTCCTCGTAACTTAGGGATTCTATTGCTGTGATAAAAGATCATGAACGAAAGCAACTGGGGAGGAAAGAGTTTATTCCGGTTTACAGCTGGCAAGTCTCAGTCCCCCTTCAAAGGAAGTTAGGGCAGGAGCTCAAAGCAGGAATTTGGAGGCAGCAACTGAGGCAGAAGCCATGGAGAGGTACTAATTACCAGGTTGCTCCCCAAGGCTAGCTCAGCCTGCTTTCTTATGCCCCACCCCCTGGTCCGGGAACACTTGTCCAGAGGTAGTGCTATCTGTAATGTGAGTCCTTTCACATCAATCCTTATTAAGAAAATGCATCATAGCTTGTCTACAGGCCAGTCTGGTTAAGGCATTTTTCTAATTGAGGTTCCCTCTTCCCACATGACTCTGGGGTTGTGTCAAGATGGCATAAAACCACGCTTCATGACTTCAATGCATAACAGAGGGCTTATAATACTGAAGAGTCTAGCTGCCTCACTGTCATCCAAACTGAGGCTCCCTAACCACCCAAAGAGCTCACTGGAAGGAATAGGGTCTGGGATGGAATATAAGAGCATGACTCTTGCATTTTCACGACTTAAAAGCAATCTATTCTAAAAGAGATAATGGACAAATTTTAGAAAGATTTTTATCTTAATGCCATTTAAGTGAACCCTGTAGAAAATAATTCTGTAATTATTCTCTCTAAAAACATGACATGCTGTGTGACTTCCTTCACTCAACACAGACATACCTTAGGTTGGCATATGACAAACTCTGTTTATATGCATAAAATATTTTGCGCCTAGAAAAATTGGTTCCATGAAAATGCAAATGACAAGTAATAAAAAAACCATCAGGTATAACCTGTCTACCAAATGACTTTATATTCCAGGCTTCTGCCTCCTCACTTTAAAAATGAGAATGTTATGGTATTTGATATCAAAGGCTCCTTCTAGCTTTGGAACTATGCAGAATGTGAACAATCAAAAAATGTCCCATATGGTGATGGTGTGGTGATTTGAATGAAAATGTTCTCCCAATATGATCAAGCATTTGAACTCTTGGTCCTCAATTGCTTGTGCTGTTTGAAAAGATTATAGGAAATGAAGCCTTGCTAGAAGTATATCACCGGGGATAGGCTTTGAGCTTTTTAAAGTCTCACATAGGTGACCTTTGACTTCCTCTCTCTGCTTCATGCTTGAGGTTAAATTCCTTGGTTGAGGGACAACAGGGTTGCTTCCAGGTTCTAACTATTACAGATAAAACTGCTAAGACGATAGCTGAGTAAGTCCCCTTGTGGTATGATTGAGCATCCTTTGGATATATGCTGGGTCTTTTATTTATTTATTTTTATTTATTTATTTTTTAATTTATTTATTTATTAAAGATTTCTGCCTCCTCTCTGCCACCGCCTCCCATTTCCCTCCCCCTCCCCCCATCAAGTCCCCCTCCCTCATCAGCTCGAAGAGCAATCAGGGTTCCCTGACCTGTGGGAAGTCCAAGGACCACCCACCTCCATCCAGGTCTAGTAAGGTGAGCATCCAAACTGCCTAGGCTCCCCAAAAGCCAGTACGTGCAGTAGGATCAAAAACCCACTGCGATTGTTCTTGAGTTCTCAGTAGTCCTCATTGTCCGCTATGTTCAGCAAGTCCGGTTTTATCCCATGCTTTTTCAGACCCAGGCCAGCTGGCCTTAGTGGGTTCCTGATAGAACATCCTCATTGTCTCAGTGTGTGGGTGCACCCCTCGCAGTCCTGAGTTCCTTGCTCGTGCTCTCTCTCCTTCTGCTCCTGATTTGGACCTTGAGATTTCAGTCTGGTGCTCCAATGTGGGTCTCTGTCTCTGTCTCCTTTCATTGCCTGATGATAGCTGGGTCTTTTGGTAGGCTGATTCACAATTTTCTGAGAAACCATCACACTGACATCCAAAGCGGCTGTACAGGTTTTCACAAGCAACAGAGGAGTGTTCCCCTTGCTCCACATCCTCTCCAGCATGAGCTGTAGCTTGTGTTTTTGATCTTAGCCATTCTGACAGGTGTAAGATGGAGTCTTGGAGTCATTTTGATTTGTATTTCCCTGATGGCTAAGGATGTTGAACATCTTCTTAAGTGTCTCGTGGCCAGTTGAGATTCTTGTGTTGAGAATTCTCTGTTTAAATCTGTACCCCATTTAAAAAATTGAATTATTTAATTTGTTGATATCTGGTTTCTTGAGTTCTTTATATATTTTGGAAATCAGTCCTCTGTAAAATGTAGGGTTGGTGAAGATCTTTTTCTATTCAATAGGCTTTCATTTTGACATATTGTTGGTGTCCTTTGCCTTATAGAACCTTTTTCCATTTCATGAGGTCCCATTTATTAATTACCAATCTTAGTGCCTGTGCTATTGTTGTTATGTTCAGCAAACTGTCTCCTGTGCCAATGCATTTGTAGTTATTTCCCAGTTTCTCTTCTGTCATGTTCAGTGTATCTGGATTTATGTTTAGGTCTTTGCAGGGTGAGATATATAGACCAGCACCGTTTGTTGAAATGCTTTCTTTTTCCCATTGTATAATTTTGGCCTCTTTGTTGAAAATCTTTGTTGAAATCAAGAGATATAAATTGGAAAGAAAGAAGTTAAGATCATTATTCACAGATGATATGTTAGTATGCATAAGCGACCCCCAAAACTCCTACAGCTGATAAACACTTTTAGTCAAGTGTCTGGATGCATGATTAACTCAAAGAAGTCAGTAGTCCCCATATATACAAATGATAAGTGGGCTGAGAAAGAACTCAGGGAATCAACACCCTTCCCAATAGTCTCAAATAATAGAAAATATCTTGGTGTAGCTCTGATCAAGCAAGTGAAAGACCTGTGTGACCAGTACTTCAAGTCTTTGAAGAAAGTAGTCAAAGAAGATGTCATAAGCAGGAAAGACCTCCCATGCTTATGGATCAGTAAGATTAGCACAGTTTATTTTTATGCTCTTTCTTCTGCTATGAATAATTCTTAAGAAACAAAATCTACTAAGATAGGGAAGAATACAGTATCACTCTTTTTGGGGGCGGGGAGGAAGTACTGTTGTAAATTTTATTAACTATGTTGATACCCATTGGAGTAGTTTTAAAAATAATTTATGAAAATGGGTATGGTAGAATTTTCTACTTTAAAATACAATAACCTTGAAATTTGTTATGCAGACTTAAATTTTATTTTCTTCCTTGCTATTAGCAAAACAACCAACCAAGCAAACAAAAACATGTTGTAATTGTTTGTAAAAATCCACAGCAAGAGCAAAATTCTGTCAATAATAATCACGTCAAAGTGCAGATGAAGCCCATACTTTTGTGTTGGAATTTTTATAGGAGAGATACGTTGGTTTAGCATTCACTTGGTATCCCCTCCAACAGGAATCTGGATGCTGAGGGATGCTTGCTGGAGGTTCAGGCCTCCACATGATTAGCCATCGCATGATAGGAGCAAATTATAGGATTAGCTGAGGATGAACTATTATTAGACCTGTCAATATTCGTTAATTGCTGGATAATACTGTTTCTTACAGCTTATCTCTGCTTCAGTACAGGATCTCTCTCAAGACCAGAAATGCAATCTGCAGCACACATGTGCCCGTGTGCATGCATGTGCACACACACTTGATACTTAAGTAAGTACTTGTTTAAAAGACGAAGTTAATTTTCAGGTACATTGAATTTTTGTACAGTTCTAGTGACCTGCTTGTATGCTTTGATTCCAGGGCGATCCTTGTTTTTATACGTTACCACAGAACTCCAAGTGAGGCGTCCAGAGCCATTGCAACAGGAAAATGGAGCAAGTGGGTGACTGTGCTCGAAGGTGAGTTCTCTGGCACCTGACTGCCAGGTGCCACCGTTTGTAGAACTTTTACACTTAATTCTGGGCTCTTGGCGTTCTCACTCACAAGCGGTCTTAGGTTTTTTATTATTATTTATAGCTATTATTGTTTATTTGATTTTGCTCTTTTTTCTCCTTCTCACCCCTTCATCACATTGGCACTCCAGTTGTTTCTTGTAGCTATGACAGGTGACCATTCCATATTATGAGGCCAAAAGTGAACTTTCAGTTGTCTGCAATTGAAGACCTGCTTCAATTGTAAAGGCGCTGGTTAGAGGTAGCAGGTGCTGCATACTCCATTCTCAAGGTCCAGAATCCTTTTAAGGGAGCTTGAGTCTCATGGGGTTAATTACATGCAGTATATCCATTGCTGAGGTTGGACCCATGTGGCAGAAGATTGGCGTGATACAAAGAGAATGGAGTTTATACTCAAGGCAACCAGAGTTCACCAAGAATTTCTGCCTATTAGTAATCACATCTCACAAGCAAGATAATTAGCCCATAAAAGAGAAGCCTTACTTTCTTAGGGGGAGTAAGAGCTTGTGAGAATTGAGAGAAGACATAAGAAGTGCGGTAGCATTCGCTCATTCTGCAAACATCTATTGAGTGTTCCTCTCTTCTAGAGAAATGGTAGATGGAAAATTAAAAGTCGAGTATGACAAAGTATCTGATCCTAAGGGGCTTACCCCAAGGAAGGCAGATCTGTGGGCAATTGGTGATTCTCAATGAGAACCACCATGGGAGGTGAAGGTAATGGTGGCCTAGTGTCAGAGGACAGAGTAGGTTTCAGGTTTCTTAATAATGATGTCCTCATCATTGTGTTTGAAAAATTAGAGAAAAGGACACTTAGGACAAGGGCAATTCAAACTAAAGAAAACTACATACAAATGTCACCGAGTTATATCACAGCATGTGAGGTGACCTCAGAGGCCATGTTGCTTAGCTGAATGGAGCGATGGTAGAAGTGATGAGGATGGAGACAGAAGTTTCCAGGAATTTCACAATTAAGAGCTCGGTGTATCAAGATGAAGTTTGAATGTATATAAGTCACTTGGTTGTACAGACAGATCGTTCTATGGTGAAACTAAAAGTTATTTAATTAAGACCGAGGCCAGGATATATTACATTATTATTATCTCGTTCTGTATATAACAATGAACATAACAGTAACCCATAGCCTCAGTGCTCCTGGAGTCACCCTCGATGTAGTTTGGATTATAGAATGTGGAAGTTGCAGCCAAGGGCCATGTAGGGTCCTTTCCCCTGCTGCAGCCAGAGTCTGTGATAATGTGCAGCCATCCACTGCTAGCCTGTGTTCATTTTTTTTAACTGGGGGAGAAAGGATCAAATTATCATGCATGCCCTTCTGAAGGGTCAAATTTTTTCAGAAGGGTCAAATCTCCATGTACTGAATTAAGTTTGTACAATAAATAACCAGGCCAGCTCAAGAATAACAGTTATATTTTAATGGTTAAAAAGGGGAAACTCACGCTACAAGAGTGGGAGGTCCCACTTCCTATCTGTCCAGCGACCACGCAGAGAGAGAGAGTGCATCTGGGTTCTCCCAGTTTTTCTCCCTGGGGTCCAGGTCGCCACACCTTAATTCGATATGATTGATTGACAGAGTTTCCCCATCATCTCCACTCATTCCTCAAATATACAAATTGCATTCTGGAATGACTAATATTATTTACTTTGTCCTGTCCTACATCTTTCTGGGCCCTGGGAAGATTCTCATAAAGTTGGGTCAGAACAATGAAGTAGGGTACAAATAAGTTTCTTTCATATACACATACATTTCTTTTGTATGTGAATAAATTTATTTTGTTAATTTATATATCCCCAAAACTTAGTATCAGACATTAAAAACGTCCCAAAATATTTAAGTAAAATAATGAATGAACAAAGATCCAAGTGTGTTTGTCATTAATTGAGAAGGTCCATAAAAGCATGTAAGGAACTACTTGGGAACAATGCTTTTCTTTCTATTCTTCCCTGATGGGTTGAAGAAGTGGGAAATATGAGTCAGGAGTATGATGAACCCCTGTAATGGTAACACTTCAAAGACCGAGGCAGGAAGAATCAGAGTTCAAGGTGAGACTGAGCAATATAGATTCTACCCTACCTCAAACCAAACAAATGAAACAATGATAACAACTCAAAGAACTTTGAGTTGCGGAGTGTGGATAGAGTAACAAGTGGGGGAGGGAGCTGGAGAAACTTTGTAATTTTTAAAATATTTTGTTCAAGGAGAAACTTAAATGTAAATAAAAATAGTCTAAAGTATTAAAAGCAAACATTTGACCATATATACATATTCTAAAGTTCACATCAGCCAAATTATGGAAGCAATTTCATGTCTAGCAGGTTCATGGCGAAATGAATGTGTTATGTAGCTACTATGGAACATTATTTAGCCTTGAAAAGGAATTAAAGTTTGAGTGTGTGCTGTGATGTGGTTGAACCTTGAAAACATCATGCTTAGTTAAGTCAGATACAAGTAGACGTATACCCCGTGGTCCTAGTTATATGAGGAAAAGAGAGCAGAGAAGTTCGTCGAGGTAGAAAGCAAAACAAAATTTGCAGGAGCTGGAAAGTTATTGACAGTTGGGATGTTGGCAAAGTTCTAGAAATGGGTAGTGGGGACTGCCATAGCAGTGTGACTACACTCGGCGCCTGCATTGGTGATTCTTGTTTCCTGTCAACTTGACACAAACCTGTCAACGGAAGAATTGCTTCTGTCAGACTGGGCTATAAACCATCTGTAGGGCCTTTTCTTGATTAGTGATTGATGGGAGAGGGACCTGTCCACCTCCTGAGCAGGTGGTCCTGGGTTGTCTATGAAAGGATGCTGAGCAAACTATGGGGAGCAAGTCAGTGAGCAGCACTCCGCCATGGTCTCTGCTTCACTTGCTGCCTCCTGGTTCTTGTCTTGAGTTTCTGCCTCTAGGTTTCTGCCCTGCTTCAATTCCTGCCCTGACTTCCTGGCATGATTGACTACAAGCTGTAAAATGAGATAAACCCTTTTTTTCCCCAAGTTGCTTTTGGTCATGGTGTTTTATTGTGGCAATAGAAGCCTAACTAAAACGGTCTCTCTGAACTGCATTCTTTTTTTTTATAAATATTAACTTTATTTATTTATTACGTATACAATGTTCTGTCTGTGTATATCCCTGCAGGCCAGGAGAGGGCACCAGACCTCATTACAGATGGTTGTGAGCCACCATGTGGTTGCTGGGAATTGAACTCAGGACCTTTGGAAGAGAACTGCATTCTTTGAAATGGTTAAAATGGCAAAAATTTCTGATATGTGTGTCCTGCCATAGTTTAAAAAGATAATGCGTAATTGCAAAACCTGCTGTTTCTGTTTCGCAAGCGTTTGACCCCCTGATCCAAGACTACGTCATTGATAGAGGGTGTCGTCCCTGGCTGACTCAGCAGATACTGTGGAGGTAACAGTCTGTGAATCAGGTGTGTGTTTGGAAGGCTGTGCAGCTGCTTCTGCTGGGACTCAAAGTTGCCCGTCTGTGCCTCCGGTATTGCCGATGCAGCCATGGTCCCCCCATCGCTGCAGAGTTAGATCCAATCAGTTTTTTTAGAATGTCAGTTTTACCTTCCTTTCACTGAAGCCCAAAGGAGCCTCCTCCTGTGTGCTCAGGGCTTTCTTTTGTAAAGTTCCTATTTTTAAAGCAGGCAGCTTTAAACGTCAAAAGTTTCTAAAGCAATTATAGCGAAACCCAGCATTTTCTTTCTTGTTCATCCTTCCTCCCGAACCTAACCATGCAGAGACAAGTATCATCAACTATTATTGCTTTTATTGTTAATATTTATTATATTCCATTTTCCAAATTATATAATTTTACTGTTCTGCCTTATTTTTTATTGAGTTAGATATTATCAATTAACTTGTTACAATTAAATATGAGAATTTTCTCACTTAAAATTTCTCCCAGCTCTCTAGCCCGCATTCTCCCTCCTTACATCTTTTTATTAAGCAACACTAGGTTATATTAATTGCTGATATTTACATTTTTGTAACAATGTAAGTCTTGTCCTCAACTGCATAATGCATGTTTTAATTTTTGCATAATCACCTTTAATGTCCTTTATAATCTTCTAACTGAATTTTTCTGATAAATCTTTCTAAGATACTGTATCTGAAAACGTGTTTCTGTCTTTCCTTCCATCTGCTTGATAGTTTGACTGGGCATAGAATTTTTAACGATTTATGAGTACCAAATCTTAGGGTTGTTACTCTGTTATCCAGTTGTATGTTTGAGATGTCCAGTGGTGACCTGTTGCTTTGCCTATTATTTGATCTGACTAGGTTTGGTTTTCTGAGTGTTGAGATGTCCAGCCTTGTTACTGGGTGGGGTAGTCAGTAGTCCCCAGCCATCTGGAACTTGTGGCTCTTCCTCCAGGAAACTCACGTCGTCCTCTTCCCTACTTTTCTGTCTAGCAAGTATTATTAATGATGTATTCATAGCCAAACAATAATCATAGCTCGAGAATTACAAATAGTTTTTCCACTAATAGCCACAAGATGAATTCTAGCTAGTCTATCAAACTTAGACCTCCCACCAACAGTGAGCCTAAATGGAGAACTAATACTTACAGGCAAATAAAAATCACTATTTTCCTGATCAAAATATCTCCTGTGTAACCATCACTGTTGTTCCAGAACTTACTCTGTAGACCAGGCTGGCCTTGATTTTACAGAAATCTGCCTGTCTCTGCCTCCTGAGCACTGGGATTAACAGCACATGCCACCACTACCTGGCAATATATTTACAAAAAAAAATAAAAAATGAACTGTGAAATTGTTGTCATGCTTAAATATTTTGAGTAACAAGACAAAAGCTGTATTAACAAGATAAACGAGGCAATATGACTCTTTAAATATAAAACTGAAGACTTGTCTTTTTAGAAAGCTTTCTCCTTTGACAATGTAGATTGCATGCTTAGTTGCTCTGGCTTTTTCCCTACCTCTTGTCATCCGTGTGACTCACGGCTAAAATAGGAGGTGAAATACAATCCAAGCTCTGTGACACCAAGTGACCCAGCAGCCCATAGCCACTACCTGTGGTTAAATTAGAGAAACTCAAGGGCCCTGGGACCAGCATGGGGAGCGAGAGTAAGCAAGCATCCGTGGCAAACACTGTATTTTCACTTTATTGAGAGTCCTGGAAACAATGTTAGTCACGTGTCAGTCAGTTTGAAAATGGGCTGTTGACTCTCAAGAGTGTGTGTTCTCTCCCCTCCCCTCTCTCTTTACCATCTTAATGAAGTTTCCTTACAGTCTTGGGTTTCCAAGGGCTTTTGTTTAAATCTGTCAGTTGAATTTTACAGAATGCCTTCCATAAGCTTTTTCTTACTTGATTCATTGATATGCCATTAGATTGCTTAATATTTAATATTTCTAGTTTAGCTCAAGAATTATGGTTTGGTCATGGCAGATTTCCCACTTTATAATACCTTCAAATTGAATTTGCTAGCATTTTCTTTGGGATTTTTTTCCATTTGCCTTCATAAGTGATAATGATCCACAGGTTAGTGGGAATATGTAAATTTGTGTGAATGTGGTTGTATATGCATACATGAAATCGGTCAATGTTAGGGACAGGGTAGGATTATTTTCACTCTAATTAAAATGCAGTAGATGATCTATATTTATAATATGAGATTTCAATGTTTCTTTCTTAATAATGTATTAAATCAGTGAACAGTTATACCTGAGTAATTGTTGTGTCTTTGATCATGGGGTGCATTGACCTATTTTCTTGTAATATTTCATCTAGTTTTGTATCAAAATAACATTTGTATCTAGAAATAATTTAAGAAATATTCAATGGTCTTCAATTTCTTAGAATACATTCGATAACTACATTGTTATGGCTGTCTTAAATACTTGGTGAGGAGGGTTTTGAACACCAGTCTTATGAGCGTACCTTTGGTATAAAAAGACAATATCTACACAGTTAGCTTGAGAAACTGGATCTGGCAGTTGTAGGTAGTGAGAGGGCTTAGCACAGGCACCGAGAAAAACATATTCTGATTGGCATAATTCCAGAGATAAAGTTTTGAGTTACTTTTGGAAGGCTCAGGGAGATTTGTTAATACCAGAGAGAAAGTGACCCTTTCTGGTGACAACGGCAAGAAATGTCTTCTTCACGGAAAAGCTAGAAGAAGGTTGTCACCATAGCCACTGAGGAGTGAGTCCTCCTGCCTGGTGTCCTCATGTAGCTAAGCAAATCCAGCCTGGCTTCTCACACGCGTTAGGAAGTGTCAGGGATGAAATTAGACCAGAACATTTTTAACTGACGGGGGTTTTCAAAGACTATTTTGGATTTCCTTTTCTTTGTATGTTTAAACAGTCATAAAAGAAACAGAAGTCTGAAGGAACTCATCCTGACAGCGCTCTGTGAAGGTGCTGGCTGCCCACATCTCTGAAGGCGTGTCATATGAACAAGTACAATCTGGACTCGGTCCTCTCTTCTGGACATGGTGTTCAGGGTACTTCCTTCTATACAGCTCATTGTGTCTAAGAGAACAGCATTGCAGTGTGACCGGACTGCCACAGCTGCTCACACTGAATTGCCCTGCATTGCATCAGCTTCCACGATAGGCCAGGGCCAAAGAAACACTGAGTAAGTTCCACTGTAAGAATGGTGACGCAAGCTTATTTGAAGGTCAAAACCACTGTAGTCTGTAAATCCGTTACAGCTCATGAAAATATCTCCTAAGACACAAGTTTTCTAAGAGTATCTTTCGGGATTTCTTTCTGCCCTTTAAGTCCAACAAAGCCTGTGTGTTAGTAAAGCATGCATGCCTTGCTAATATCAAGAACTGTTGTCAGGAGGAAGGCATGGTCAGGGACTCTGGAAGGTGTAATGGATTAGGGAATAGGGCCCTCTGGCCTCAGTGTGAATGACTTACTTTTGTCATTATCTTAACCACAGAACCCCCTGCACAGTGGCTCTTCCTGTAAACCCCAAGTCTGTGGTGTCAAACTTCAGCACAGCCTCTATCTGGGCTGTGAACTTGCCAAATGTGCACATGGCAAATACCTTTCATTCAAACAGCTCTGGGAGGGGAGAGAGCTCCCATTTGAATGGTGCGAATCTGTTTTCCCATCTGGTCCTCCTAACAGCTGTGTGGAGTGACTGAGGCAGAGTTTATCATTGGCTTGTTGTAAGGTGAAGAAATGGAGATGTAGGGATAGCAGGGAATTTGCCAGGAGTATAAGGCAAGTAGGAAACAACTACCATCAGAACCCATCGCTTCTAACCCGGGCTCTCATGGTCTTACCGTTGTGGGGCTTTCCCCAGAGCAAAAGCACAGATATGAGAGTCAAGTGTTCAGTTTGAAAGATCAGAACACGCCCCTTTCCTCAAGCCACAGTTAAAGTCAACATTACACTCCTGGAGTTGAAGTATTACATTTCTTTCACTGGTTGTAGGATTTTGGCTGGGTTTACTATGTATAGCAGGAATGCATTCCCCCCTATGGAGTAGGATTTAAATCCAGTCAGAAAGCAGTTGGTTACCTCTCCCCCAACCCCCGCCACAAAACAGCCATACTACCATTGCACAGGTAGGCAAATCTTGTCTGGTAGGTTGATGTTAGGGTACTCGTGGTTCAAAGCTCGGTAAGACCATTGGTAACAACTCTTCCCCCAGCAGTCCCGCATAGCACTTTCTGGCTCTAGGTACAATGATCGGCAAGGAGGACACCTTCAGCTCAGCTCCAGCTTCTGTGTCCTCTAGCCAAAGCATGTTGTCGTCAATGTAGAATTGGGAGTTTTGTGAAATTTTGAATTATTACAATTGTATAAAGAAATCCCATATTTTGCTTTTACATTGGTTGGTTCTGTCCATTTTAGTGGCATCTTAGTTCTTAAATATTGGGTCTTGGTAATGAGAAAGCAGTAATAGAAAATTTGGAGTTATTGAGATGTGTGAACTGGAGAATTCTAGGCTGAGCTATATACATCTTTAGACCCCATAAGTAGGCAGCAGAAGATCCCGGGTCGCTGACACGAAAAGTGAGATTTTGTGTTTCAGTCGTGTCTCAGTATCCACCAGGGATCCATCCCAGGATCCCCATCAAAACCAAACTTCATGGATGGAAGAGTTTCTCATATGTTTCCTTAAATGGTAGTACTTGCGTATAACCTATACCTATCCTCCCCCGTACTTTAAATCATGTCAAGATTATAGGTTGTGCATCCATAACCCCAAAACACCAAATAGGAACTTTTTAGCTCTGACATGACACCAGAAGGCGAAAACTTTACACCATGAACCTTGTTTCATATACAAAATGATCAAACTCTGTATATTAAAGGTCACCTTCAAGCCATGTGTATAAGGGCACTTGAACCATGAATGAACATAACTCCCTGAAGTGTTCAGTCTCTTGGGCTCTCTGCTTCTCTAGTAACTCAATTTATTCTGTTAATGGATTGCCTGGTAAGTCCCTCACTGCTCTGTTGACATGTCTACTTGGGTCTAGGACTATGGCCTTTCTATCAATTTCATCAAAAGCCATTCAAGAAAATTTTATTATAGGACCATGGAGGTGGAGATGGTAGGATTCATCTAATACACACACACACACACACACACACACACACACACACACACACACACACACACACAGTAATCCAAAATTGTGTATTTCACGTTGGTCTTGTCTGTTTACTCAGGATGCAAGTGTCCACTCCCTGCACTTTGGCTCCACCTTCTTCCCACCTTATCTGATTACGTGAAATTTGGATCTGTGAATAAGCCCATTCCCCAGTCTCAGCTCAGAGACCTTCTCCAGGAAATATAAAGATTTCCCATCCCTACAGCAATATAGAAATTGCCTTTCCCAGGGACATTATGTTCTCAGGCCTTCTGCCAAGGCAAAAGCAGATACCGTTCCATCTCAATTTTTCTGGGTTCCTGAGAGCCTGAGATTGCAAGGCAAACTAGTATGCCACTTCTGGTGAATTGATGCTATTAATTAGGCCCATTGAAATCTTTATCTGTTTCCCAATGGAGACAGTTCATAGAGTGTTGGGAACGTTGTGTCTGCTGCTGGGGAAGGGCTGCGAGGAGAGCTGCACGTAGTCTCTATTCTCAGCACTGTCCTTCCTGGAGGTTACCAGATCCTGAGATATCAAGAGGCAGGCTTGCTCTTCTGAGCAGAAGCCGGTGCTGGGGCTGATGTGTGGGAAGTGGCTTTCTGTTTTCATATGCTACTTGTTAACATTTGAATTCTGTTCTGTGACATGCAGGTGGCAGTTTGGAAACTCAGTTCATGTCTTAGTCTTAGCACATTAAATAAAATCCTTCAAATTTTAGATCCTAGGGAGACCTTATTTTCCTAGACAATTATCCTTTCTTTCCTTCTCTCTCTCTCTCTCTCTCTCTCTCTCTCTCTCTCTCTCTCTCTCTCTATCAGAAGGGCATGCGCTGTCAGGAAATTTGTGGCCTATGATAAGAGTTATTGCTACACTGTGGGCCTTGAAGCCAGTCTTATGAGTGGGTTCTTTGCTCCACCAGAACAGTCACGTCTTTCTCCATCCGGTATCAGGCTCGGTGCCCTTATCTCCGAAATGCCAGGATCCCAGAATTTCCTAGAGAAAGCAATTTGGATGGCTCCCTGAAGCTCTTAAGAGCCAAATGGTTACCAGGGACAGGAGAAGCGGCTGGGTGGACAGAAAACACCATCTAAGGCCGCTGTGTTATAAAAGAGAAAATACCACCCATAGGAAGCATACCTCCAGAGGTGGGTGTTTGAGACCTGGCCTGGGGCTTTGTCCTCTGATGACCCCATCCAAATGTGTTCCTAGAAGAACTTCTCCTGGAAGATAGAAAAGGACGGACCGACATGTTGAAGCCCTGTGCCACAGGTGAAAGTTTATGCTCCAGGTGCTGCTAGATTCTTCTAGAGTCTGACTTCCTTTGGCTTGGGAGCAGCACCATTAACTTTCTTCTTACATTGCATGCAGCACTGTCAGGGTTTCCATCTCTGTGGTTTGTGCCCAGCATCCTTCGTCAGTCAGGGGCTGTCTAGTTGGTATCTTCCTTGGTGTCTTCAGGTAGAACGCAGCTGAGACAGGAGCCTGGAGGAAGGGACATGTGGCTCACACATCACCCTTTGCAGGAGGCAGCGTGTACACATACCTTCCTCATGCAATTCAGGTGAAGCGTAGCTTTCTGCCAGCCCTACCCCAGCCATGGGCATCTTCCAGAACTACTACCATAATCCTCTAATGTACACCCCGTTTTTGTGTTTGCATCCGTGAAATGTACTATAAGCAAAGCATCCCATGCAAACCTTTTAATACTGGGTGTGTTTCTGCTACCACCCCCACCCTCCCCCCAATGTTATCCCATCACTTCGACATGCCTGAGTTCTAACCATGACTCTTGAAGTTGCCCACATTTGGTCCTTGCTGCCTTCTTTCCTTCTTTTGCCTCCTGTAGCTATAACCACCTTGCTTTGTCTACAATGAGTCATGCATACTTTTCACTTAGGACCTTGCTCCTCCCCTGATGGGCTTGCCCTGTACTTTGGTTTTTCTGATCCAGTCATTTTCCTGGAGGGTATCCTTGACAGGTTATCTAAACTACAGCTATCAGTCTGTATTCTATTTTTACTTTCTGTCTTAGTTCTTGTCTCCACCTGGCTTAATGTCTACTCAGTTCCTGGCTCCCTGCTCAAATGAGCATCATGAAGGGTGTGGCTTTGTCTGTCATAGTCTTACTGACTCCCCAGCAGCAAGAACAATGCCTGACTCATAATAGGGCACGCTAAGCAAATGAAATAAGGACAATACATGATGTGATGTGATGTGATGTGATATGACGTGTGTGTGTGTGTGTGTGTGAGAGAGAGAGAGAGAGAGAGAGAGAGAGAGAGAGAGAGAGAGAGAGAGAGAGAAAGAGAGAGAGAGAGAGAGGAGTAACTTAGGAAGGCTAGGCCCATACATCCCGATTTAGTTTCATTCAAAGAGTTTTGCATTTTGCCCTAATTGATGTTCCATCTAGAATCTTCCCATCTCAAAATTGTTCTAGATGTTCTAAGACCGTCATCACAATTCCTTTGAGGCCCAAGGGAAGAACACTGGGCTTCCTACCCTACTCTGTCCTCCACTGAGAAGTTTCTCTTGGAAAACCACAGGCCTATTCATTTGGCATCAGGCTGAGAAGTAGATTTCCTTTCAATATTAAGGAAGCAATCCTCAGAAAATGTCACATATGAATGGATGAAAACAAATACGGGGGCTGGAGTGATGACTCAGCAGTTAAAACTGTTTTTTTTATTTAATAACTTTCAAATTCTTTAATAGCAATTAAACTGTTATTGCAGAGGACCTGTGTTTCGTTCCCATCACCCATGTTGGGTGACTCCCAACTGTAACTCCAGCTCCAATAGAATCCAACACCCCTAGCTCTGACAGGCACTTCTTACGTGGACATACCCACACAAGACACGTGCACCTACACATAATCCAAGAATCATCTTTATTAACTAAAGAAAACAAATATCATGACTAAAGGCTTAACGTTCTGTCCCAGAATTAAACACTCCACACTCAGCTGGTTATTCAGACCTGAACTCTCATCTCCTAGATTATAAGCCAGATCTGTCTACTGAGCACAGTTAATCTAGAGGGTGCACTAACCTCACCTTCCTGAGTGGAGTGAGGCATAGCCTGCCGTCCCCCACTGATGAAAAAGACCTCACTGTGTGGTGGATCCTAGGCAACCACTGGCATTCTTTGTCAGCAGGAAGTCATGTGTGAGGCTTCCCGCAAAGCCAAAAAGTGCAGGACAATTAATCTTGTTTTTTAGGAGTGTAGAAAAGGTCACTGATGCCAGTGTTTCAAGGAGAGAATTAAGGATGAACACTTGTAAATGCGAGATTAATACAAGATCAGAAACCCGATCCCTAAGTGGTTCATGAGCAAAAGATTTTAACTTTACTAAAAAATAATAGTGACCGGCTGGAGCGATGACTCAGTGCTCTTCCAGAGGATCTGGGTTCAATTCCCAGCACCTGCATGGTGGCTCACAACTGTCTGTAACTCCAGTTCCAGGGCATCTGATACCCTCATACTGATACACATAAAATAAATTTTAAAATATTTCTACGTGGGAGAAAATTATAGTGATGATTTAGGGACGGTGCAAGAAGAGCAGGCGTCACCTGAATGATCCACTTGGCCCACGCTTCCGAGGTAACTATGAGGGTGGGTGTGGTAGTTTTGGAAGAGCTGAGATGGTAGACATGTCTGTGCACACAGAGAGCCAAGGGGTGGGAGGCCAGTCCCATGTGCTGTGCCTCTTTACATGGATTAAGGGCTCTATAGTGTGTGACCTTCAATGTTTCCAAGATTCCATCCCTCCCTTCCCTGCCCTTCTTTCCCTGCCTTTCCTTCCCCATCCCTCCCTTTTCTCCTCTTTTCTCTCTCCCTCCCTTTCTTCCCTCTTCCTGTCTTTCCTTTTTGAGTTTCTCTATCTTTCAATTTACCTATCTGCTCCCAGAGTCAGTTTCAAGATTTTTCAGCCCATATAATCCAAACACTGGAGGCCCATTTCTTAGAAAAGATTCACGTGGAAAAATCTTAAGGCTCATGAAGATTTAACCTTATCATGAATCTATTTTAACAGACCTTGGAAAAGTCGAGGAGGCAGAAAATGCAAGAATGGTTTCCCCTGCTTGTCAATGCCTGTTTTATCCCTGTAGGCACGTGCAGCCTGGTCTAGCCATCCTCAGAGGGAAGGGCTGTTCGTTACTATTTTGGAACATGGCTTTGACTTTGTTTCTTTCATGGAAAGAGGGACAGGGATGGGGGGGGGGTGTGAGGAGGTACCTAACACACCGTCACTTGTACTGAGGCCCTACTGCCCTTCTCAGTGTGGCAAGAGAGGGGTCATCTAGCCTGACCATTTCAGGTCTGGGTGATTCTTAGTGTTTTCCTTAAAGGGCAGTTGAGTCATTCTTAGTTATTCAGCTGAGCGAGAAGGAATATTTAAGCAAATATTTTCTGAAAAGATCTCTAGAAAAAATGGACTTGCAACAGTTATCTCAAAAATAAATTTTTATTGACGATAAATGTACAGTTCATTTAGAGAAAAATAATTATCTACAGGTCAGCAGGGACTGGACGCGTTCCAGTGTGTGCCTCGGCAACAGTGACCATCCTAAGGCAGTGGTCAGGTCGTGTGCATGGGCCTCCCGAGGCGTCACACACTCCTAAATCATATTTTTAGTATCAAGTGTGATGTTGAAAAAAGGCGAGACAGTTTTGTGAAAGCCAGTCATTTTGTTCAAAAACATTCTCTTCTCCCCAAGGGTACACGTAAATTGAGAAAGAGCCGGGTGTTCGGGCAGATTCTAGAACACTTGGGAGCAGTTGGGAAGTCACAGCACCAGCATTCTGTGAACATCCCCCCCCCCCCCCCCGTCTTCTCTGGTGTACTCTCCACTTGGCTGCCTCAGAAACTGAGAATTCTTGGGTGGTAGCTTGTTTGTCCTAGTATTCTCTGCTAAAGAAGGACATGACATCTCCGAGTTCCTGTAGGGAATCTGGATCTTATCCTTCAAAGCTATCTCTTGATGGCTACTACCAAGTCTAGCATCTTGAAAGTGTGTCTTAACCGACTTATATACATGGTACCACGCCAGCTTTATAGTTCTGTGCACCATCGTGCTGAATGGGAAGTCTAAAGCAACTGAGAAAATGAAGACATCTGTAGGAAGGGAGACTCAGCAAACATACAATGTGATATCCAGCTTAACATTTGCACAGGACACCACCCTCCCCCGCGACCATGGCTGCAAGCTTATTTAGTTTGGAACATGGTTTATGACCTTAGCTTTCACATCTGCAAAACGAAGATACTTGCCTATTAGGGTTACTGTGGGGATCTAATAAGATGAGAAAACACTTACTTAGCACAACATTAAGCATATGGTAGGAACTGAAGGGTCATTAAAAACTCTTAGACAGCCACTTAAAGACTCCGCAGGTGCCAATATGTGTTCCATGTCCTAGGAGAAGCAGTCAAAGGCCGAGGCAGACACAAACCAGCTATGAGTCTGAGTTTACACCATATTGTCCTTTAAGGCTTTTCACCTGTCGGAGATGAAATCCTTCCTGAACTTCAGACTTCGGTATGATGGGGAAGAACTATTCCAGGTGAAAGGCTTTTGTTACTCCATGAGTGAAGCTGTCCGAAAGGCTCACTGGGTAAAGTCCCTTACCAGTTCTCAGGCTGTGGACCAACACATACTGACAGTGATAGTCTGGGTGTTTACCAAAGGACACCAGATGCCAGGCATGATGCTGAGCTCTCAGGCTCCACTGATGTATGCATCCCTTTGTCCCAGTGTGTCCCTGTCATTTCCACATCACAGAGATGCTTAGTGACTTGCCCAGGCCAGCACACCCGGGACAGAGAAGTGTGTGCTATTGACATAATGTGGAGAACCCTATACATAGCCACCCAGCTGCCATCTCACTTAGCACAGCCAAGAAGAAAGCTATTCTTGAGATATCCCAGAGCTCCTGTCAAGCCCACATCCCCCAGGCTCCCTGTCTCACTCTTGTCCCAGGGTTCACACACACACACACAGGGAGGCTGAAATGTCCTCGAGGTCTCCAGTCCCACTTCATTTCTCGGACGAACCAGGTTCAGAAACACAATTACAGACTGGAGTGACACCGTATGAGATGGCACACGTGACCTCCATCCAGGACTCCTTACTAACTTACATTCAGCTTTTCATTGCTGAAGGTGGATGGGAGTGAGATTCATGCAGAAATGGTGGTCGTTATCCTTCCATGAAGCTCTTGTGAGCTGGAACCTCTGTGAACAAACAAGCAACAGCAGGAAACTCCCCAACAATGACCGCCCCATCTTCCAAGCCATCTCCTTTCTCCTTGAAATTGAGACACCTTTGCAGACCTTTCTCCATTTCAGGAATTTGCCCAGTTTAAGGATCTAGAATATAACTGATATAGGGGACACATTTTTCAGTCTTCCCAAAGAGGGTGAAACACTGGCTTTAGAAACAAAAGGCTCAAAGTTCTGGATCAGGAGTAGCATTTTGTTTTGTTCTTGAACCTAAGGAAGCAAAAGGGTCTGTGATTTTATTTTTTTATAAATTTGTTTGTTTTGCCACAAGTGAAAGAAAGAAGCATGACATTCATTTGGGCTTAAGGGGATATTCTGTTCCAGTAGGAGAGACTTTGCTAGGTAAGCACGCTAGGAAATCAATTCTGTTCAACTACATGATACATGGGAAGCCCACCAGCATCTTTGGGTTGGGGTGAACTTAAAAGCTAGACAGTAGGCGGGTCTCAGATTTCTGCAGTGTTCCCAGCTGAAAAGTGATTCCTTTAACTGGCCAGCAACTGTGCTGTTTAAAACCTGCCTGCTCATTTCTTAAAAGGGATGTCTGGAACCAAGGTAAGTGCCGTAGTTGAAGCCTCAAAGAATTATTTTTGCCCCTATTTATCCAGATCCAAAAGCTTAGAATTGATTCCAAATTTTCAAAGTAGCTGTTAGAATATCCTAAGGGAACTGCTAATCTTCTACGTCTGCTTCTGCCCAAAAAGCATGTAGCTTGCAACAACCTCTTAAAATTTTGGACTCTGAGACTTGACTGGACTTTTTTTTAACTGGGGTCCACAAATCTGTTGATTTGTCTATCCCTTGCAGATATTCCTCAAGTCCCTTGGGGTTCCACTCACTGCAGCCTCATGTGACAGGCTGGTTTAATTATAAATATCCTTTCTAAGAATTTGATGTTTCAGATTTCACCTCCTAATTAATTATCCACTACATTAAACTCTAGAGGTGCAGCCAGCTGAGGTCAACCCAGCTCACATACAGTTGTTAAGATCTTGTTTGGGCGGTAAAGGTCGGGGTTCTCATCCCTTGTGAACTACTGTCCTCTGGCCCAATTAGCAGTCTCGCCAGATGACTAACTACCCTAGCAATACTGAACAATGCTCTATCAATATTTAAGCACTTCGTTTTTTAAAAATGAAATGCCTTTTAAAACACAGTGAGTTCTAGCTAATGTTGGGTTTATAAAAATGAAATGACCTTGTTTGTTTTAGATGCTTGTTCAGCCATTTCATCCCCAAGGAATCAGTGCCCTTTCTACAGTGCCCATCTCACAGTAGAGTTATCAAAGCATCTTGTCTGGGCTTTAAGCCATGCATCTTCTTACTTTTAGGCATCTGGAGACTTCAGAGTAAGGACATGATGGCAAACTCACAAAACTCCCCCTTGACATGGTACTACTTTCCCACCTCCAGCTCCTTATCTTCAAAGTTCCACAAATGCTCTATAGGAAGAACATCCCTATATGTGCGATGTCATAGACTGACAACATAGTGTTGACTATGTTACAATTATATTCTCCATAAAGCCACATTAGAATCGTTTTTATCCAACTTGCGGTTATATCAGAACTACATGAAGAGTTTGTGAAGACTCAATTTCCTGGTCTCCGTTACTGGGGCTTTTGATTAACTAGGTTTTGAGTGGGGCCCAAGAATATTCATTTCTGCTAAGTTCCTAGCAGCCACTATTGCTGTTCCCGGGGCATGCTGAGAACCACAACCTAGATTGTTCAATAACAACGCTGCCTAGCATCCTTCCTACCCATCTTCACAGGAGGACAAGTCAGACTCTTGTAAGAACAAACCCTTCCCTATGCCATAGAAGGCACTTGTCTTTGACTGACCTACAAATTATGACAGAACATGAACAACAAAACATGAGAACTTGTGGAAATCTTAGCATATATTGCTAGATCAATGTGAAAAGGAGGGGGGAAAAGGAATCTTCTGTGAGCAAAAGGAATTCTGGGAAGACAGTGTTTTTTAGGAAATAAATATGTTGGCTGGGTGTAGTGGTCCAAACATGAGACATGTAATATTAGAAGTTGGGAAGCTGAGGCAGGAGACTTACAGTCTTGAGTCCAGCAAAGAAGGAAGGAAGGAAGGAAGGAAGGAAGGAAGGAAGGAAGGAAGGAAGGAAGGAAGGAAGGGTGGGTGATAAATTTGGGGGAACAAATATCAAATGGTACCTATTTCTTTAGTTAGGACTTGGTTATAAAAGATACTAGCCCAGTTTTGGGTGTACAACACCCAGAGCTATAGCTTAGATATCTAGGACATTTGGCGATACACAGGCTGTTCCTAGACCATCTTAGAGGAATAACCAAAACCATGGTTAAGCTGTGTGGTTTAATTTTTTTTTAGCACTTGAAAAAAAAAATGTACAGTAGTTTGAAGTCAGTCTTTGCAAACCTCCACAGAGGTCAAAGATTTCATTCATACGTACAAAATTAGTTTACAAATTTTTTTTGGCAATTTCATCTTTGTAACCCGTTTTATCCTATTGCCATTGTCCCAACCATTGAAAAAGTTTACAATAATTTACATAGAAATATCTTCAAAGTGCTTAAGAATAGTGATTGTTCTCTGGGATATGTACAGGTGGCCTATACAATGTATGTACAGGTGGGCGTCGCTACCGCACAAGGTTCGTGGCTGGAATATGGCTTTCTCAAGAAAGTGCATACGTGGCCAGAGATGGCAATACTGTCTAGAGATTCAAGGGTTACACATACTTGGTAACCACATCCAAAGCTGAAGTAGTATGTGGCCAGGAATATTTACAAAAGTAATATAAAAATGACCAAGTACACAAACTTGATTCCCAGAAAGATATCTTGATGTTCTTCCGGATGGGAGGAAGAAAGGAGACTTCAGCGCTGGCTCGGTTACCGTTCAGGAGTGGGGTGTTATTGGTCTAGACCTCAGCGGTCAAGCCAGATCATCATCTGTGCTTACAACTGATATCTGCGGAGGAGAAAAAGGTTGAGGTGAGCTCGGCTTGGTGGTTACTCACTGTGAGCAGCTCTACGGAGTGGACTTTGAGTTGACCATTCACAGACCCAAAGAAATGGAGGCCAGACACATGAATTGGATTTCTGTTCCCAACCTGAAAATCTGGAATTTTCTGAGTACCACCATGATCCTCTAGAAAACTCCACCTCTCACCTTAATGGTACTGGTTGTGGTCAAAATGAACACACATTAAAATATTATGTAAAGCAACCTAGAATATGTGTATAAGAACACATGAAATGAATGGATTTTGTGTTCAGACTTTTTGTGTATGTAAAAAATCTCCAAATTCCATGCTCCCTAAAAATAAATCCCCAACCCTGAACACTTCTGGCACCAAGTATTTCATATAAGGGCTACATAACCTATACCTGCTTGCTAGGAGAAGCAAACAAGCAAACTGTGATTGATTCTGTTTAAGAAGTGCAAACCTTGGAAACAAATGTGAAAAGACACAGAATATGAAATGAACACTGTTCCAAGTTCCACTGTAGAACTCGCAAGGGCGGTGTTCCCGTTCAGCATGTTTTATTCAGCATGGTCCTGAAGTGGAGGCTGGATATGTACTTAGGTTCCGAGGGGAGGAACACGTGATTGCAGTTGCTGCTCCCTCTCCGGGGTGGGATGGAACAACTCTCTAAGGCATGCATTTTTAGTACTTTCGGCTAATTGAGTCTTACTCACGCTATTGACTTTCGGTCAACTCCCTATACACAATCCTCACATGCCCACACTGATTTATCTTTAGCTATCCACTAGGCAAGGAACTGAAGTTCAAAAACAAGCCAGTTGGTTCCTACTGCTCTTTCCATGTCATTTTCGTAATCTAAAATAATGGCAAATAGGACTCACCTGCCTTCCTCTGTGGGCAAGATGCTTACCAACTGACTGTGTTAGTGGGCCAGACACCCAGCATCTAACACGCTGCCAGTGGATAAAGGATCATCTGGGGATGCCATGATCCTTCTCAGCCCAGGTACTCATAGTGAGAGGTTCTGGTCTCCTTTGAAGAGACTCATGTCAAGACACAGTGATTACAGACAAAGCAGACTTACTGCTGGGTACGTGTGTCCGACAGAAGCACTGTGTCTACCAATGTCTATTGAGAGGTCCTCTTCAGTGGTCTTTAAGTACACAGGATTGTCAAAGTTCATGCTTTTCATGTTTTTATGTTGCCAATTCCGCCACATCAAGTAGCCCCCGACTGCTGCCATCACCAAGAGCACTGAAAAAAAAAATCAGAAGTCTAATAGTCATGGATCTATGGGAATTTACATTAATAAAAGTTCCATTTTCAGGAGCTTGGATAACTGGAAGTTGGAATACAGATGAGACAAAATTTTCAAATACGTTCAGCCCAGTGGTTCTGTGAATATCTTTTTTTATTCCACACCCAGGCAAATGCCGAGTCCTGAATCCCAAACCTAGGCCCAAACAAGGAAAATTATAGAACACTTTGAAGTGTTAGTCAAGTGGTCCTGGGAAACCAGTAAGCTAAGTCAAACAAAATGCCTTATAATTTACTGTCGATTGCCTTGGCGGGCCACTTAGTCTAGGGTTAGTAGCCCGCCTGGCAGTTCAGTTATTCCAGGGTCACGGAGAGGCACTACCTGGAAGATATGGGCTAGGAGACAGGAAGAAGGCCATGCAAAGTTTGTCAGAGCCTCCGTTTATTAGGGACGAGATACAACCTTTTATAGGGTAAGGAGTTGGGGGGATGGGCACAGGGTTCTGGGCTCTTGCCGCGTGGTTCACGTTGGTCACATGGTCCTCGTTAGTCACGTAGGCAGGAGGTTATCTTCGGTCAAGTCACAGTAGGCCTGGCTCACCTAGCTCCCTAGATAGTTTGGAATGTGGGGTGGGTTCCGCTAACAGATAGCTCTCATTAACAACCAATTTGGGTGTGGGGTAGGCTCTGTCAATAGAACCATTCTTAACACAATTAGGGGTGTGGGGTTCTCTGCAGACTCCCCAGGGTGATGGTTCCTGTAATGATTTTAGGAGGAAACTGGCTCCTGACAATTTACATGCCTGAAGGTGGCTTTAGAGGTCCTTTCCCCTGAGCTTAAAAATCTTTAATCACTATAATTTTATCCTTTATGGCTGGACAGTGGTGGCGCACACCTTTAATCCCAGCACTCAGAGGCAGAGGCAGGTAAATCTCTGTGAATTCGAGGCCAGCCTGGTCTACAGAGCTAGTTCCAGGGCTACACAAAGAAACTTTGTCTTGAAAACACACATGTGTGCACACACATACACACACACACCAACCAACAACCCCTCCAACTTACTTTTTTTTTTGAATTTTACATCTTTTTCAAAAATGCATCTGTCTCTTTGCTTTCCTGCTTCTGAATACAACTAATGGGGTTAGAACAAAACTCTTGCTAACGTGACTTGCTGTGTGCAGGGGTAAGCAAGGCTAGCAAACTCAGCACAGGAAGCAGTAAGACCTCTGAGGCAACTGGTGAATATTCACGGAGTCCATTGCATGTGAAAGATACTGCCGAAGAGTGGGTACCAGTCAGATGAGGGAGTGAATGCAATTCAGTGTCCCGTGTGTTATGACAGCATAAGAGGCCACAAGGAGGTGGCTGTAGAGGACCTAGAACTGTCTATTGGGTCTATAGAAGAAGCAAATTTACTTACAGAGAGGGAGGATGGCCCAGGCAGCTGAAGTTCCTTTCGGAGGAACACTGACCTCTGATACTGCTGTGGTCACGTTGATCTCTACAAGGACATACAAGGAATCAGTCTGTCAGGACTTGAATTAAGACTTAGAAATCTACCCCTTAGGTAGAAATCCTTATACCTTTGTAGCTAAAATTGAAGTCTAGTATCCACTATCATTCCAAACCAGAAGAACTTGGGATTAGAATTATTTGAGTTACATGGCCATTTCACCAACAGGTTTAATTAAGTCAGAGAAATCCAGGATACACAGGTTCTGAAATCTTTGGACTTTAGGCACAAGTAGCCAGTTGGAGCAGAACCACAGTTAAATGTTGCATTAATTATTTAAGCGGCAGTTAGTTGAGATTAACAGTTTGCAGTACTGGATCCAGTACCTCCAGGAACCAGTCCACTAGTACGCAGAATGTCTGTTGTGTTGATATCTTTTGTCTCACTGTAAGTCACAGGAGTTGAAGGACCTGGATTATAAAAATCAAGAACCTGGTTAAGGCTAAGGTTCCTGCGTGGCTGGCTGCATAGTCCAGACACATTGTGATGAAAGGTTATTTTAACTCCAGGTGAAAGAGACAACCCATTGCAGAACTCAACTGTGAAGTGGATGTATCTGCATGGAGAGAAATAGCCAGTTCCAAGCAAAACCCAGAGACATATGAAACTCTGGGCAGAGCAATCAGCATGTGGAAGTTGACAACTCATAAAGATTCACAGCCATATGAATTGCCTCTCAGCAAACGCAAGGCTCCTGAATGACCACAGATATTCTCAAAAATGCTCTGGTGTGCTATGCAGATCCCGTGGGCTTGCACCTATTTTCTCAGCAAACTGAGTAGGTGCCCAGTATGGCGCAGAATGATGCTAAGAAATCACTATGTGAGCATCTTGCTTGCAATCAGCTCGCTGATTAATCAGAAGCTGAGAACAAAATATTAAAATTCAAGCTCAGACTATCCAAGAGCTTAAACTTATGTCATCAACTGAGGTCAGTAAGTATCCTGCAACTGTGGCCTCCTTCCTCAAATGTCTTCATTGCATTCATTCTGCCCTCTGTGGAGGACTTTACCTGAAAACTGACTAGCTCAGGTTACAGAGCGACGGGTACAAACTAGTTAGTGTGTGGCACATTGACACCAGTCACCGACAAACTCATCTGATGTTGAAATGTCAGCTCAAAGTACTGATAGTGAATGCCTGCCACACAACAATAACACCTAGTGTTCTGTAATCTATTTCAAAAGTTAGCTACAGGCCAGGCGGTGGTGGCACACGCCTTTAATCCCAGCACTTGGGAGGCAGAAGTAGGCGGATCTCTGGGAGTTCGAGGCCAGCCTGGTCTACAAGAGCTAGTTCCGGGACAGGCACCAAAGCTACAGAGAAACCCTGTCTCAAAAAACCAAAAAAAAAAAAAAAAAAAAGTTAGCTACACCTGAATTTCTCAAATGCCGACAAATTGTCGTAGCTGGTGGCTTATAGTGTTTGTTTTATGTCTTGGTTGCAGTTGAAACGCAGAAAGCCTTACTTTGACACTCTCGTCCGTTTTCCCCTAGACTGTACCCATTGGGACAGGAACAGGTATATTTCGGAGAGTGGTCATTGATCTGTGGTGCTGGCAGGCAGAGGTATTCGCATCCTCCATTCTCCGTATCTTCTTCACACCAGTTTTTACCTAGTCAGGAAGGAGAAAGGTTCTTGAAAATAGGCATTGCGGTGTTAACCATCTACACTCCCATGGAGCTAAATTTGCCTATTCTGTTAGTCCCTCAAGTGAGAGTAACATCGGTGAAGAATGTGTATCACTGATGTTGAATGAGTGTCAATCATTGTACTGGAAGCACACTCTGAAGATACCAGAGTTAGAGGTTTCTTGGAAGTGAAGTAAGACTTGTATCTTCCATAGGTCGGTGTGAAGGGAGGTGAGGAATCAGGCCTGGCTCACACTGTTTGTTCAAAGCTCAGACTGAAGGGTCAGAAGGAGGGAGGCAAGTCACATTTTCCTGGCTTTATACTGACTAACTCCTACAAAGAGAAAGGGAACTCAGCCACAGGGAGGTGCGAGGTTCTTGTTAGATGGATGAGCCAGTGTCCTGGGCAAGAGAAAAGATGACTAGATATGTGTGATGATTTGTTGAGTCCTGTATAAGATGTGTCATGGGGGAGAATAGCTATGACAGGTTATGTCTCCCTATAAAATTTTCACACTGAATTCCTAACTGCTAATTCTTAGAAAGCGCTCTTATTTGCAGATATGGTATTGACAGAGGTAATCAAGTTAGGTGAGGTCATTAACCCCAAGTGTCAAGTGTCCTCAGAAGATGAAATATGGGCACAAGCATGTATCAAAAAAAGGTGTGACTAGACACAGGGAAATGGCCATCTATAAGCCAAGAAGAGAGGTCTGTTTGGCATAGAGCCTTTCCTCAAGTCCCCAAAAGGAACCAACTTACCAACACCTTGACTTTGGACTTTTAGTTTCCAGAATTGTGATAGGTATAAGTTTCTGTTGTTTAAGGCAGTTGATTTGCGGTGCTTTGCTACCTAGAAAACTATCCCTAAGATGTAGCTATGGCTTGAAAGCCACTGAAGAAGCTGCTGCCTTAGGCTTAGCAAGGGGAACCCAGAAGAAATCAAAATGAATGCTGTTGACACTGAGGACTGAAAAGAGCTAAGAGCTGACTCTGAAGCCATTTCTCCAAGATGGCTGGAACGAGATATCAGACATCAAGCGTAGAGTTTGGTCAGGACTCACGAGGACAAAGGCTCCATTTTAAAGGAAGTTGAGCAGCTAAGGAGCTAGTAGGTAGTAGGTTCTAGATCATACTACTCCTTTGGCGTGGTCCTTAAGGAGTGGGTTTGTTCATGTTACCTGCCGGCTGAACAAGTTCATGGTAGACAATGATGTCTTGGGCATCATTGAGGTTGTTGACTAGGGTAGCCAGCTCTGACCCAGTGAATTTATTGGCACCGTACACTGCTTCATTTTCTCCATCTATCCAGTAGACACGATCCTAAAACAGAACCCCAACAATTAGCATGTACATCCAATATTGACACAAATCAAGTTCTAATATGTTTTACTCATCATTTAATGGGATGAGGTTATTGAATGATTCTCCAGGATATTGAGTACAAAGGGTAAGCGAAGCAAGTTCAGGTTTCATAAAGTTCTTTGAGGGCTTAGTATCTAATGTGTGCCAGTCTTTAGGTAGAAAATTTTCGGTTGTCTACTGTTCCTTCCTCTTCCCACACACCTGTTCTAACGGTGTTTGCTTCCATGTTAGGCACATGTCTTACCTCAAATATGGTGAGCGCAAGAGGATGAGCTAGGAACTCCAGAGACTTGAGCACTATCCTACGATCTTGGCCATCCAAGTCCACACTAGACAGCATGTGCAACTTGGAATCGAGCCAGTAGAGGCGGCTTTTGACAAGGTCTAGCAGGAAAATAATTGACATGATATGAGCTGTGGTGGCGCGTGCCTTTAATCCCGGTGCTTGGGAGGCAGAGGCAGGCAGATCTCTTTGAGTTCGAGGCCAGCCTGGTCTACAAGAGCTATCTCCAGGATAGGCTCCAAAGCTACAGAGAAACCATGTCTCGAAAAACAAACAAACAAACAAAATCCAAAGAATCTACTCTGTTTTGTGTTTTTTTTTCTCCATCAGAAGCTCTTAATGGGGACACCATAATACTTGTGAAGCCAGCAATAGAACCTGTAACTGTATTCCCTCTACAGGGGCCAATGGGATTTCTAAGACTCTCAAAGTCAATTGACACAAGATATGTTATAGAAAGTGTTTTTGAAAAAGGGCTCTGTATTTGCACTTCTTCCCAGATAACTCAGAAGGAAATGGTTACAAGTTATTACCTGTAGGGCCCTGGTCTCCCTTATTCCTGTGGTGCATTCATGAGGACAGTTTATGATCAACTACTAAGCTTCCCGTGTGTTTCTGTGTTATGCCTGCCCCGCCTGGTGGTTAGCTGCAGGGCATTCATTCCATTGATAATATGGTAATTTCCCACCTGCCTGGGCAGAGATCCTTGTGCTGCAGTCAGGTAGATAAAAACTCCCCCAATGCTGAATAAAGTGGCATTCGGCTGATCTCCTTCCGAATGACCCTGGTCTCTCTGTGTCTTCTTTTCAATCTCCAGGCCCTTGCCCGACTCGCGTTCGGTACAGAGGCGTGCGAACTGTACCGAGGGTGTAACACCAAATCGGGTGTTACAATTACCCAGAAAAGGCTAAGGCACCCATGCCTGTTGTGTGCCATTCTGGCACCCGTAATTTGTGAAGTCCACCATGTTTTCTCAGCCTTTCTCTCTGGCTATGGATAGAACTAGAAGTATCACCTCAAACTTAGAGTGGACATCCATTTAAACTCAATGAAGGGAGTTAGCTAGTGAGGGAGGAGGAAGGTCATACGTACCAAGTGTAATTCCATTAGGCCATTGGATGTCCTCAGTCACAAGTGGACGCCTATCAAAGCCATTCATCCCCGCTTTTTCTATTTTAGCTGGTTCGCCCCAGTCAGACCAGTAAACAAAGCTGGGAAGAGTTAAATCAGAAACGTGCCTTAGTGACTGAGAAGAAAGAAAGCTGCGGCTTAAATCCAAAACTTAAAGAGGGCAAAGAAAACTCTTGAATTTGAGGCTCTCAAGATAAATGCTGGTGCTTGAGGCTCTAATTCTGTTCTGAGTACATGGAACTGAACGGTGAGGATGCACAAGGATTGGAGCTATAGTTCAGTGAAAGAATACTTGCCTTACCCTGTGTGAGGCTCAGATCTACTCCTCAGGACTCCAGGAGACAATAATATCATCTCCAAGTTATAACTGTGTTAGTCTGTGTTGAGCTGATGTATAAGTCTCAGCCCAAAGTACCAAGACTGGATATTCCTTTCTAAAGGCACATTTATTTGGATCCATGAAGGAGGTATTTTCCGTAAGCTCTAAAGGAGGAGCTTGGTGATGATGCTCTAATGATATTTCACAGAGATAGTTGTGATAACTACAGTCGACTTTTTCTAAGCTGCCTGCCTCAGGGAAATGTTTTGATAAAAGTCTGGTCCTTTCAGTTGAACTTTCACACAATTTGCATGCAGTTTTAGATGGAAACTTGAGGGAAGAGGGTTATGCCAACACCAGTATTTTCCTTGAGCCCGAGATCTGATTACCCAGACCTAACCAATCCAGCAAACTGTTCTCTCTCTCTCTCTCTCTCTCTCTCTCTCTCTCTCTCTCTCTCACACACACACACACACACACATACACACACACACACACACACACACGCTCATTTGTGCAGAAGCTGGATGGGCAAAGAATTTGGACATCACTTTTTGCTGTATGTTATACATGAATCAAAAGTATCACTAGTGTTGACTGCAGCTGGACAATCAGGAGATTGGGAGGCACATCATAAACACTGCCCCAGGACTGCTCTGTATTTGGCCACTCACAACATTTTTCTTTTTATTAGTATACATTATGTATTGATTGGATTCAAGAAGGTATTTTCATTCAAGTTCATCATGAATACAATGAAGTTTTATTTAGTCGTAAAGAAGAAGGAAATTATGTCATTTTCAGGAAAATGGAGGCAACTGGAGGTGATCATATTAGGTACAGTAAGACTCCAACAACAAATATCACATTTTTTTCCTATTTGTAGATCCTAGATTTTATAAAGGTAATAAATTGTTTGTTTGTTTGTGTGTGTGTGTGTGTGAGAGAGAGAGAGAGAGAGAGAGAAAGAGAGAGAGTGAGAGAGAATGGAGACGAGATAAGAGAAGAAAGGGAATTAGCTGTCGGAATTAAGGGAAAAGTGGGAGGGGCTGAACAACGAATACTGGCATTGATATCTTGAACCAGATAATTCTGTTCCTGGGCACTCTTAGGATGCTAGAAAAGCGCTAGCACTCAAAAGGTTAAGCGAAGGAAAACATAGAATACGAACCCAGACAATGGGTCCACAGCTATGGAGGCAGGCTCTCGCAAGTCAGTGTTAAACAGGAACTTCCTCTTGGCTCCGTCTAGGGTAGCTACGGAAATAGTCTTAGAAGCCGCATCAGTCCAGTAGATGGTCTTGTACACCCAATCAACAGCAATGGCTGCAGGATTATAGACATTGTCGATCATTTTAAAATGTCTACCAACCTTGTCATCAATTGAGGCACTGAAACAGAATAGGTCACAAGAAATTTAAAAGTTGTCACCATTGGACCCTGAAGATTGGACTTTCTGCTTATAAAATGGTCTAGGCCTTTACTCGGGGAGACTCTAGCAACCCCATAGCTCACCGCCGAAGTTATTCAGCCATGTTGCTTGGGGATGGAAAATTGTAGCCTATCTAGTTGTGGCGATGTATTCTAGATGCAAGCCCAACAAAATTGGAAGAAAACCATTTGATTCACCAGCCATCACCCCAGCTCTACAGTTTCCAGTGAGCTAAAGCTACTACCATCTTTTCTATTTGTAGCAAGAGAAGACAGTTCACAACTATAGGCGGAGAAAATATGAGGAATTCAGATCCTTTTCCTTCATGGCCAATGATTCATCCCTAAATAACAGTTTATGGTAACTTAATAACAGTGTGGGGTTTATAATCCCAACTAACTAGATGGTAGACGGGAGCTAGAGACAGGACAAGCCTCACCCCCTACCCCAATCCTTTCCACAGGCCCAAAGACAGTGACTTAGGTGTCCAGATGTCAGGAATGCAAGTGAAAGTTACCTGAAGATGGCCTTTTGGCTGAGATCAGCCCAAAATAGCTTCTGAGCTGCAATGTCAGCATCAAGAGCCACCGTGTTTCTTAGTTGTTCTACAAGCTGGATGTATTCCTTCCTCTCTAGGCCAATCTTCCTGATGTCTCTCCGATTAGTGAAGATCAGACTTGGCTCTTTGCCTATAAGACATAAGCCAGGTTGATTTAATTTTGCTGTAAAGCAAGATCTCCTAAGTCATCTCTCCACAGAGGACCATGTCTGATAACCATCTCAGTTATCCTCAGCCTGGAGTTCAAGCCCCCTGGAGCTGTAAGTACTTCTGTCTTATTTAGGAAGGCACTCCTGGGGTTATAGCATCCAGCAGTCGGATGGCTGATAAGCGAGTCATTTGCCTACAATATGCAGTTTCAGAAGCAGAAAGGAAGCAAATATGGCAACTAGTCCTAGTATCCTGTGCAAAAGGAAAGACCAAGGCCCATGCACGTGAAGGTGAGCCTGCTGCACACGGAGTTTGGTAGCACTGATCTGGGGTATGACTTTAGGTGTAGGTCGACTGTCCCAGTCACCGGACGTCCCTTGTGGAATCGCTAACTCATAACCATCCCAGAGCAACCTGGGATGCGTCCCAGTCCGCGTCCATTTACCTACTGCCTTGCACACGCCAGTGGCAAGATCCATTTGATAGCCACGACTACATTCACACTTGTAGCCGCCTTTTAAGTTGATACAAATTTGGCTGCAGATCCCTGGATTTTGGCATTCGTCGATATCTAGGAGGGAAATCAGAATTAGCCTTGCTGTTCTGGGGCCTCACCAGGTGCATGTTGCCCTTTCCCATGTCCTCTGGGGCCAGACTGTTGGCTTCAACTCACCTCCACAGGTCTTCCTATCTATCAGTTCAAACCCAGCGGCACAATCACATTCATAGCCTATGACTAGGTCTTTGCAAATATGAGAGCAGCCCCCGTTATTGACCAAGCATTCATTGACATCTGGAATAAAAGGGGAGCAAAAGTCACCTGGAAGCTAATTCTTTGTTTTTAATATAATATTTTAGATTTATGGAAGTCTTTGAGACTTCCACATACAGAGACAATGCATTTTGATCATATCTCTCATTCCATACGCCATCCAACGCTCTAAGATGCTGCACAAACATCTTCCTCCCAGTTTCAATTGCTCGTTTTCTTTTCCGTTTCATAACCCAGAGTCCAAATAAGAATGGCATCTTATTCTTAGCTGATATTCATCTTATTCACTTGTAAACTCAGACCACTGCTGATGACCTTGCTAAGATCTGAGTATTTGCTTCATAGATAAAACATTTCAGGTCGGATGGTAGGCTACCAGCTAGTTATGCAGGATTTACCTAGTTTGCTATTATTTTTAGTCATCTTTCTAAACTCCAAATCAGTTTGTCATTGACTAGAATCCCACATCATAACACTTTATTGTCAAGCTTATATGAAATTTTAGTTCATTCTGAGTTCAACGGGGCATCAAGCAGGGTCTAAACAGCATTAGTTCTGACAGACTGAACGGAATGCCCCAGCTCTGGCCTCAAGCAAGCCCCTCACTTACTGCACTCCTTCAGGGGTTCATCACTCCAGTCCCTGCAGTCCTGCTCCTGGTCACACACTTTGCTGATGTCTATGCATTCGCCACTTCTGCACTTGAACTTTCCAGGGCCCAAGCACTGATTGACTATAAGGCCAAACACAGGAGAGAAGTTCCATGGTTGGGCTGACCAGGGCACCAATGGTTCTACCTGAACGCCATGCAGAGAACCTCACCATTTTTGCAGTTGACTTCATCAGAGCCATCCACACAGTCCCGGATGCCATTGCACTGCCTACTGCCATGGATACAGCTACCATCTTCACATTCAAATTGGTCAGGTCTGCAGGTTCGAGAAGCTATGGAAGGAGGTAAGGCAATGGAATGAAGCCAGCCAAAATGGTCCCCCAGTCGGTACATGGGAGAGAACTGGAAAGTTACTTACGGCAGTTGACCTCGTCACTGCCGTCCTTGCAGTCGGGATCTCCGTCACACCGCCATTTTTTGTGAATGCATTCACCAGAGCCACACTGGATCTCACTGGCAGGACATCTCGTATGCATCGCGGGCTGCCGGCCGCACTGTTCGAGAGACTCGTCTGACTGGTCGGAGCAGTCCGCGTCATCATCGCACACCCAGCTGAGGGGGATGCAGGAAGAGGTGCTGCACTGGAACTCGTGGGCCCCGCAGGTCGGCGGTGCGCAGTCCAGTTCATCACTGCCGTCATCACAGTCATCCTGGCCATTGCACACAAAGTTCCTGGAGACACAGCGGCCGCTGGAGCAAGTGAACTCATCAGCGCTACAGGTTATGTTGCCTGTTAGAGGGAAGACGTCCCATTGAAAGTGCATCAGCATCCTTGTTTTAATACAAGACTCTCATCACCACATCCAATATATTGATCTTTGATGATGAATTTTAGCTCTCTAACTTAAAGGCTATAGTGCTGTTCTATTGAGAACGAGTTTCTGAGATACGACAAAACGGTTTCACAGTATAAAATAAGATGCAGCCATACTATGTATAACAGCAGAAATAAAGGACCGAGAAAACAATAGAAGGCTAGAAACTAATTTAAGATGAGAACCACAACTGACACTTAAAGGGACAGTGATCAATAGCGTAAGCTGGCATCAGGGACTTCATTTTGGAAGGCAGAGTCATACCTAGACCAACCTACTGTATGCCAGCCCAAATCACATCACTGGCTGAGACTATGCATCAGCCATATATGGGCAAGGTATAATGGGTATTCAGGCTCTATCCAAAAAGAAACAAACCAAAGAATGTTCTACATGGTTCCTTTCTTTTGGATCCTTTAAATAAATATTAGGAATAGCATCTTAATAATTTTCAGGTTTTTTTTTTTTTGTCACTGCTAGGATCAGAATCACAGCCTAGCCACTCTGCATGCTAGTAATGACAAGGTAGTCACAGTCGCCAGTTTAGGTTTCGACTTCAATTCCTACCAAACATACCGAGGTCACAATTTGACGGTAATTGGTAAAAGGAGACCACGACTCTCTTGGGAAGCAAAGTGTATATTTGCGAGGGAAATGTTTGGCAGCTTCGGGGCTTGCCACAGCAATGTTTGAAGCTCGATTCTATGACTGAACACGAAACTCATTGGACTAGGTGCAGTGGTATTGCCCCCACAAAGAGACTTGTACAAGCCAGACTAGTGTTTTACCTTCAAGGACCCTGAGCTCCAGACTAGTGTTTTACCTGCCAAGACCCTGAGCCCCAGACTAGTGTTTTACCTACCAGGACCCTGTACTCCTTTGGCTACTACTACAGCCTGAAGTTAAGCTCATGAGACTCAGGCTAACAAGCACTATAAAGGGGTGGTAGATTACAAGACCACTCACAACTGTTTTTAGCCTAGAGATTGTCCCCAGGGCCTCGCCTCTAACACGGAACACTTCATTCTAGACACACCGAGAACAGAAGCGTGAAAAAATAGGAAACGGTGCTAGCATTTAGAGACAGGAATCTTCATAGGACACAAAGGTTGGGCAGACTTTATGTATCTGCTGGCAACATGTTAGGTCATGTTTTCTGCTAAGGTAACCATTGAGTCTAGTTGGTGGAAATGCTTACATCACACTCATGTAACTTCTCCCAGGAAGCTAACCTAACGAACCCTAGGAATGTGTCTGCTGGCCCCACCACTTCCTAGTTTTAATTGAGCCAATGTAAGGAAGGCCCATAAGTAGTTACTGTCATAAAAGAAAAAGACCCACATAGCCGCTGCCTTACTAAGCCATACTAAATGCACTAGGCTGAATGTAAGCACCAAGATGACTTCTCTGCTTGCTTCGATCTGCCTGGCTCATATACCAGGCAGTGGCCAATTACCAGGAAAAGGCCTCACACAGTTTTATGGTGCTTAGAAGGACCAACACTGAGCAGACAGCAAAGCCACTGAAAAGCGACTCAGTGGCACCGTGTCTTCGGGCTTACGTTAGCATCCCTTGCCCGCCTTTCTTTAGGACAAGGGTCTTTGGGGTATGCCACGGCACTCTGGTCTTCTTACCACAGTTTTCTTCATCTTCGCCATTGTCACAATCATTTTCCCCATCGCATCGCCAGGACACTGGGATACACTGAGTGGACCGGGCGCCACAGCTGATCTCATTTATGCGGCATGTTCTCATATCTGTTGATGACATACAGTCTCAAAAGAGCCTCCAAAGTGGTCAGTGCAAAGCTGCTGCTCCCGTGCTGCCTGGAATTGCAACACCTGGGACTCAGTGGGCAGGTACACGGGGCACACTGACGGGTGGAAGCCGGGCAGATCCTTCGCCAGCTCCGTCCTTAGAAGCTCTGCCAAGCAAGGCCACCTGGCAGCATCCCCAAGAACCTTGACCATGCCACTCCTTCAAGGTTCTGCGGCATGCTCAGTTCTGGCTTTTGTTTTCCTTGGCACCGTTAAGTTGATTTGTTGGCCTGCTCCTAGTCTATTACCTGTGTTTGGATATCAGTGGGCACACCAGATATGGTCACCTAATCCTGAGTCTATTAAAGGTCAGATGGGCTAATCCCTGTGAGAGCGTCCATGGAATAGTAGCCTTCCTTGGCCTCTATTCGCATCTTTCTTTAGACACGTAAAGTGAGAACATGGCCTGAGTCTTGATTTGACCATGTCATTAACCCCCGAAACACGGGACTGAATCCATGTAGACCAGTCTAGGGCCCTCGGGTTTCTAACTCGCCAACAAAATTTGTTCACTTCTTGTCTAGAAAATGAAGTTCCACCTCGGTTATTTTCATAATCATATTCTTAACCTAAACTTGGTTCCTGTCAATCCTATTTCTTCTGTGTCAGCAGGCCCCTACTGCCATGAATCTTCAGGCCTTTCAGCATCTTAGCATCCAAATGATCCCGGTTTACTGGATTTCAACACACCTTTCTCTGTGATTTTGGGACTTTCCCCTACATATCAGCCTATGGGCAAAGAGACATATTTGCACCTTTATGAAGTTTTTCTTATTCACTAACAAACTGTATGGTCCCTGCATTAGGTTATACATTTGTTAAAATCCCCAGATTACCCTATTACTAATCACCTTGCTGTCTTAATAATAGCATGTTTTCATAACCCGAAAATCCATATATTTCAAAGCTTACATGTGGCCCTTAGAAAACCTTGACATCTTAACTTCCAGAATCAGGGAACCGTCTGCTCAGTTACTGTCAAACAGCTGAAGTCTATGCACCTAGTCAAGGAGTTCTTAATTGAATGCTGGCTTCAGTCTTAAGTATTCAAAGGCGAAGCTACCCAAGAGAATGTCAGTCTTGTTAGACTAGGGAGAGCAGTCTTTAAAGGAGATGGAATAACTGTTAATAGCTCGAATGACCTTCAAGTCAGTTGGCCTCAAGTTCAAGGCAGGCAAAGAAAAATGAATGCCAAGCAATCGATAAAGCATCACTTAGAACAGAGACAGAACAGCACAAAAGAGGACCGGTCCGAAGCAAGTCAAGGCACACTCACGGCACTGTTCCGGGCTCTCGTCAGAACCGTCTTCACAGTCAGGGTCCCCATCGCACTGCCATCTGTTAGGAACACACTGGCCGTTTTTGCACACGAAGTCAGACTCGGCACACGTCTTCTTTACTACAGGAGTTTATTCTCAGGGTTAGAATTGAAGTCAATTACCCCAGACCTCAGCTTTCCTATTCAGGTAGAAACTATATTGGGGTATGTTTCCCTTTAAAAGGAATGCTGCACCGATCGACTGACATTTATCTGTCAGCATTTAGGGAATCGATAGAAAACTCATCTGTTTCCTCATAGGCCTCAGAGAAGGGAGTTATTCATTGGAGAGACTTGGAGAACAATAAAGTCAAGGGAAGGCAAAGGCTGAATCCAAGTAGATCCTGTCTATTCACCCAGGGGCACCTTAAAACGAAGTTGGTTTACAGTGTTTAAAGCCAATGAATTTCTTCCAACTCATTCACAAACCCTGAGGTGTTCTTCTCCAAGGCCATTTTCTGTCCCTAAAATGGAACTCTTGAGAGTGGGTTAAGGGAGAGAAACTTATTTCAGCTCAGAGTTGTGAATGCTGGGAATCCTAAGTGCACACCCCAGCACCTGCTTAGCTTTGGGTGAGGACTTTGAGCCTTGCTTCTTAACCCACTCTCTTAGTAATTCATCCAGCCCAGGGAGAAAGGATTTATTCCCTCTCACAGACCTCATCACTTCATAAATGCCCTGCCACCTCTCAACATACTATTCAAAATCACACTGCAGCGTGAGCTCTAGGGGCGACACACCAAAGAAAAGTCATCTTAACAACCAAACACTGCATCCTATGACTGGCCCTTGGGATAACTTTATCCTGTGGAGTAAATATGTGTGTCTTCATAAATGTCATGCCCTGAACAGCGCTCTTCCAGGAAGGAGGACTTGAGGGGGGTGATTAGGTCACGAGGATGTATGGACCTTCACAAGTGGGACTGGAGCCCTCATTAGAACCATTAGTGCTTGTTTGTGCCCCCCCCCTCTCCTTTATCACGGGAGAACACACTACGAAAACAGTCATTGCCAGGTGGTGGTGCATGTCTTTAATCCCAGCACTTGGGTGGCAAAGGAAGCCAGATCTCAGTGAGTTCGAGGTCAGCCTGGTCTACAAAAAGAGTTCCAAGACAGCCAGGACTGTTACACAGAGAAACCCTGTCTCAAAAAACCAAAGTAAGGAAAGGGGAGGAGGGGAGGGAAGGGAAGAGCCATCTGCAATTCAGAATGAGGACTTTCATCTGACACTGGATCTGCTGCTTCTTAGTTTGGGGATTTCCTAATACCCAGAACCCCCAAATCAGGTTTTTATCATTTAAGTCTCTCTACCTATGGTATTTTTGTCACAGCAGTGTAAACTAAGCCTGCTGCAGGAACACTCTTCACAGCACATGCACTTAGCATAGAGAATATGCTGAAGCTTCCACACTGAATACTGCCACTCTAACGGGTCTACTGGGGCAGAGAAACCCATCCACTAGACAAACGTAAAGCCAATTATCACACTTAAAACAAGTGGTAGGACTTGGAATTCAAAGAGATTTGAGGCCTTCAGCCAATGCTTGGTTTAACACCAACCAACCCAAAGTCACTGAAGCTACCGGTCCTAAGTTCCATAATTCACAGTGCCCATTCAAACAGCCTAAGGCAAAAATACCAATTCTATTACTAATTCTTCATAGGGCAGACTTAGAGTCAGAATATAATGTGTCATTCATTAATTAGACCAGGACAGTAAAGACAAACAAATCAGGTAGCTTGGCTACCATGCCTGTGAAGGAGTCCCAGAATCTGGAACTCATGCCAAAGCAGCCAGAGAAGACACACCCACAGCCCGTGATTGTCTTTTTAGACTAGGTTCTTCCACACCTTTATGCCTATACTTTCTGCTTAGACTTTTGTTCTAAAGCATCCCTCTAATCAATATTGTGTTTGTAAATCAGCCAAAGCCTGCAGTGTGTTGTAAATTTAAAAGAGATCCCCTGGCATGAGGGGTTTAAGCGAGGTAGGGAGGCTTGGAGGCTAGGGCTTACTCTTAAGCCCCCTCTCATTCCGCCTTTAAACTTGGGAGATAGTCAGTTTGCAACATTCAACATGGGCTGATAAATTATGATGATCCCTAAGGGATTATTCATATCCTTGAACTACATAGCTAAGGAACCAAGGAAAGCGATGCCAGCTCATAAATTTACTCCTGTTTCTAAATCACCATCACACAGCATTAACACGTCAAATGCTACACAAGGCTGGTGATCTCCTGGGCCCATATGGAAACAGAGGCCAGGCTAAGGGGCTTGTTGCTGTAATTCACCCTGCGCTCACCTCTGTAAGTGGCGAATGAGAGAACAGGGGAATGGCCATAAAGAGAGCAGATGGCTTTGCCAAGTGGAAAATGTCATGACGTTATGAAAGATCAGCTATGCAACAGACAGTTTGAGCAAAGATAAGTAGGGGCGTATCTTCCCAGAGATCGTCTTTCTCAGTTCTGAGCATACACTATAAGGGCAAAGGAAGGATATCTGAATTACACACTGGCATGCAGATAGAAGGTGTTCCACGGGGGAGGAAAGCCATCAGATACTTACTTTGGGAACTCACAGATACAAGTGACATGGAATCTGCACTCAAATTGACTATACCTGTTGTCAAGCTCAAAAGTGAGCCCTCCCCAAAATTACAACTAAGTATGGGTTAAAGGTCAGATGGGGAAGTCGGAAGGAGGCTTTGGAAGTTCTAAGTAAATACATAGCTTTTCCATTTCAAACATGCATCTAAGACCGCTTTGGGTATGCTTGCTCTTTCCCTGTTTACCTCCATACCTGGGACTCAGCAACGAACCTGCCCATGGATGTGTGTAATTTATCCCAGCTCACGTGATCCTGATTCACTTTGCTGTTCATCTTTCTCTTCCCCTCTCCCAAGCCCTTCTCCCGTGGGGCTGGTAAAGAGAATCTATGCAGAGAGGACTTAAGAAAATCCAGTCATTGTTCCTAAGATGACCCAGGTGTCTCTGTTGAGTTAGATGATAAGACCTTCTATAACAGGAAGTATAAAAATACGTGGGGGATAGTTTCTGCCCAATGCATGATTTCTCGGAAGCCTTGCCGCTTGCAACCAGAGAATGGCTGAAAAGAGGTCCTCCTAGTGAGATACGGATTGAGAAAACCATATTCCCTAGGCAACGTAGAAATAGGGAAATCGGTGTTCTGTGGAGCAGACTGAAATCTTTACATTAAAAGCACACGAGGAAAAGGAGAGTGCAGGAGAACTATTCTTCGTAAGCTTTTTTTTCAGAATGGGCTTTCAGAGCCGCCACTGTCACTGGGGTATTGCTGCCGAGGATGCTGTCTGCAGCATTTTAATGGTGATAAACAAAGGAGCAGGTAGTGGCATAATGAACTTGGCAGTCTCTGAAACCCCACACGGCCTTGACTTTGTTTTCTTTCCAAGTTCTGGGATAGGCATGTGCCTCCACACCCAGTATCGTATGGATCATCTTTCTAAAGGCAAATGACAGTGGTCACCCTAATCTTCCCACTCAACACTGCTCTGGGATTTTTATAATGGAGACCAGAGGGATGAAAAGGTAAACCTCAGCAAGAATTCCAGGTCTGTGTGACCTTGACATGTGGTTCTCTGCTGTTCTTTGCGACATGAGGTTATGGAGCTTTTCACACAGGCATTTCGCGTAATGACCTTTGGATCATTTCTGATCAAGGCTATGCTGTTATAGTCACATTCCTTAGGGAAGAGAATGTCTTCTATCCTGCTTTCCAGTAAGCAAGCATTGCGAGCAGAGAATTAGAAGACTCCTTATCTGATCTTTGATGTGTGCCGGCTTGTCCTTCCTATGCCAGAGTTAGTTAACTAACTAAACTTTACAGGATTTTGTTCTGTCCATAGCTTGCTATCATCTTGAATCAGAGCCATTTGTGAATTTAAAGATTTATTTATTTTGTTTATGTGTACATGTGTGTGTCTGCATAGTTGCATGCCGTGTGTGTGTGTGTGTGTGTGTGTGTGTGTGTGTGTGCAGGGGATTCTCATGGATGTCAGGTAAGGGCATCGGATACCTAGAGCTCAGATTACCGGCAGTTGTGAGCTGCCCAGTATGGGTGGTAGAAGTTGAACTCAGGCCCTCTGGAAAAGCTAAACACAATCTTAACCACTAAGACATTTCTCCATACATCCCCCTGCTCCAGTTTATAAATGTATAAAGTTACTTTTAAGCAATCTTTTTTCTGCTTCTACGCCGGGTCATTTCTTTCCTTTCTCAGCTTCCTATAGAGCACATGTTTGTCTGAGGTGAGATAAATCAGGTCTTATCATGTGAAGGAAATTCCACATTCAAGTTGATTACTGTTCGGCTGGAAATTTCGCCACAATACTCTGTCTCAGTCCCCTCCTCCCTCTCTGAATCCTGTCTCAGAGAGACAGCCAGACGTCCAGGCTCCTCTTCCTAAGCTCAAGACAAGGCCTACGTAGAAACCCCTAAACCAGCCACGCGAATTCTCTGCTGCTCCCTTTCAGAGAATCACCCAGGAGTGCTTTGCTTAGGTTAAACTTGGTCCTTTACTTTTTAATTCGGCCCAATTTGGCTTACTGCATTGGAGAAGAGACTTAATATCAGGGTAAGAAAACCTTTCAATGACCTCATGTCAAATATGCAATTATATGCCTCCCGATCAGTATAGATTCACTGGACTCTGATTCACGGTCATACCTTAAAGTGGATTTTATTTACACAATCTCAATACATTTGTAGAAACTAAAGAACATTGGCGCGTTTCAATAAAACGCAGGAGTAACAACCAAGAAACTTGCTTGGTAACAAGTGAAACTTACCGCAGTTTTTTTCATCACTGCCATCAACACAGTCTTCGTCGCCGTCGCATTTCCACAGCAGTGTGATGCAGCGACCATTTGTGCACTGGAATTGGGAATTATCACATTTCCCTCTTTTCCCTAGGATGAGGAAGGAACATTGAGCCATGCATGCATAGAAGGTAAGTTAGAGATATAAGTCCCCCGAAGCCCATGGATAGGGACAGCTTCAGACTCAGCATGCTGTAACATGCTATGGGTCAGGCTTGGATGGGTTGGGGGGCAGTGAACTGTAGTATTTGCCATGCTTATGACCTTGGGCTTTCTGACCCAAGAGAGGTGGTGCTTCTAGTTTGCTGACATAACTCCTTTAAAAGAAAGAGGGGGAGCCAGGCTGAGTGGTGGGGAAGCCAGTGGTGGTAGCACAGGCCTTTGATCCCAGCACTCAGGAGGCAGAGGCAGTAATCCCAGCACTCAGGAGGCAGAGGCAGTAATCCCAGCACTCAGGAGGCAGAGGCAGGTGGATCTCTGTGAATTTGGGGTCAGCATGGTCTACAAGCAAGAGCCAGTTCCAGGACAGGCTCCAAAGCTATAGAGAAACCCTGTCTTGGGGAAAAAAGAAAAAAGAAAAAGGAAGAACAAAGAAAAGAGAGAGGGGGGCAGGTGCTCGCTCTCTCCTGTGGTGGCCAGAGATCCGGATTGCTGTTTCCATTCACCCAAGGGCAGAACAAAAGACCACGGAGGCGGCTCTCTAACTTTGTATTCGTGAGTGTTTCTAATAAATCTTTGATATCCTTTTATTCGGGCTCTCATGGATTTACATACTTCCGCCTACAGTGAACAACAGCAGCAGAGTCCTTCACTGGTCAACAAACTAAAACGGAACACCAGATTTCCAGGCTTTCTCCCAGAGAGGCACAGCTGAGATGCCAGGTCCTAGCTAGTGGAATGGAAACAGAAAAGGAGTGTAGATTATAAAGCTTCTAAGAAGTCCAATCACGTGCCGGCCAGTGATGTTTTAGTCAGTGTGCTAACAGGTATCTCATCGCCAATGGTGCCCATAAAACTGTAACGGAGCAAAATAACCCCAGCATCAAGAGAACACACAGCTGAAGAATCAGCAAAAGAAAACTGCAGAAGAAGAAATGCCTCTGAGGAAACTGACGGTGGAAGGGTTAGGAGAAGATTTCAGACTTCAAGTAGCTCAGGAATGAATGCACTGGAAGAAGGGATACCCAGTACTAAGGTGTCCTCACAGACCGAGAGGGCTATTCACAGAGAATTGTCTGACTGAAAAGAAGATACAGAGCAGCCAAGCCACCATGGGCATATTTCTGAAAAATGTGAACGAAGGAAGAACCTGACCCAGAGAAAGTTCCAGTTCCCTCCTTCACAAGAGAGCCCAGAAGGACTTAGTACCCATAGGGTAAGGTACCTGTGAGCCTGACCCTCTATAGGCCTAAGAGAAGGTGTGTGTTTATGTTTATGTGTTAGTTCCTAGGACAAGCTTTAAACACACACACACACACACACACACACCCCACAACAATAGAGAAAAGCTTATAGAGTAAGCATATAAAGAAAATGGTTTTTTGTGTAACTGTACAGCATGTGTTTTAAGTTGTTATCAGGGTTTATATTTTTAAACAGTGGGCCAGTGAGATGGCTCAGTGTGTAAAGCTGCCAAGCCTGACTTTCTGGGTTCAAGCCCTGGCAACCCATGGTGGAAGGAAACAAACATAAAATCTTTAAATGTTTAAAAAGAAAAATAAGGATAATTCATCATTGAAGACAGAACTAGTTTCACGAACTTTTCCTAAGTTGAAGGTCCACTGAGAACACAGCATTTCTAAAGTGACAGCGGTGTACTCGGCCTTGGCTTCCACTTATCATGTGCTCACAGGCTCACTCAGAGCGAGTTCCAACCCTGCAAGCCCATCCATCACCATTACACAGAGGCACCGGTTAACCTTTTATAGATAGGCTTTTCTGTACCTTTGCCAAGTTTAGATATATTTGGATACACATATACTGGCCCTTGTGTTATCGCTGCCTACATCCAGTATTTAGTGCAAGTACCCTGCTCTATACAGGTAGCCTAGACTCAACAGGCTAGCTGACATTGTCTAGGTAGGAAGTCTGCTAACCCACTGTGGTGGTTAAATGTGAGTGGCCCTCACAGGCTCATAAATCCTAATGTTTGCTTCCCAGTTAGTAGAACAGTGTGGAAAGGATTAGGAATTTTCAAAAGTCCACACCAGCCAGACGTGGTGGTGCACACCTTTAATTCCAGCACTCAGGAGGCAGAGGCAGGTGGCTCTTTGGATTCTCTGAGTTCAAGGCCAGCCTGGTCTATGAAGCTAATTCCAGGATAGCCAGAGAAATTCTAACTTGATTTTAGAGAAAGAAAGAAAGAAAGAAAGAAAGAAAGAAAGGAAGGAAGGAAGGAAGGAAGGAAGGAAGGAAGGAAGGAAGGAAGGAAGGAGGGAAGGAAGGAAGGAAGGCAAGAAAAGAAAAAGAGCGCACACCAAGCCCAGCATCAGTCTTGCCCACCCCCTCTCTACCTGACGCCTGCAGATGGATCAGGATGGGAGTTCTCAGCTATGGGTCCAGTGTCATCATGCAGATGGATCAGGATGGGAGCTCTCAGCTATGGGTCCAGTGTCATCCTGCCTGTCTACCAGATGCCATGCTGCCCACCATGATGGTCATAGAATAGCCCCCTGAAACTGTAAGCAAGCCCCCATTAAGAACTGTCTTTTAGAAGTTGCTTTGGTCATGGTATCTCATCACAGCAATAAAGTAACTAAGACATCATCACCGCATGTTTAAGTAAAGGAGCGATGAATTGCTCAACACTGTCGTTCTTAGGACTTCTCTCTAGCATTGTGGCTATAGCTCTAAAAGAACAGGGAACTCATTTTCCTTCCCTTTAGTCCTTTTACTTCCAGGACCCAGAGGTGCGATGGCTCAGCAGGAAATGACACTTGCTGCTAACCTTGAGACACAAGTTTTATTCCTGGAACCTATAGGGCAGGAAATAAGTGATTCCCATAAGCTGTCCCCTGACCTCCTAGGCATGCTATGGAACACGTGTGCATACACATACACACAAAAATACATAAGTAAATAAATGTAATAATATCCCTTTTAATGTCTAAAAAATTGGGCATGGTGGCTGAAATAGAGGTCTTGGTCTTGGATTCAACCCCAGATTAATGAACCTAGCTAGGCCAGGGACACAAGGGACCATCCCAAGGCCTCGGGACTCTTCTTCGCATAAACTGTGTGTCACCAACAACATGCAGACAACCCTAATCCTTAATAGCACTTCCTGGCTCCATGCACAGCTTTATTCAAGAGTAACACTGCTTTCACAAACAGAGCAAATGTGTGAGGGTGGCAAGGAGAGGGTACAAATGAAGGGTTGATAATGGTTCCATGTCTTAAAAACTGAGGCTTCCAAGCTGGTGGTGGTGGCGCACGCCTTTAATCCCAGCACTTGGGAGGCAGAGGCAGGCGGGTGGATCTCTATGAGATTGAGGCCAGCCTGGTCTACAGAGGGAGTTCCAGGATAGGCTCCAAAGCTCCACAGAGAAACCCTATCTCGGAAAACAAAAACCAAGCCAAAACAAAACAAAACAAAACAACCGTGAGGCTTCCTTTGGAAAATATGTGTTCACAAACCAGAGACTCCAAACCTCAGAGAATCCAAAGAGCCACCTGCCTCTGCCTCCTGAGAGCTGGAATTAAAGGTGTGCACCAAAGACAAGTCAAAAGCATCCAGAAAGCATGGCTACGAGGCAGTGGGGTGGCGTTTTTAACTCAGTGATGAGACAAAAGGAGAGCAAGCTAGAGCCACAGATCTGATTCTGCTTTCCTGAGCTCAGTTGCTTCGGTTGTCATAGTCAGGCTATTTACAGAGGTGTGAACTAGGACTTCATGGAGGTCCTCCACGGCCAGGACATTTCCGGTGCTTTCGTCATTAGCATCCTTCTGCAGGACCAGATTGCTCGATGATAAGAGGGGCAGCTCCTGTCCCTTAAACACACCACACAGCCTTACAAAACCCAGCATGAAGCCTGGGGTGCATGCAGATTTGCTGGGGGGAGGGTGGTTGCCAGCAAAAAGCCTTCAGATTTCCTGCTACCTCTCAGCCTTTGCAGCTGGGGCAAGCTGGCATAGGAACAGACAGGGCAGAGGCAAGCACAGACTGGAACTCTTGTGTGGAAGGCACAATGCTCTAGTTGGTCTCCCTAGTGTCAACTCTGCCCTGCTGTCGGGGAGAATTCTGCACTTTGTGGCTAATTCCCAAAGATGGAAATTTGGCTCAAGCCAAGATTACCACATGGTGTGGCTACCTTGAGGTACAGTGTATATTACTTTTAAAACTCTCTGAACCTTTCCGCTCTTAAACATTTAGCAAGTTAGAACTTAGGTACACAGCAGTGTAACTTGATAGTATTTCCTACCAACATTTCATAATGTGTATTCATTCTACAAATATTTTATTGAATAAAACATACTAGTGAGTTACAAAGCACATACGGGTGAGCATTGGTTGTTTGATTTTAATGCCAACAAGCCAAGTCTGAGATACCTGACTGTCCTCCCTTCCTCCCTCCCATTGCCGCTGTGTTTCCAGAATGTTCTCCATATTCTCCAAGCTGGAGGTATATGTTCCAGGGGCCATTTGCTATGACTGTGTCCTTCCAGCTTTGAGGACTATGGGGATGGCAGACATCTACTTTGAGGACTTTATTAGAAAAAGGCATTTACAGTCAGAGAATAAAGGAGGAAACACAGAAAGAATGGTCCACTGTAGTCAGGATGCAGTGAAGGCTAAAAGTCTGATGTCTTAAGGGCATTCATTCTAAAGGGTGAGTCAAACCATTGAACTCTCTCTAGTGAGAACGATGAGCAGCCATCAGACTTGGAGAGAGATTTAGAAGATAAAAGCAAAACAGAACTCTAGGACGAGGCCTGTGGGAGAACTTCCTCAAAAATGAGGCCAGTGTGGTGGATTCGGTAGACATTCAAGCTGTCTTGGGGCTAAAGCCCTGCATAGTAACATGCTAGGGCTAATATACAGTTCATGGTGGTTCTGGACTCTGGACTTAGCTGTAATTACACAAACTCTCAACAGTAATGGATTGTGTTAAAATCCCAGAGGTTTGGCTCAGGATGCGGGCTCTAACAGACATAAGCATTTTCGTCTGCTCTTTTCAATATCCTAAAGCAGAAAAGGAGTTGAACTTCTACCTTTTCATATCTCACATGTGCCCACATCACCCAGGCTTCTGCCTGCTCATCAGGAAGTGACATGTCAACCACGACACACATGACCCTCATTTACACAAGGAAGACAGTGGGTACCCAAATGTCCCTGCTTGTCTAAAAGATGATGGAGGAAAGGAGGATGGAGAGCCAGTCAGATTGATAAAGGATCCTCTAAAGAGAAACAAAAAGACTGGAAGCTTTTCGGCCATGCCTCTCAGATTCTTAGCTTGCTAAGCACTTTGAGAGGCTACGGCTAGGCAGAAAGTGCTCCCTGCTTCTGTTTAGTTCTCTGTCTCATGCGCAGCCTGAAGAGCTCAGCCACTAAGTAGAGTGCAGAGACCTCAGCCACCCGCCCAGAACATTGTGGGTTTTCCCTGCAGGTTCCAAAGAGATTCTACCTCCCATCTGGGTGTTCCTCTGAGACCACTGGTGCTCGGAGGTCCAGGACTGAAAGCACCACATGAATTAAGAAGCTTTTGGTTCTCAGAGCTTTGGGGATTATAGGATTGTAGACCCGCAGTCTATTTTCATCCATGAATGTTAAATCTCAAACTCGCTATTAGAGTTCATAGAGGGAACAGAGCGGGCATGAAATCATCCACAGCCGAGTTTCTTTTCATTGTTAAGTGGAGCTAAAGTCACAGTAAGACATAAATAATCTTGGGAGTGGAAATGCTGGGGACTCTGTACCCCTAGATCTGTCTGCTCTGAAAGGTGGGACGATGAAGTAAAATATAGTTTTCAGTGGGCTCCTTAAAACTGCAGTGTTGACAGGAAATACCCTGGGGTTAAAGGGATGGGGGAGAGGCAGGGACCCTGGAGTTGCCTCCATCATAAGGCAGAAAGACTCTTGGTGTTAGTTTAGGAATATGAAAAGGGTCCTCTTCTGTCAAGAGATTAAACTGTCTAGGTTTTCTGCAAGCTCTATTTTTTTTTCTTTCTTTTTTCTAGTTTTTTGAGACAGAGTTTTTCTGTGTAACAGTCCTGACTGTCCTGGAATTCATTCTGTAGACTAGGCTGGCCTTGAACTCACTGAGATTCTCCTGCCTCTGCCTCCCGAGTGCTGGGATTAAAGGTGTACGCCATTACTCCCAGTTAAAGTTAATAATAGATGTCCCAAAATGTCAAGGAATGTCCTGCTTTTGTTGTCACTTGTACATGTCACCAGACTTCAAGCTTACTCGAAGGTGTTTAAGCCCCAGGAGCTGTGCTCACCTAAATAGTTGACAGTGCCTGCTACCCACACCCAGCAGTTCACTGGCTCCAGGAAGCATGGGGTTGTGTGCACAGAGATGTCAGCTTGCCATTATCTAATTGCTTCTGTGAGGGTTAACTTGGAAAACCAGCACGTATGTTTCAGTAAAACCCTGCACTGGCCTGATAGTGAATAGCCTAGCTGGCCTTCAGGATGGGCCACGGATTTCCCCATAGGCAGGAGTCCTCTGCTTGGATACCTAGGATATTGAGGAGATGGCCGAGAGTGTCAGGCTCAGAGAGAACGTGAATCTCTTGGTGGGGGAAATCTCATGTTGCCACACTCTGCCAGGCTCAGCATTCAGTTCACTTGCCTACACAGGAAGGTGTTATCATCCGCCGGTATTTCTTCAGTCCATTGCTTTTGGCACTTCTAGGGCCTCCAAGGGCATTTATTTTTAGTCTACCTCATCTCTACTGCTTGCTAATTTAATGCCAGGCCTTCTATTCAGAGGCTGAAACTCCTTTTAGGACAGGCAGACTTCTGAGTCAGCAAAATAAGTTTTCCTACTGGAATGAGAGGCTGTCAGAGGAAAACGCCGCAGCAAGGTGGCCTGGAAGAGATCCTGAGACGCCGAGGAATGAACTCCACACTTCATCCGTCACAAGCTGTTCCATTTACACCTGGCCGAGAGCATCTTACATTCAAAGACATATCCAAATGCTTTGTGTTGTTGGCCAATTGCTGCCTTAAGACTTCTCATGTCTTAACTCATTAGTTCTATGTGACCTTTCTTTCCCCTTTTCCTCTTTACAGTTTGGACAAAGAAGGAACATAACAGTGACTTGACCAAGATTACACTGGGCTGACCTAAGATTTGAACCCAGGTTAGATTCTGGCTCTAAATGCCATGCTACCAAGAGCACAAACTACACTCGCCAACTAGCGACTATATAATTCTGGAAATATTCCATCTGTTTGGAATTTAGCTAGTACGGTCTGCTTGTATCGATTAGGAGTGAAAAGGTTTCCCTTCTCAAAAAGACACTCTACAGTATAGTTTTATGGATGAGATAGCGCCCTATTTCCTGTTCTTATCGTAGCCTTTAAATATGCTGCTAGAATTCCTGTGGTGGCTTTTTCTAGAAGAACTGAGTCTCTTGATTTTCTTGAGCAGGATGCACTAACCAAGTCATATCCTTACCTTATCTACCTGGGGCTAGAGAACAGCTCAGGGGACACCAGAATGAAGACCAAGAAGTTACAGAGGCAACAAATCATGGAAGAGGCTCTGTTTTCAAGGTTGTAGCCCTGAATATACTGTTAATCCCCCTAAGTCCTCATGACTGTCACTGTGTGCAGACAGGAGATAAATGGAAGTGTTTTATAACAGACCTGTCGATGACAGCCTGAACACAGCTTTTGGGGACACTGTATAGGTAACATTCATCCAGATGCCTTAGCAAACATGCAGAGCAAAGTGGCATGTTCCCAAACGTACCCTCTTCTCGTGTTAGTTGGCTTCTTCGTTTTAGTTGGCTTGTCACTTACTCTAAATCAGTAGCCCAAGAGGGAGCTCGGATTCTTCTCCCCTGACACTGGGTCATCAGATCCTGGCCACGTCTAATCCCTCATCTCTCACTTGATCTAAATTTAAATCACCCTTCCCTTTGCCTCCAGGCTGTCTCCTTCTCTCTCCAAATTAAGACAGTGATTTAAGCCCCTCGGAATATCCAGAAGGGCCAAGGATAGGATCATTTCCTGGCTTCCCACTGACTCCAGGATTGAGTCTCAGCTCCCTACCAGCTTCCCGTGACTTCTTCCTTTTTCCATCACCCACCATCTGCTCAGGCTACCACAGCTGAGCTAACAGCTCTAAGGGGTTCCCCTTACTTTCCCTGCCTTTGACCGCCCTCGCCAATGCTTTTTCTGTTTGTCCGTATGGTTCCTGTGGTCTTCCCCACGGGAGTACGTTCAGATAGCACCTCCTCATTAAGGTCCGATGGACCCTTAAATATTTCCCCAGTGACAAATACGATCTGGCTTCTTTCCCAAAACTTTTCATACCTGTCCCAGTGCCACCGTGCACTTAGGGCTTGTCACCTAGCATCCAAAGATTTGCAAAGTCCTACCCAAATATCATGAATGTATTAGTTGGTTAATGAATTAACCCACAAGTCTGTTGTGCATTAGAGACTTTTGTCAAAATATTTTTCCCGCTTTTCTGAACTTGAAAGGAAGTGTGGCCTGCTAAATGAAGTTTTTCCTGCTAGAACCCTTTGAAAGATAAAGTTTAAGAGGTACCCTCTTCCTGTACCAGTGAGGGTACTTTCATCTCCTCTGGGTGGCAAGTAATCATTGAAGAACGACATAACTTGCACATTTGCTTGCCATAATTAGTGTATCAGCCACATTTCCACACAGGAGAGATTCTAACACGCGTGGAAGATCTAGTAAGGTGCGGAGTTAGCTATGTCAAACCCAAGACTGACTTCTGACATGCTATTGCTCTTCGGGAATGCTGTCAATCGCCCACTGTGGTTTAAATCATCACCTTCACAGGACCATTGGCAGAGAGAAAACCCCTTCTGGCGCTGGCATCGTGAAGTCTGAGTTGCTGGTGATGTTAGGGAAACATCCTGAGCTATAATCAAAGCAGCATGTGGGGACTCTCACGGCATCTTCAGCTGATGTCTGTGGCTTTCAGGACTAAGAAACCCCCCTCTGCTCACTCCATTCACAGTTTCTATGCTCAGCTCTCTTTGGATCTTGAATTTCCTGGTTTGACTTCCTACGAAGAAACCAAAATGGCACCAAGAGGCCAGCTCTCTGTGCTGACCATCAAGTGGTCCTGAGCAGATGGACAAGGGGGACTGGCTTCAGTTTCTAGCCTGCCTGCTAAATCTCCCTGCCAGCTAAGAACTACGACCTTAGGAAAGCATGCTTAGGCAAGGTGAAGATCAGCGGCAGGTCTGGAGACCAAAATAGTATACACTAACCGTCTGTGTCGGAAATGCTTAGTTATAAACGTGTAAACTCTCAAATGTCAATCATCATTTCCTGGCAAACTGCACGTTCCCCTACCCCCTCACCTCCACTGCCAATACTATTTCTGGGCACACAGCAACTGGCCACCTTGCCAACCCAGATGCCCCAAGTTAGTGGCAAGACTGGCCTCTCTTGTGAATGTCTAACCTTTCTGAGTTGTAGTTTCTTGCCCTAAATGCACTTCTTAAATGCTGGCTCTGGCATACCCTCTCCCCTCCCCACTCTACCACACGAAGCTGGCAAAATGCCCTCTGCAGAAACACTGAAACATTTCTGGATGGTCTCTGTGCTTACTCTCCCTATTCAGAGCAGATTCTCTCTTACATTTTTAATTTAGAGCCTAAAAAATGGCTGGCAGGCCCAAATCATCTAGGGTTCTCCGCATGAAGGCAAACTGGGCCCAGCTTACGGTGGCACCTGCTTTCTCAGTTAGTTAGTTAACAGCAGTTAGTTAGCACGTCTAACTTGTTGGGATTTACCACTATCAGGGCCTTGATCGTAAATTTACACTAGAGCTTAGCAGAGAGATACTGATTTCTATCAAAAACAAATATATAGAGAAAAATTGAGCCAGTATTCACTTAGAAAATCAGGTTCTCAGGAACTGGGTTATATTATGCCTTGGGGGACCTCAGGACAAGCTACCAGTCCTTGGATTGTCCCCTCCTCAGAGAGGAGGAAAGACAGCCTTAGATTACTCCTGTTCAGTATGTACACTTCCCTCATAACCTCTGAAGAAGGGCTTTTGTTTTTCTTGAAAGTCATCTCCTGCACTGTAGTCTGGGTAATTTCTTGAGATTATTTCAAGTTAGAAGAATCTATCTCCTAACATGTAAGGGGCAGCTGCCTTAGCCTGCCATGAGACTCACCCGTGTTAGCCAGGTATATGTGTGACAAGCACCGTTTCAGGCCCATTTCGGCTCTGTAATGTGCTTAATGTCTCATAGGCTAGCGCGTGACAGCGGCTTTCTGAAGCAAGGTCAGTGACGCCAATCAGGGCCAGGACCAGAGGCTGAAGAGGGAGCTGCCCCGTCTCCATCCTGTTTTCTTTACTGAGAACAACTTTGCACTCTGTGAGGGGCTAGGAAATATTTCCTATACACGTTCTCTTTCTATGCTATTTGGTAAGTGGCAGGGTTTGAGCATCTAAGCCTGAAGCCAGGGTCCTAGCTGCGCCCTTGACCTTAAGGCTGTGCTCTAGGACATTAGGTTTCAGGGAGCATAAGGAGGATTACAACGCCACTCTAGCTCTCCCAGAACCATCACAAAAGTATTAGAGATATATCCTGCCTATGGTTATTCGGTTTTTAAATAAGAAAGAGAAGCCCAATGGTCAGCTGGTAATTGTTTGGGAGGTAGAGACCACCACCTTTGCAAGTTCTGCACGGTGTTGGCAAACACAGTGTCGGCCTGAAGTCTCAACTTGTGCCAGCTCTGCTGCTCTTGGACTTTATATTCATGCTGTAGATCTCGGGAGACTCGAGCATAAAGAGTTGAAATATCACAGGGCCAGCACTAGAGTTTCTGGTAAGAGAATGATTCTAGCCAAAAAGGCTGTTCCAGGCTTTAGGAAATGAACTGCCCATCAAGTTGGGATTATGACCCTCTTTTAAAAAAGAACACCCTTGGCTGGGCGGTGGTGGTGCACGCCTTTAATCCCAGCACTCAGGAGGCAGAGGCAGGCAAATCCCTGTGACTTCGAGGCCAGCCTGGTCTACAAGAGCTAGTTCCAGGACAGCTAGGACTCATACACAGGGAAACCCTGTCTCGAAAAACCAAAGGGGGAAAAAAAGAACACCCTTGTCTACAGGCCTTTCTTGGATGTAGATGAAATTGTTATGGTCTCCCTCTTCTCTTGGTGCACTGGTAAGCCAGGCATTTCTCCTGGCCTTTTAGATTCCTAGCACTGCTGGTAAGTCACTCGCTCACAGAGTAAGAGACATAAGAACATTGGTCATATTGGAAGAGCTCTTGCAGAACTCTGGCTTTGGAGACTAGACAGCATCTCACATCGTATACCTAGGCTGGAGGAAAGAGCCCCAGAGCCCGCCCCCCCCCCCCGTGTATTTTGTCATCAGTCTTTGTAACACCTCTTGTTAGCCTCGCTTAAGTTCCTTGTAGGAAATTAGTGCAAACCCGCTGACACATGTCAGGTAGTCTGGAGCAGGCTCTGAGTGGGCATGGATATTGGCGGACAGGGAGAAAGGCGACACGGAAAACTTGAGCATAGAAGGCTAGGGGTAGAAAAATCAGTCCACATATCTTGGTATTTTGAACTTGAGACATGGAAAGTCTGGGTTGACTTGGGGTTCAATACCTGCCTCAACCAATTCGATGTTTGGGCAGTTCAGAACCCCATCTCTGAACCCACTCTGATGGTTTAGGTGTGTCAGGTTCTCCCTTCCACTTTTTACTGCACCATCATCTTCCACTTGCAGTAGTAGGGGAGGAACAAAAAATAGCCTCGCTTTACAGATCCCAACTGAACAGCTCTGACTTCGGACTAGCTCATTGCAGCAGCCTGGGGTGCTTTCCTACCACCCCATAAAAAGCAGCACCTAATGGAAAGTTAGCACATCAAAAGTTCCCAGAATACAAAAGGGACCTGCAGCTAAAGTGACTCTTTTCTCTCCCACCTCCATGGATCACAGTTAATAATACATTTGTATACAGTCATGTTTTGAAATATTACAAAATATATAACACAAGTCACTTTTTCTGAGAGATGGTTTAATAAGTTAGCGTTACTCATCCATTAATGATTAATGTCAGCGTCTGAAAATTTCTGTGAAGCAGGGACTTCTCTGGGCTTGCTGGCTCCCCACACATAGTACTCCAGCCTCACTACACATGGACTCTTCAGAGTGCAGCAGGAGAAAGCACCAGAAGGAACAGCCCCTCTGAGCCTGGCTGATCTTAAAGGTAACCCAGCTGGGGCAGCTCAATTAAGTCCGTGAAAACACGTGACCAAGCTAAACGCAATCCAGTAACCAGCCAATCGCAAGGGGCAGAAAAGCCCTGCCCAGCTTCTCACGCTCGGGACAGCGGAGCCAAAGGCTCAGGGGCGCTGGGAGATTAAACACCCCAGCATAAGTCGACAGACGGCTTGACCACACACTTGAAAGTTCGCTCTCACTCCAAGACACACGTGACCGCACACAGGCCGGCCTTCTAAGTTATCCGGCGACAGGAGATGGGCACTGTGGACTCTTAGAGCTGGGACAGTATTCTGCCCTAATTACCTAGAGCTGGTTGGCAAGCAAGCTCTTTGGTGTCACCTCGTAAGACCTCTAAGACCTCTTAAGTGACTTGCCAAGGAACAAACGGGACCTTGTTGGGAAGGCGTCTTATTGCCTGCTCTGGAAAGTTGTGCGACCAAGATGGGAGACTGAAAACACACAGGGACCCCAAGTCAGTGCGCTGACCCCTGGGGACGTACGATAGTGACCCCCGTCCTCCCCAAGCTACAGTCACACCCCAGCTCTAGCACTACACCTTCGATCTATTGTGTAGAATAAAGGCTAACTGCCGTCACTATACTGGGACTCAGTTTCTTTGGGGGGAAGCGTAACCCAGAAAGAGGCTCGGCAAAGTAACCTGATTAAGTCTGGGTCCTACTCCCCTCCCCCGTTCAGTTATCACAGAGACTATACAAACGCCGCATTAGCTGCGGAATCCCCGGGGAAGGAAGGAAGAAAAGCACTCGGAGGACAGTCCAGTTGAAAGCCACTCTTGGAGCCTGAGAGACGGCCCGGCGCCTGGGGAGTCGCAGTCCCGGTGCGCAGGCTGCGCACTTGTCATGGCTCGGCCTCCAGGCTGCCGCCCACCGAACGTGCGCTTGCTCACGGCTGCGAGAGGACTCCCTGCCCGGCTGGCACCTGGAGCCCGGTGTCCTCGGAGACGCCCACCTTCACCCACTGAGCGCTCTCAACCCTGCTTAAGTCTGAGGGGCGCACCCGGGCTTTCAGGCCCGGTGCTCTGCCACGGTCCTAACAGCCCGCCTGGCAGAGGAGGCAGAACCATTGTTCAGTGCCTCCAAAGCTCACATCCCCAAGCCCTTGTCAAGGGAGATGAAAACCGTGTAAAACAGAGGTTCTGGGAAGAAAGAGGACATAGGGGGATGACAACAAGTTCAAGGGACGCTTTAGGACACCCTAAACCCCACCGTCCCCGGGGCCCAGCTCTTAGTAGCCTCTGTTCTGACAGCTCAGAGGCGCCACCCGGGCGGGGAGGGGAGGCAGGAGGGGAGCGCGGAGAGGCGCCTCTTAGGAGGGGGTTGGCAAGAGGAGCCTCAGAGCCCCCCAAAACGCAGCGATCGCGGGCGCCCCGGCTTGTTACGGGCCGAGTGCGGAGGGGCGCGTCCCCACTCACCGCTTGCAGAGGCGCCGCTGTCCCGGGGCGCCCAGCACAGCGCGAGCAGCAGCCACAGCGCCCAGCGCGCGGACGTGCCCATGCTGCCCGCCCGGATGGTGCCGCCGCCGCCGCCGTCGTTGTCGCCGTTCGCTCCGCACAACAAGTTACCAGCCCTTCGGAGAGGAGGAAGGAGGTGGGGGCGGGGAGGGAGGAGGCGAGGAGGAGGGGGAAGGAGTGAGGAGCCCGGAGCACGGAGAGCGCGGAAGGAGCGGGTACCCCTTCCCTGCAACTTGAACGCTCTACTCCCCGCCAGCCACCCACCCAGCCACCCACCCGGTCACCTCCCCCCGCCGAGGCCGCGGTGTGCGCGCGGACCCTGCGGGCGGAAAATAATGCAGGCGTTGCAGAGGAGGGGAGGGAGAGGGGAGGGGACGGCGCGGGAGGAGGGGGCGGGGAGCCCGTTCGCCGGGGACAGCGAAGGCGAGCGGTCGGGGCACCCACTCGGGCGGCGGTAGGAGCACGGCAGAGCGGCACGGGGACCCCAGCAGGGGAGCTCAGCTCAGCAGCTCCCGCACGCACTGCTCTACCGCGTGCGGTGCGGAGGGTGCGGGGGCAAGTGGCAGCGTGCGTGCGTGAGTGGCAGTGGCTCGGGCTGTCCCCGCCGCCATCCTGACGGCTCTAGGGGCCCGGCTGCTCCGCGCGTCCGCCCGGGGCTCACGGGGGACCCGGGGCGGCCGCTGGTTGGCTCGCACACCGTCCTCACCTCCAATCCCGGGTGCCTGTCCTAATTTCCTGATCCAGGGAACCTGCGGCCGCAGCAGCTGTGCGCTCCCTAGCTCCCTACAGTCGCTACTGTACCCTCCTGGCGCCGGGGCCGAGAGCGCTGATGCAACTATTGCTGCTGTTGCCACCGCCTCCGGGCTGTCAGTTGAGGGGTCTGGGGGCGGCAAGAAACCCTCTACCTCCCTCTCCTGAGCCCATAGGAAGGGCTGGTATTGTGAGGTCGGTAGGTAGCATCTTCCTGGGGACTCTTCTTTCCAGCCTGAAAGTGATGAAGAGGAGGGTTGCGAATCTCCGCTGCTCTGCTGTGGGGTTCGGAGTCCTGTCTCAAAGGCACATTGAGATGCCATTTTGTTAAAAATTAAATGTGTCTTTAAGTAAGAGTGTGTGTGAGAGAGAGAAAAAACAAGAGAGCTCTCGTGGTTGTGGCTTTTCCTCTGTAATAGAACAAGACTAAAATAACCGAGTCTGGGACGGGGAGGAGGGAAATTGCCAGCGCAGCTCTGCATTCTCTCATCAACGATTATAGTTAATTGCTAATTGCACAAAATGATAGTTTGAGGGCATGTAATTAAAAGCTTAACCTTTTTTTTTGGTTGGGGGATGGGGGCCCGGGTAGATTTCTTCTTGGTATACTTAGTAACATTCAATTATAAGCCTTGTTGAGGCAAAGAAGGAAGAAGCAAAGTCAACCCTCCCAGAAAGGATGGAGTTTTGGGTTTTTGCCAGACAGGATCCGAGTCTTAAGATTTGCTCTTCCCGTCCTTCAGTTTTCTTGAAAATCTTCCCCCAGTTGAGATGCCTTCTCTACTCTGGCCTAAGCAGAGTAAAGGGGGGCACCGAGCTACTTCACTGCTGATACAGTGTGTGAACTCTCCTTTTTATAAGTTCCTGCAACTTGAAAGAAACAAAGTTGAGAGATTTCAGATTTCCTGTTCTAGCTCTCTTCTGGCTTTGTACTCTGCTCGCCTCGGTTCTCCTGAGCAATGGTCAGTGGCAGGCTTCTAGGGGGGATGTTTATCTGAGAACTTCCTGTACCCAGAGACGGGGTAATTCTCAGCCAGGACACATTTTGGTGCCTATAATTTATCCTCATTTTGATTGATAAGCCCCCATACAGAAGCAGTCTTTCTAAGCAGCTCAGGGTAAATGCTGTTTTGTATAAACTGGTGGGTAGGAAAACTGCACCAGCCAGCCACACACATGTTGTGTGACAAACCAAATTCATGCCATTTCACAGTACAGGTGTTCACAGCTGTTATTTACCTCCCAGACCAAGTTGAGGGGGATGGTCTAACTTTCGGCCTTCAGAATCTTCAGCATCCCTGGGACTTGAAAAGTTCATGGTCACTCTACAGTTAGTTGATGGAATGGGTGGGAATGAAGGTGAAGTTGTCACGTGCTTGTTTTTTTTTTAATGTTTTCCTTGAGAGAGAAAGGTACACCACAAGGGAAATATTGATATGGTACAGTAAGACTTATCTTTGACAAACATGTGTTCTGCTTCTTAACGTGAATAAACTCTTGGTGGATTTAGTTATGGCTCTGTATTCCATCCTGCAGCCGTTTGGTCGGTCATTTTCACTCTGCCTCTGATTGGCTACGCAACTTCAAACTACAGAATCCAAACCACTCCTTTTTCTTTGCCTGCCCTCTGACCTGTAGACTGCAAACAAAAACAGCCCATGTGATAAAGTTTTCTGTGGCCCAAGAATCAGCTGTCTTTGGCGTCCATTATTTATCAGAGAGAAGTAACAAGGAGGCATGCATATGATTAATATAAAGAGAATAACCAATAACTCACAGAATAAATTGATCATGAGTAGATGATGTGCACCAACCGACAGGGATTCAGGAGCCTTCGGGTGATCCTCTTTACTCCCATGGTCCGCCACATGAGTCAGTTTGTCTAAACAACACACCCTGAGCCATGCTGGAAGGGTGGTGCTAGGCAAGGTAACCGCCATACATAGATGCTCGTCTGAAGAGGGAGCTAGTCCGGGTAAGACAAACATGTTGAAAATTCCAGCCTGTTACACGCAGCATTGTAATCCAGAGTTGTTTGAGATGCTATAAAATACAGAGATGAGGCCGGGGCTGTTGCTCTGTGGTGGGTTGCTTGCCTAGCATGCACAAGGTTGTGCCTTCCATCTGAAGCATCGCAAAATGAATGAATGCATGCATGCATGCATGCATGAGATTACAAGGAAAAACCAGCTGGGTTAGTTGCAGGAGGAGGCCATAAGAAAAGACCTTCTCAGATGCTTGCCCTTGTGCTGATGTAGGCAGCATTTTTCACCCAGTAAGTCACATCCTGCCTCCACCTTTTATTGTTGGTTGAGTGAGACACTAACTTTGACTAATTAATGGACAGAAGTCCTATCCTTCTGGGCCTGTGGAGTTGTTTGTGTGAGACTCTCTTTTTGTCTTCCTGGCAACAGGGAACATTCAAGAAGTGGCTGTGCCATTTGTCCAGGTTTCTCATTGACTGCGTGAGTCGCTGTACACACATCTTTGATGATGCCTGTGCATGAGAAGGATTCTAAATACACTTTAAAGGCTTGGAGCCATGTACTCACCTATCATAGACCATGTTACTCACAAAGCCTAAAAGATTTCTCATTTGTCCTGATAGGGAAAAGGCTTGCTGACCACTGACACACAGAGAGGAACCAAGCTATGTTGACTTAACCTGCAGAGAGTTTGTGCACAATGTCACCTGGGGGTAACTTGACCAGTGCTACACTGAGAGAGGGAAGGAAGGGCTCAGAGAGTTGAGGAAGCCAAGGCACGAGAGCAGCTTGCGTTCAAGGCAGAGTGAGAATTTAGAATTGCTCAAGGGACTAGAGGTGGGAAGCTGTCCTGAAGAATGAGGCAGGGACAGGTTTAGTGGGGCTTGGTGAGTCACCCAGAGGCTTTGGGGCTTACCATAAAGCACAGGGAGGCCTGGGGGTAGAATTGATCAGGGGTTTGGCATCCAGTTTCTTTTTGAAAGGTGACTCTGAAGTGGCCTGAGATAGGGCAGAATAACATCAGAGGAGGGAAACCTAGAGATGCTGGGTGGTGGAGTGTATTAGAGAACGGAAAGAAGAAATGTTGCTCTCAGCGCAGACTCCCAGACCTCTTCCTCAAAAATCCTGCTTTAATAGCGCCTCAGAAGTCTGTATATATAATTTTATTCCTGTGATTTGGGAGGCAGAGATGATCATATTTCAATGTATACATCCATAAAATCCCTCTGAAATAAATTATTTAAAATATGTGAATGTATGAAAGAAGCTGTTTTTAGAGAATGACTCCAATGTGGTTTTATTTGAGAAGTGGGCAGGTTTTTTTCTGTGGAAACTATGTAAATTTATTTGTCCAATTTCTTTGACTCTTTCATCAGGGCAGGGACCACAGAAAATGACAAAGTTCATCCCCTTCTGTCATCTCCCCTCTTCAAAGTCCTGCAGTGAAGAAGACATTTAGGTCTTAGAAGTCTTCTTCCAACCAGCTGACTAATTTGTACTGCTGATCGCTGAAGCCTTGGCAAGCCAGAGTGAACAGAGCTGACCCTCTCTGATGTACTGAGATGCTTACACCCAGGCCTCCCTTCTACTCCTCTCTAATTGTGTGAGAGGCTGGCGGAAACCCCAGGATTTGCCTTCTCTCCTGGTCTCATGGCAAGGCCTGATGGTGTAAACTAAGATGTCACACATTTTTAACTTCTATCAGAGCCACTTGAAAGGCCAATCTCAGTAGAGTGCCTGGCTCCACCCCCAGAGTTTGTGATTCAGGGCGCTGCTGAGGATTTGGAGTTTTTGACATACTCCCCAGGAATACGGACCCTGTTAGTCAAGGAATGCCCATTGAGGATCACCTCTTAACCCACCTGTGGAACTTCCTCCTTTAAGAGCATGATTATTCAGAGCTATCCCCAGGTGCACCATTGAAAGCTTAAGCCCTAAGCACCTTCCCCATCTGCTGAGTTGTGGGGAAGCCCAAGAACTTTCTCTTGGTTAGAAAGACATTTGCTTCTAACCAATGTGGCTGGGGGTTAAGGTCAGAACTTGTCATGGTGACAGCATGAAGGAAGCCAATTTGGGGGTGACGTGAAATGCATGCAGTTTCATCATGATAGTTCCAGGTTTGAACTTTGACGAGATTTGCGTGTGGGTAGAAGCAATAGATCTAATGTTTTCTTAGTTGGTTATGTGTGTGCTTCCTGTGACATCACAGGTAGTACTCCATGAAGGAGACATGTGCTTCCTCCCGAGCTGGAGGAAAGCAGATTAACTTAAAGTGAGTGGAGGTACCCGAGAAATCGGTGAATTAAGGAAGATGCTGGTGTCTTCTCTGAGTTCAGAGCTTCTAGGTCCCCGTGAAAGATCTGGGCTCAAGAGTTGGCGTGAACTGATACACATATTTAGAACTATGATCCAGAAGGTGATTTTCTTTGCACAGGATCCAGAGCGCACCCTCTAGGTGCCTGAAAGTCTTTGCCACTGAGTGACTATGGAGAGGAAGTGTGGGTCAGTGGTTAAGAGGGGGAATGGAGGCAGGCTTTTGGTGGCACAAAGCCTGACTCCGATGCTTACTGGTTGTAAGAACTTAGCCCAATTATTTAAACTTTTTGTATCAGCCCTTCCGGACCTGGAAGTGGGTTAGCAAGCATACCCACTTCTTACAAGAATCAATTACATTCAAACAATTGCTCAAAACAGCATCCAGCACATAGCAAGTTATGAATAAAAGGTTCCAGTTGGTAATAACAGTGATGTTTTTTGTTGTGATAATGTGAAAAGGGAGGCAGAGGGAAGTCAGACCTTGCAAAAATGTAAGGTATTGCTTTTGATCCATACTGCACACGAGCCCTTTTGATTGGTTTATGAGAATTTCAGTGTTGGTGTTTTTCTTAAGAATAGCAGTAATTGGCGGGCGGTAGTGGCGCATGCCTTTAATCCTGGCACTAGGGAGGCAGAGACAGATGGACGTTTGTGAGTTCGAGGTCAGTGTGGTCTACAGAGAGTTTCCAGAACAGCAAGGTTACACCGAGAAACCCTGTCTCAGGAAAAATAAAAAATAAAATAAATAAATAAATAAAATAAAATAAAGGAGGGGGTTAAAAAAAGAAGAGCAATAATTGTAAGTGGGGTTTGCCCACTAGCGTCTTCAGGCTTCCCTGGTAAGTCTGGTGTACATTTAAATTCTGAATTACTCCAGTTTAATCTGCAGCTGTGGCTGGGAGTGTTCTAGAGGACATCTTGGGATAGAGTTTGAAGGTGACACTATCTGTAGAGAAAATGAGGGTCTTGCAAAAGCTAATCGGCCATCAGAGTTCCAGAACAGGCTTCCCGTCCTTGCTCTGGGCATCCTGCTCTCGGCCTGGCATCTCACACTCAGCTAAATTTGTCAGCTGTAAGGGAGCCAAAGACCACAGGAGGTCAAAAGCTGGGCACAGCCAGGCTGTGAGAAACGCAGCTGGCGTCCACCTATCAGGTGATGGATTACATATCACCAGTCGCATGCCTTTCTGAATCAATCTAACAACAAGGACTTGTTGAGCTCCTTCTGTGGGACCAGCAGCGTGCCAGGTGACTGGAGGCAGCAACCAGATAGCCATGGGGCTGCTGCTGGGGAGCAAGTTGCTATTGTTCTGTTTGCTCTTTCTATGGGAGCCAACTCCGGCTTGTTAAGTGGTAACTGACAGTCCTTTCTTCTAAGGAAGTTTCTCTTGGATTTGCTGCCAATAGGAAGTGTATTATTTTGCAGAGCTCTATAGCATTCATTTATCGAGTGCCCACTCAATTATGAGGCATGACAGGGTTTGCCATCTGAGAAAGGAAAGACCGCTTAAGGATTCTTCGAGTCAGAAGTCTGGAACAAATAGACAGATGGATCAGAGGGTTGGGGGTGGATTTTGTTACAACTAGGGAAGAAGCTCTTTTAGTAAGAGCTGGATCTTCCGTTGAGGGTTTAAAGATCTTTCCAATGAGCTCTACAGAAAATAGATTATGACTCGGAGCATAAAGGAATAATGCATTCAGCAGACATCACAAAAATGTGGTTATTTTGCTAAATCATAAAGAGAACCTAGGTATGGTGGCTCACCCTTCTGCTTTGGGAGGCAGAAGCTGGATCTTGAGTTCTAGGCAAACCTGGGTTACATAGCATTGTCAAGGTTTGTCTCTTTCTTCTGACACTTTTATTTCTTTCAATCATATTGTCCTAACATCATCAGAATATTAATATTAATCAAAACATACTCCTTTGCTATCTGTGTAAGAAGTATATATACCCTGAGGGCAGAACTTATGGTTAAAATACATGTTTGTGTAATATCAAATAAAAGTATTGGGAGATATTCCATCAGGTTCTTTTTCAGTGGGTGTCTATGAGGAGGGTAGACTATTGTTTTGTTTTTTTTTTTGTATTTCTGCTCTTTATCCCCCTTTGCCAAGGTTTGCAAACAAGCAAATGAAGAAACAAACAAACACAAAATACAGAAATAAAGAGGCAGAGGGAAGGACAGAGCAGAGAGATTGGAACAGAGAGAACGAGGGAGAGGGAAAGAAGGAGAGGATATTCAAAGGCCTCAACAATCTAGAAGGGCCATGGAGGATCGTCTGTCTCTTTGTGTAGTGACTTTATAGAGCCGACTTTGCAAGAGGGACAGATTATTTCTACATGCAGAACAGAACTATGATAACTATGTCTTACATAGCGTGAGAAAAATGTCTTCAACTTGTGTGTTGCCTTTCTTCTGTGTGGGTTCAAAGTACTCCACTAACATGACATCATTACTCCTTGGAAGGAGACTGCGGACCAACTCCTTGGAGAATAATTCCCTTTCAGGAGCTTGGGGAGCTCAAGTGCCCATTTTGGGTTCATGCAGCGTCCCCAAGGATTTGATCCTAGCCCTCCATAGGGCTTTATTACAGTCATTATTACTCATGGTCGGCTGGATGAGTCTAAGCGAGGTCTCTTGGCAAACTCACACTTTAGGAAGACAGACAGAAGTGTCCTCACTTTTTGCTTGTTCCTCCCTAATGATCAGTCTTAGGACTTAGATATACTTGTCAAACATCTTTGTTTTGAGCAAGGCAAAAATAAAGTGAGAACAAAAGGCGATACCAAGTAGCATAGCAGGACCCCCTGGAATTAAGTCCCTGGAGTCTCAGAGCACTCCCTGAGGAGACAAAAAATCCTCTCCGATGTCCTCTTGCTGTTTCTCAGTCAAGTACAGTTGCCAAAATCTTGCTAACAACTTGAGGTGTACACTATAAGCGGAAGTTACCGTCTTCAGTCATTATAACTTCTTTGTGTGTGTGTGTGTGTTGCAAGAAAATGTCTGTCACATCTTAGTCAAGTTGCTTGCATTTTTCCTCTGTTGATTCTCTTCCACCCCCAAACCCTTTTCTCTCTTCTGCTTGCCTGTCTGAAAATATCTTAGGAGCTCTGACCAGGGAAGAAAGTTCCTAGGATATGAAGAAAAATGGAACTGTTCCTTACGGATCTAATAACATTTCCTCAAGTCAGGAGACAGTCATTGGAGAAATTATCGGAACTGTGGCAGCCAGGGTTATTTGCAAATTGACACTGAAAAGAGAACTATTTCTCAGGTCAAATTCTATTCCAGCTTCTTTTGCCTCTGACCCGAGCGGCCTGGACTTGAGTGATAGTCTGTCAGACAGAGTTATTATTCCATTAGTGTCTTACTTTTTCTTCTACTTTTTTCTTTTATTTTTTAAATAAAATTTGATTTTAAATTACATTAATGCTGTATTTGATAAACAAATCATGACAGTCCACCTTTTTGGGATATGATGCCATGTTTTTATATAAATGTTGCATGATTAAATCAAGCTAATTGGCCCCTTACCTCATTTGTCTATCACCTTTTAGGGCAGGACATTCGAAATGTCGGCTCCCAGTTGTGAAATACAAAATATGCTATTTTGATTTATGCCCAATTGGCTGTGCAGTGGATGGCAAAATGTTTCCCTTCTATCTGTACCCCTTGACCCACAACTTTCATTGTCCCTTACTTCCTCAAGGCTCTTGATTACCACCAGATTCTTTGTTTCTTAATTACCAAGGTTCTTTGGGTAGGAAACAGTACCACCCAGGTAAATCTCAGCTATAGATACCTGTCCTGTATTTAGACTTGACCGGACATTATACTGAGCAGTCTGTTGGCAATGGCTTTCTGTTGTTACCTGGATTTGGGGAGGACTCTGGTTTTCTCCCCAAATACTAACAATTAAAAGAAAAAAAAACCTTTGTGAGTCTGTGGTGGGGGTATTGGATTTATTTGGACTGAATAAGAAAGTAGTGTTACTGGCCATGTATTTAGAATTGTACTGTCAACTTCGTCTTCTTACCTGTTCTTGCTGTACACATTATTCTTGCTGATAAATGGTTGTGTTTCTTCTTCCAAAGGCATAGTAAATACTTTTGTATTGGCCCTTGTAGCTTCCTCTCACCCATCATGTTGAGTTCCTACCCCCTCTTCCCACACAGAATTGCATGATACAATCACGTATTTTTCTCATACTTACCTTCGCTCTTGATGGCCGTATCATGTGGGAAGGGTTTGTGACATTGTTGTCATTGCAGAGATGTCATCATTTTTGACAAAGTCGGGACTACAAAGCATTACCCTGTTTATTTTTAACCTTTCCCTGATTGTGCTGATATTATTCCCATGATATTCAGGGCATACTCTTTCCCAACAAGTACTCTAAAGGTCCCGTAATGACGAGGGTAACGTAGCTCAGGTTTACTTACTGTACTTTCTTTAGCCACTTAAATCCATCTAAGGACCTAGATTCATACCCAGCATGTTAAAAGCACACATGGTACCAATTTTCCAGCGCAACTGCAGCATAGTCTTGGACTCTATACAAGCCACGTCTATCTTGAACAAATGTTGTTTCCTGGAAAGAAATTAATGCAAACATGTCACTGTATGCTGTAATTACCGAGCGGGATGCTGTGTGTGTTCACTGATGGAGACAATGTGGATCAGGCACTAATCTTAAGTTTATACTCTGACGGAGGAGATTGGAGGTTCCTTTTCTGTTCTATGTCTTCTTCATGGAGATAGCCCAGTAGAGGCACCAAGCACTGACTTTCTATGTTCCAGAAGCCGTTGCCATTCTTCTTGAGATCTGCATGTGCCCTCAGAGCAGTTACATCTGGACTAAGCCTGGAAAATGCTCGGGAGATCCATCCTATCTGGGTCTGGCATGTTCTCCAAGGATTCTGAGATGATCCGTGAGCAGAGTGCTTCGCTGCCCAGAGTCATCTGATGGAGAAGGAAGCATGACCTTCTTAGAGCAATATGAATTTCTTTTGTGTGTATGTGTGTGCATGCATGCGTATGTGCACATGTATATGCAGATGCACATGTGTGGGCATGTACGTGGAAGCCAGAAGTTGACATTGTGTGACTTCCTTTATAACTCCCCATCTTGTTATTGTTTTAGGGGAAAAGGGATTTACTTTGCCTTAAAGTTCCAGAGGGGGCTTCTGTCATGGTGAAGAAGATATAACAACAGGAGCTTATACATTGTTTACATTTTGAGGTCATTGCCCTCACTTGCTGCACATTTGTTTACGATTATTTAATATTCTGAGATGAATTCTTAGTCTTTAAGTTATACAGGTATTAAATATTATAGGACAATAGTTGTTCATGTTTGTTATACATATAGTCAGATTAATTAGGTTCTTTAGATACATAGAGATTGTATTCTGCCTAGAGAGGTAATCTTCAATCACTTCAATGATCTGTAGAACATGGAATTTAAATAACTTAGGGTTCTGTTGATATGAGACATGATTGCTCCTGACAGCACCAATCTATTCCCAAGAGAATATTGAGCCCCAAAGACACTCCACTTGGAGTTTGTTTTCTTCTTGGCACAGGCCTTTGAGCAAGGAACTGCCCATGCCACAACCACTGACAAAGTTCATGGTATCTGGACTGGATAATCAGGACACAAGGAAAAGGACTGCCAAACCTAGCCAAGACAGGGCAAGATGGTTCTGAAAAATTTCCTGCCTCTGAAAATCGTCTGTCAGTTATACTAGGCCTTAGCCAAAGTTGGTTGCTTCAGCATTGCAAATGAGACTTTGGGTGATTGCTCAGATAGTCAATTGTTTCTGTCATATACTGCTTGCTTTGGTAGCTGCTTGATTTCACTTCCTGCCTACTCAAGTAATATTATTTCCTTTCTCAGGCCTTTGATGGGGTTGAAGATTAGATAGTTGTAATTACCATCCTCTTATGGTTTAGCCAAGCTTATTTCCAATGCAAGACTTAGACTCTTTGAAATAGAATGTCTATTAAAACATGTGTTCCTTGCTTAATATTTTTTATGTTGGTTGTATTTTTATACTTCATATTTGTTCCTATTGTAAATAGTTTTGTATTGGGTTTGGATCACTCTTATTTAGACAATTATCTTTAACAGGTGAGACCAAATTAGGGTGTGTCTTTCTGGGACCCAGAGAAAAACAAGGCATGTGGCTGAGGTGTGCTCTCTCTTTGTGATTCCCTCGCGGCACATCTGAGTTTGGACTTCTTGTTCCTGTTTCGTGAGTTTTCTGCTTATAATAAATAAAAATATAATTGTTTTATCTTTTAGCTAGCCTGGTTATTCCCAGAATTGAGCTAATGTCAACACATGTTTCCAGCAATTTCCTCTCAAATTAGTGATCTCTTTTGTAATTATCACTGCTATCTGTCTGTCTGTCTATCTATTTATCTATCTAATCTATATCTCAACTCTTTTAGTGTTACTCCTATTACTTATGTTTGAAAGTGACTGCTTGGGATTGGATAATCTCTAAGAAATCTTGTCCTTGGATAAACCCGATTCTCCCTCTCTCAGGAGCCATTGATTGCTATAGCTCTTTATCTAGAGTGGCACTGGCACCTTGTGAATTGTCCCTGTCCACGTTGGCATGCTGACCGGTGTTGTCATTATTCGGATTTTATCTGGGCAATTACGTTGTTGAGATTTCATGGGGTCAGCATCCCTGTCATATCTAGAAGACATTATCTAGCAGCATGCATCCTGTTCTCTGGTGCTTTCATCCTTTCTACCCCTCTCTCCCAGATGTTCCCTGAGCTGTAGGCATAGACTTCACAGACTGGAACATTGTAGATGTGCCAGTTGTGGCTGGGTGCCCCAGGTCACTTACTATCTGCATTTCAAACAGCTGTGGGTCCTGTAGTAGTCTTCTGCTGCAAAAATAAGCTTTTTTTCTTTTCTTTTCTTTTTTCTTTTTTTTTTTTTGACGAGAGGGCAGTGAGAGTTACACCTACCTGCTTGTATTTGAGGTCTCTCACGGAACTTGGCATTCACTGGTTAGACCAGCTGGCTAGGGAGCAACAGGGGGCTAGTTGTGTCTCTTCTGCCCCACCAATACAGAGGCGCATGGCCGTGAACAGCTCCTTATGAGAGTGCTGGTGTCCAAACTGGGGTATTCATGCTTACAAAGCAAGCCCTTTACCCACTGAGCCGTCTTCCCTGCTCTGTAATATGAAGCGCTAGAGCTACTGGGATCATAGCTCCCCTACTACAGTGAGAAAAATCCTGGAAATCTCACTCTTGGAGCTTCTAGCTTTCCCAGCTTTGTGAGACCTTGAAGTTATGGAATTAAGGACCTAATAAGCCCATGGTGTTTAGTGATTCAGTACTGAAGCTTGTAGCATCTACATACAAAGTCCCATCACCTGAACAGGGACCACTAATAATTGAGCCAGTAATAGGAGTTTGTGTGTCCTTGTGAGTTTGTGAGTGTGTACTGTAAAGACTTGACGCCCATATCAATTAGAAAACTTTTTCTGCACTTGAAGTATTGTTATCTGTTTGTCCAGGGACTGAATCTAGTTATTTTGTGCAAGAGGGAAAGAATAAACTTACGCAATGTTGTTTGTTGTAGAAGGGTCTCATTTGACTCTAGGATAATCATAAACTCTTCTGTTTTCATCACCTTTACGTGGTGCCATTTGGGCTCTAAAGCTGGGGTCTTTATCCAGGCTTTGCCATTTATGAGCTCCGTGCCTTTTCCAAAGGTCCTTAACGCCTTCTGGGCCTCACTTTAGTTCCACTGGGAGACATGATTCCCTCTCTACTTCTGCTGAGGTATTTGCTGTGACCGTGTGTTGATATTCTGATTTTTAAATTCAGAAGGTTGTAAAATAAGAGTAAGTACATTTGTGCAAGGAATCTAGCAGTTCTCCTTGGGAGAAAGACCATGATCTCAATCTCAACTGCAAAAGGTCACAGAAATCTTCATGGTGGAGTGGGTGATGGGGACTTTACAGCACTGTCTGAAGGTGTCTGTCACAGAATGGTCTGTGCAACCTATGAGCAATTGTGCTAGGACTTGTTTTGTTTTTGTTTGTTTGTTTGTTTGTTTTGGTTTTTCGAGACAGGGTTTCTCAGTGTTGCTTTGGAGCCTGTCCTGGAACTCACTTTGTAGACCAGGCTGGTATGAACACACAGAGATCCGCCTGCTTCTGCCTGTTGAGTGCTGGGATTAAAGGCATGCACCACCACTGCCTGGCTATGTCTTGTCTTGTTACAAAAAACAAAAGATTCTGCCTTAAGCTCAGAGGTTGACTTTGAGGATTTAGGAGGGACGCAAGCATGCGGACCACTGCAACTTCATGGCACAAGTAATTTAATAAAGAACTTTTTATAGTCCCAGACACATGGTATGAACTTGAACTTGCTCCATTTAGTTGCTGTTACTTATGATAATGTAGTCGTCTTTGGAAGCTTATTGATTTAGTTTACTGTTTGTTTGAACAGAGGCTAATGTAGCTGAGGCTAGCCTTGAACTCCTGATTCTCCTGTGTCCACGTTTCAAGAACTGGGATTGCAGTGTGCACACCCGTGCCTCAGGAAGCTTATTCTTTCAAGGGAAGTCAATCAAAACAGACACTATAGAGACTAACTCTCTCACAAATCTATATTCTAGCACAAAGGGATATAGATAATTTTCCTCAGAAAAAAATGATAATTTAGCAAAGGAAAACCAAAATAACTCTGGATCATATTGCATGGAATGTTTTAAACCTGAGAGAAAACACCTCTCTTATTTGTCATGCTTAGGAGTGTCCACTGTTGCTGCAGTTGCTCTTGTTTGGGGGTGGCCTCTCCCTTGACCTCTCCCGATCCATCTCGGACTGGCCTCATTCCAGCTCCTTCAACCTCAGTCTCCTGGGAGCCAGAATTACAAAGGTGCCACCACTCCTGGCATTAAGAGGATTCCCTCTTAATACTTTATTCTGAGTTTTGACAGAACCTCCGAGTTACTACAGTGTTTAGTAACCTTTATACCAGTGGTTCTCAGCCCTCCTAATGCTGTGACCCTTTAATACAGTTCCTCATGTTGTGGTGACCCCCAAACAAATTATTTTCGCTGCTGCTTCATAACTGTAACTTTGGTGTGTAATTTTAATATAAAATTCTATGTTTTCCCAAGGTCTTGGGCAACCCCTGTGAAAGGGTCATTTGGCTCTGCCACCCAAAAGAGTCTTGACCAGCAGGTTGAAAACCAATGCTTTTCAGGGTGGAGGCTGTCCACAAGGCCTTCACGGAGCTCCAGGTTTGCTATTTAATGCTTAGCTCCCCTGGCTCAGCAGACCTGGGATCTCTCACTGTGTAGAGGATGTTACTTGCAGAGGAATTCTTATGAGTCGCCTAAGGTTTTCTTTTCCTTAAAAAAAAACGGATGAATGAATATTAATGTGTGCGTGTGCAGATGGAAAGCAAGTGACCAGTCTTCTACACACACGCTTTCCCTGCACAGAGCCCGGAGAAAAACTTTTTGACTATGGGCAATGAAAGCATTTTGCCCGCTTAGACCTTGGGAAAGAGTTGGGCTTATCAGGGAGCGTGGCCCAGGACTCTGGGAGAAAGCACTGAAGGCGGGACAAGCATTCTTTTCTTTTATCAGTGCTGTGCTGCCAAAGAAGATGCAGGCGGTGCCCTTCCTGAAGAATGAGAGCGGTTCTGATCACGGGAGGCCGTCATTCCATAGGTGGTTCCCATTTTTCTTTCTCTTTGTGATGGGAGTCAATCCTCTTGTAACTGCTGCTCTAGCGTCCTTCTGTTGCTGGTATGAACCCCCTGACCAAAAGCAGCTCAGAAAGGAAAGGGTTATTCGTCTTCCACTTCAGATCACAATCCACCCCTGAGGGAAACCAGGACAGGAACTCAAGACAGGAACCTGAGAACCATGAAAGAAAGTTGCTTGCTGGATTGTTGTTTGCTGGCATTCTTATACAGTCTTAGGTTCACCTTCCTAGGAATGGGGTGCTGCCCACAGTGGGCTGGAGCCTGCCACATCAATCATTAATCTAGACAATTCCTCCCCAACGTGTCCACGGGCCAGTCGGGTTGAGAAAATTCTTCAGTTGGGGGTCTTTCTTCCCCAGTGACTCTGACTGTAGGTTGTATAAAGTCAACAATAAAACCCAGCTAAGACACTCACATTTAGAGTTTTTTTCTTTTTTCTTTTCTTTTTCAGGATACAATATAGCTGGATGTGTTGGTACACATCTATAATCTTAGGACTTGAAAGCAGGAAGATCAAGAATTCAATGCCAGCCTGTATTAAAATATCAAGTTTAAAGCTATCTTAGGTTATGTGAGACTCTCTCTCTCTCTCTCTGTCTTTCTCTCTCTCTCTAACAACATAAATGTGTACTATAGAGAAAACATGAAAGCCATAAGGTGAAGTTAGCTATAGAAAATCCATTCCTGTGATATAAAAATTTATCTTTGAGTGTCATGGTGACCAGAACTAAACGGAAAAGAACCTCATATGTCTGGTTACCTGCTTGAAAAGAAAATGAATGTTCTCAGGAGCAGCTCCATCCTCCTTCAAACACAGAACAGAAGTGAGTTAGTTTCCTTAGCTACTCGTAAAAAGGGTGTTTGCAGCTCTCATGATTGGGTTTCCCTGTACCGACTGCCATCGAGTTGTAGAGGGCTGCTTTGTACAATGGCTGTCACTGGTATCATGCCAAAGTCCAGTCCCATAAAGGGAAAGAAATAAGTTGCAAGCAGTCATCCGTTCTCACTGTTTATTGTCACTGAATGAATGCATGCGAAGCTTGGAGCTCCACAGAGCTAGAGGTCACCTCTGATGAGCCACAAGGGCACGGCTCTGCTTAGCAGGAACCCAAGTGCAAAGCCATAGGCTCCGGGACTAGTTCCCTTAGCCAGGCAAAGACAACATCCCCTTAGCTATAGAAAAAGGGAGCCCAAAGCATGGGGCCAAAGAAAGGCCACCGTGCCTCTGGAACAAGCACCTCCAAGAAGAGGCAGAAAATTTGATGGAGGGGAAGAAAAGAAATTAATAGTGATTTTATTACCTTAACTGCTTGTCACATTTGTGCATATTTCTATCTTAAAAAAAAACAAAAAACTTCTCATGGGTAATGTTAACGCTATCAGGGTGTGCATACAAATTCATTCCATTTTTCACTTAACCAAGCAGCATAAAATAGGTTATTACATTTTATATTACCAGAGCGTGCAGGGTGCTATGATATGATCTTCACTGTGTTTCAGACCTTCCATAAAGTATGTCATATGCCACATGCCACCGGTTAATGATGCCTTAGGAAATTAGGCAAAGGGGCTGTTTAATGAGATGAGAATCAGTCCAGGGATGGGGGGATGGTGGGAGGTGAGAGACCTGGGTATCAGAAGGGAAAGTGTCTGTAGGAATTTACACCAATGGAGAGTTGAGGAGCCTTGGGGTCTGAGGACTCAATTATACCTGTCTCAAGACAGAACTACTGCGCCTCCTGAGACAATTTTGAAAAGACTAAGTGTGTGTGACATCTGCCCTTTCATCGAAGGTGAAATGAGAGCAGCTGCTGGTAGTGACAGGAGCTGATGTGACTTGCTAAGATCCCCCCCCCACGCCCTTTAAAGCAGCTTTTTCAGAGGCCACTTTTGTCATGGTCAAGAACTTCTCTTAGGAAAGGGGGCGGGCAGAAAAGAATCTTGATTACAGAAAGAGATACGGTGTTAACTTTTGAACTAGTTCTCCCATCTAAATGCCTAATTATCTGCTCCTGGTTTTTTTTTTCATTTTTCTATCCTGCTTTCCCAGATATTAAGAATTTCTGATTCCTTAATTCAACAGCAAATTCATTGAAAGCATGTTTTTAAGAAAAATGTTCACTTTATTTTTATTTTTTATATGTTTCACTTTATTTTTATTTTCTATATGTTTGAGTGTTGGGTCTGCATGTGTATATGTGTGCCATGTATGTGCTTGTGGAATCTAGAAGAGGACATGGATCATCTGGAACAGGAGTTACAGACAACCGTGATCCACCTGATGTGGATGTTGGGCCATGTCTTCAGCCTCAGAAAACAGAATTATTAATTAATTAATGTGTGTGTGTGTGTGTGTGTGTGTGTGTGCGTGCGTGCACACATATGTACATGCTGGCAATGAACTCAGAGTCTTCTGCATGCAAGGAGAGCAAGCACTGTACTGAGCTGTGTCCTCAGCCACGAAAGCATGTCTTCGGTGACCTCTAGGCTCTGATGCCCCTCCTATGATCTTTTGCAGAGGGCTCTATTACATTGCTTTGAAATAGGTCATCCCCACCCCCTTGCTTCCCTGTATTACTTCTATTTCAGGAAGGGGATGGAACTGTATTTTCTTAAATTCTGGTAAAACCTCATTAGATGATGAGGCTCGCAGAAATCAGGATCTTAAAAAACGATAGCCTTAAAAATTAGGGAGGAAGAACCTGTCACTAACTTGACTCTGATAACTACTCTGCTGTGGAGACTGTTTCCTCAGAAGTCACCCAACCAACATGACAGACATTTAACTGTCTGAGAGTCTTCCTTTCCCAATGAATGAATGTGGATCTCCGAAGGGACACAATGAAATTAGGAGCTTTGGGGTGATTTAATTAAGCAACTGGGATTGATGAGAGGGTGGCTTCTGCCTGTGGTGAGGGAGACTCCTCCATTATCTGACATTCAGTTAATGACAGGGAGCAATCAATACACGTTTGCAATGTTTTTCTTCCTCTAGTCAACACTGCGAACCTCAGAAGTTGCTAGCTTTACTACTAAATACTGAAGTATTTAACAGTAAATACCAATGGAAGTATAAAACAAAGGCGTCTTTTCGGTCAAAATGGGAGGGGATTTTGTGTGTCGAGCACAGCAGGTGGTGAGCACCAGGTGCTCAGCTTCTTCAGGGCCCTCACTGGGGTTTTAGAACTGTAAATGCGCCCCACTGTACAGACCAGCCCAGCCCAGACTGTCCATTTCCTGGGACATTGATTCAGAATTTGATTGTGAAATGAATTCTCTGTACACACAAACTTTAATTTTAAATTCAGAGAAACACCTGTGTGCCAGATGATATGCATCCATTTTAGATGGATGTGATATTCCGATGGGGACAAATCCTGAAATTTATATGTTGACGCCGATCTTTTGGAGTTCCGGTGGAACCATTCCTAGGAGAGTGTCTCTGGGTCTTCTCCTAGATTAAGAAAATTTCTCTATTTGTGGTTTTCAGAACTTTTATCTTGAAGTCTGAAGAGTTGTCTGTATGGTTAGGAGTGCTTGCTAAAAAAGTCAATAATCTGGGGGCCCAGTGCTGCGCTATAGCCCAAGATCCAAGGTGGATGGAGATGGGAGGATTGCCTGGACTTGCTGGCTTCTGCCTCAGCTGAGAAAATGTGTTCCTGGAGAGACTCTGCCTCAGGGGAAGAGGGAGACCGTGGAGAAGGACACCCTATGGCCTTTCCTGACGCTACTCCATCTTTGCTGTTCTCCTTCACCCTCCTTACTCATAGCTTTGGAGGGTCTCGTCTTCCTTTTATTTTCATACCTGAAAACCTAGAGCAAATGCATACAGCACTTAAAAGTAACACTTCAAACTCATGTACTTTTTGATCATAAAATGTTATAAATAAAATCAAGGCTTTACAAAATTAATTTTATTTTATTATTTCCCTGCTGTACACACACACACACACACACACACACACACACACACACACACACGCATGAGCACCCACATAGTGCTGGAGTACCACACTGTGTATTCAGAGGACAATTCTCGGAGTTTGGGATTTAGCTCAAATTGTCAGATGTGGAGGGCCGGTGCTTTTCCCTGAAAACATTTGGATACTTGGATTGTACCCTCTGTTTCTCTTCTTCTTCCTGAAGGAGACCACCTGCTAAGTCTCTCAGAAAACTACACGACTCCCCTATCTCTTGTTTGTCTGCACAGATCTGCAGCATCTGCTTCACAAAAGGGATGTCTTTTTGCTCCGCATCACTAAATCAAAAGATAGTTTAAGCACCCCTAACCTGTGATGCTCTGGAACTTGCAACAGTTTTTATCCCAGCCATTTTAGGTAAGGGATATTCAACCCATGTGCTAGGTAATCCAGAAATAAATGTAATAAATGCTTCTGTTAAAAATAGTATAGAACATGTTCAAGCTTGGAAGGCCCTGCCTGCGTTGCTTTATCTCCTAAATTTGACTCTTCCCCCTCGTTTAGGGGCAGTCAATCTATTTTTCCATACTATTTACTGTCGCTGCTTTCCACAAATTTTAGTATCTATAGCAGGGTCATTTGTCTCGTGGGTGTCTCCTAATTCCCTGACCATGTCGTGGCTTCGTTCTCATGTCCTTAAGTTTGTACTATCTTCTATCTCTTGTCTAATTGAAGCCTATACGGTGACTTCTGATAGCCCTCATCCTACTCCACCAGGGCAAGCGTGGACCTAGGTAGAAGCTGCTGCTCACCTGGCTAGTATTTGGCCAGCTGTTTCTTTATTGGCATCTTTCACCTCTCTGTGAATAAATGCAGGATCTAGAGGCGAGGCACAAAAAAACATGACAGGGAGCCTGAAGCCCGAGGTGTCAACCTCAGCTCCAAAAGCTGACCGGTTGCCTACCAAGGCAAGTCTGATGATCATCTACCAAGGAATGATGCCAGTGGTTTCAGCCTCTGGGTTCTAGCTTCTCTTGGGATTTCGTGAAGCTTCTGATTTCTGTGGTTTTAGGTGTTCTTGACTGTGGCACAGAGTGCAAAAGAGTAGCGCTGGGCTAGCACTGAGTATGTGAGGGGACCTTCTCCTGGACCCGCCATCTGTGCTGGAACGCATGCGCAGTAGTAGTTAGCAGACTCCTTAACGTGCATCTTCTTGCTTTGCTCCCTCCAACTCTTCAGCTTCCTCCCATCGCTGCCTTCTTTCTCTTTGCCTTGACGTATGGGTCTGCTGGACTTTCTCATACAGCACCTGGTCAACTTGTTCCCCCAGCCAGTGAATTGTAGGGCTACGTAAATGGAGAAATGGAAAATATCGATCCGCCTTGTATGAAGCCTGCCAAAATCGTCTTCGGTCTTTCTCGCTTGCATCAAATAACCAGGGAAATAAACCGGTGAGTCATGGGATCCATCAGGCAGCTGAAATTTAGGGCTGACGCCCCACTTAGCATCCGCTGTCAGTAGGGAGCGTCTCGGCTTCTATAAAGAGGCAGTGGTCCCCAAGAACAGCTCTATTTTTGCAAATTCCATTTTTAGCTTTTTTGGTCTTATGTCCCCCCAGTGATTAACTTGTGGTCTGTAAGAAAGAGCAGTTGATCCATTTTCTCTCTGTGCCACAGAGTCTTCTTTTCTCAAGGTTAAGTTACAGCATGAGAAGACTCTCTCACCTCCTCCCTTTCCAAGCTATGGAAGGAAAACAAACAAAACGACATCGAACATCAGACAAAGACCTAGTGAAATTATTTCCCACCCTCCAAAGAAAAAAAGGACACTCAAAGAATATATTTCCAATCAGACTTCTCTGTAAGTGCCTCTTGTTGACAGAAAGTGTGGGTCAAATGGCACTGGGGCATCTAACTATGTGGGTTTTTGTTGACTCCAGAATTTACCAGTTTGGGGACCTTTGGTTGTTGAGCCAAAATTATCTCAGGGCCTGTAACTCAAGGCCTATAGGACAGAAAAAAAAAAAAAACCTGGCTTGAGTACTTTGAGGCCTGTAGGACAGAGAAAAGCCTAGCTCGAGTTTGAGTGAGGATGAGACAGCAGAAATTAGGTAGACGCCCCTCCAGTCTGAGGGAGGGTTTGGCTGCCTCTCATTGGCTGGAGGTACCCCTACATCACACCATGTCACTTAACCTATATAAACCGACACTCACAGTAATAAACTGAGTTCCTGCTTGACTTGACTCCCTATCGCGTCTGACTGTCCTGTGTTGTGGGGCTACAGAATGAGCGGATAGCGCACTCACCTTTACCTGGGGGGATAAGAAGGCCTAGCAACGACTAGGGGAATATGGAGGTTCAAAAAGCTTGGCAACTGAAAGCTCAAAGAAGCCAGCATTTGGTCACTCATTGACCCCTTCTGAATATCACGTTCTCACATGAAGTAAGGGGGTAGGTCGTGATGAAACAAACCTATTGATGCTTTTGAGATGCACAGCGGGAAAGCATGACAGTGGCTTAGCATAGAAGGTAGTGTAGTGTTTGCATGCAGGTGAAACCAGCTACTGTAATGAGATGCTACGAGAATCTGGCAAGGGCTCTCGAGAATTTATATAGGTATCAAATAGGGGCAAACACTGATACAGAATGGTTTAGACGCCGTCTCTGATCCAGCTGCCTTCATCCAGTTGTTCTGTTCAGAAATGAAGAGCAAGCTGCGCCTGCTCTGATCCCAACCACCAAACAGAGCACAGGAGCAAGAGAGAATGAAACCCTCTCCCTAAGCATATAAATTGTCAAATCCACAGACAGGACCATGTCCTTGGATTTGTAATTCCCATTGACTAAAGGGATCAAAACCCTTCAGCCTGCCTCTTCCTTCTACAGTGATTCAGAACTTAGTCCTGACATGGGCAATGTGGGACTTGTCTTGGCTCCATCCTTTTTTGTATGTCACCTGGGGCAAAACCTTTCCCCATTCTGAGGTTTGTGTATCTCAGACTTAATGATGGTGATGGTCGTAGTGGTGATAGATCAAGTTCATTTAAAATTTTAGCTAAATACAAAAACAAGCACACAAAATAGAGTCAAATAGATGTTAGCTAGTATAAAATTATTGTTAACAATGTCTCCAAAATCAAAATATTAGGATGTTCCTTTAAGCTTAGCATTTGGGAGCGAGAAAGCAGGCAGGTCTCTGTCAATTCAAGGCAGGCCAACCTGGTCTACATAGAGAGTTCCAAGACAGTTAGAGTCACAGAGAAAGACCTTTTCAATAGATAGATAGATAGATAGATAGATAGATAGATAGATAGATAGATAGACAGACAGACAGACAAAACCAAAACAAAAGGAACCATCATTAAACGTTGCTGAACTGCTGAACGTCTGGGTTGTTGGTCGAGTTGTGATGAGGTCAGAGTGAAGTGTTATAAATGTTAGTCATTTGTTCAGTGTCTTTTCATGGAAGATGCATGTGGATATTGCTCATTTTCACGTAAATGAAGTCTTATATAGTAGGGCCCTTCCTCCTAGCATAGTCTTCCCTGGCAGATGGAAACAGAGGCAGCCTCTCCTAGAATGGAGGCAGAGAGATGGAGCTACAAACTATGGCTGCATGGATTGAGAGGAGGGATGCTGGTGGGGAGGGAGGATGCAGGTGGATAGGGGGGATGCTGGTATAGTGGAGATGCTGGTGGAGAGGGGGATGCTGGCATCCTGTAAGAAGGGATACAGCTGGTTCCACCAGACCCAAGAAGGTTCTTTGTTCTGGAGTCTGCCTCTCTTCTCCCTCCAAAATGTAATCACACCCAAGAACCGTCACCATGTGGAGTGTTAACACAAAGCAACCCTTTGATGGTATTAGAGTTAGTGAGATTAGCTGATACTTAAAAGCAAAAGTCTGATCTGGGTTTGGTACTGAGGAAAGGCAGTGCGTTGAGCAGGGGAGAAGTGTCAGTGACCAACTGCCTGTTTTATAGGTTTTCCTGAGCTAATTTCCATGCCGCCCCTCCACTAGGCCTGCTTGGGATATGGTCTATATATAGCGCACCGTCTTTGCCCTTAACAAATGTGGACTGTCTAATCACACTGGCTCTCGGCTTTGCTTTTCTCACTAATTGGGCTGCACCTAATCCACATAAGCTGCAGTATTCCTTGGAGTGTTCATGATAACTACTCTACCTTTCTCTCTTGTGGGCAAAAGCCTCGTGACTTGGACAATAAAGGCTCAAGGCTGTCTCTCCCAGGCAATTGAGCAAGAGTCCTTTCCCCTACCCACAGCTGAGGGTGGTCACCGCACAGAGCCAGCAACCTTGTCAGGCTCTGCCTAGCTTCCGGCCAGAGTGACAGTAGAGCGCTCCTCTTCCGTCTTGAGGACAGTGACTCAGCTTGTACTCATGTCCATACCTACCGGAACTACTGCACATTTTCTGAAAACCTTTCAATTAGGGTCACACAAGCCATCGCCCTTAGTCATCAGAACAGCAGTTAACTCAATAATAATGACCGTAAGCCAGCTGTTTCCCGGGGAATGTAAAATTCGAAACCAGTGTTGCGATATGCTTGGATGAGCCGTGAACTGCCATGAAATAAAAGTCAATGTTGTACTTGTAAATATAAATATAAGGATATTATAGGACAGTGAGGCACCAGTCGTTCTCTTTCAGAAGGGGATATCCTGAGGATAAAGAGAAAGAGATTACTCAGGATGGGACAATTAGAGTGACTCCCTATGTTGTTATTGTTTAAAAAGCAGTGGATGTCCTAAGTGGGGCAGTGGCAGGTGACCCAGAGGTTACCCAAGGGGCAGCGGTGGACCATGAGGGGTGGCGGGTCCCACAAAGGGCTGCAGCGGGTGACGCGAGGCTGCCGCTGCTGAGAGACACACCATACAGAGAGAGTTTGGGTATAGAATTTATTTAGTGGGTTATAGAAGGGAAGGGGAAGGAGAAGAAGGAGGAGGAAGAAGAGAGAGGTGTGAGGGAGGCTGGAGGCATGGAAGATCCACTTTGCTGCAGCATAAGGGGGGAGTGGGCGGGGCTTATCTCTTAAGGGTACAGGGTAGCCAGTTGAGCGGACAGATCATAGCAGTTATTACGTCAAGGATTACTTGATACATTTAGCATGTTAAGAAATATTTCTGGGGACTGGAGAGATGGCTCAGTGGCTAAGAACACTGGCAGCTCTTCCAAAGGACCTGAGTTCAATTCCCAGCACCCAAATGGCAGCTCACCACTGTCTGTAACTCTAGTTCCAGGGGATCTGACGGCCTCACATGTGCCAAAACACCTACACATGCAGGCAAAACACGAATGCGCATAAAATAAAAATAAATAAATAATTTAGAAAACATGAAGAAAAATTTCTGGTTAAGTAGAGGCCAAGACATTTTGGAAACCATAGTATAGAAAACACTGCCATCCATGTTCTACAAAGTTCCACAAGCTTGCCCATTCAGTTCTTCTCCTCTAAATGGAATCAAATCATATTTTACACAAACACATAAAAAGTTAATTTACTGAAGAACTATAAGAAGTTTAAAAAAATATTTTCAGTCTTTCCAGTTTTCTGAACAGTCATTTAATGTTGAGGAGCCCTATTTTCTTCCTGTAGACTGGCTATCCTCCTGCTCAGTCAATACACAGGGCTAAGGCAAGGATTGTTCAGCCAAATGGGGACCTCAAAGGTTGCTGTCACGCAAAGCTTTGGAGAGAAATGTTTCCTTATCGGATCATAAAATCAGTGAGTACATAGAATATTTGTAAAAACACAGGGAGGTATAAAGGTAAATCCCCGTGTAGTTCCGCCCTGCGTCTGTACTCCCACTTGTTAATGGTCTTCTTGCTTTTCTTATACGCATGCAACGCTTGCATCACGTGACCCCAACTGTAATAGACATGCTGATAGCCTACTTTGGTTTAAATGTCATTAGTGTCATCTCAGCTCTGAGCTTTTCACTGACATTCCTCAATGCAAGTGTATCAGACTATTTAATAGCATTCTTTGATTTTTTTTTAAACTTATGATGTTGCAGCCAATATTTCAGTATATTAATCTTTGAGTTTTGGTCTATTTCTTTACGAGCCTCTTATAAAAGGGGTCAATTTACTTAGATATCTGACATATTGCCAAATATGTTTAAGCAGATGTTCCTAAACTTTAGGTATTGGTATTTCTGGGTACCCCAATACATCTTCAATTAACACTGTGGGTTGTTTTCTCCCTGGGGTGTCTCTCAGCTTTGGCCTCATATTAGAATCAACACGGAGTACCAAATGTGCCTATGGCTGACCTTTGTCCTAAGCCAATTAAATTGGAATGTCTGAGAAAAGTCGGGGAGCCCAGGAATTACTTTGAAGACAGTCAGATGACATTAGCTGGTTAAAATGGCAGTGTTAGCCAGGCCTGGTGGCACATGTCTGAAGTCCCCACACCGGAGGCAGAGGTCTAAAGACAGAATAAGTTAGATGCTAGACTAGGCTATGTTGAAAGTCCCAGACCAGCCAGAGCTGCACAGTGAGACTCTATCTCAAAATAAGTAAATAAATCAATAAATGCGAAGTTAATTAATAAATTTAAAATTAATTATATTTTTAGTGTTTTTTTTTCTTTCTTGTTTTTTTTTCTTTTTTTTTTCTTTTTTTGTGAGGACTCCCCACACTTATTTCTAGGGTGGCTGGGTGGCTGCTCGCTTCCTCCTGGCCACCGTTTGTGCTTGTTTGTTTTCTCAATGACTGCCATTCTGAGTAGGGTGAGAAGGAATCTCAATGAGATTTTAATTTGCATTTCCCTGGTGGCTAAGTAGAACCACTCTGTTAATTGAATAAATAGAAATGCTCTCTTCTAAAGCCCTTATGGTCTCAAGGCAAATTAGAATTTAAGCAATGTATGCTGGTTATTTTATTAGCTTGAAAACATGCTATGGAGTTAGAATTCTGGCCAGATTATTGTGGCGTTCCACTTGCACATACAGTTGTGCCATGGCTGTTATGAAGGATTGGTTCTGGGACGCATTTGGGGATACTAGAGTGTTTTGCTCAAGCCCCTAAGTACAGTGTTGGCATGTAACATATATCACTCTATATTTTATAATACCCAATAACATTCAATATATAATACCCAATACCATTCAAATTCTATGTAAAGACTTGTTGCACTGTATCACTTAGGGAATAATAACTCCTAGAGTGTGTATGTACTTGTAAGGAATTTTCCTCACATTGTCCCATCTGAAGTTAATTGAATTTCTCTCTTGCATCTGGAGCCCTCAGAATCAGAAAAAATGAGAGCATCCTGCATCTGAACATCCTCCTCTCCATCTCACCAACTGGTACCTAGACGAGGGTTAGAGGAGCTTTCCTTATATCACCTCTAAGCTTTCTGCTTGAAGCTCTTCAGAAATGGCAAATTTCATATTGCCTTGTCCTTTTCATCCCTGTTCAATTTGACTGTTAAACATTTCATTTTTAACACTGGGACATGCATCGTCAAATGCAAGGGTTTCTTCTATATCATTGTGTGGCACCATTTCCCCCATAACTTAGATGGTGTTTAATAGATAATAGTAAAAAAGGCTAAAAATAGCATACAAGTTGAATCTGCCAGTGCTGGTTATATTCAGTGAGGCACCTAATGTTTCCGGGTCATGCTTCTGATGGAGACAGTCCAGGGAAGTCCGCTCACTTACCCCGTCAATGTCAGCTGATGTATCATATCCTGCTTTCCATCATCCCTTTAAAAAACTGACTGTGTTGTAAGCACTTTACCACCGAGCTCATCACCAGCCTTTGGGTTTCGGTTGGGTTTTGTGTTGGTGCTAGCGCTAGAGATACGAGGGTAAATAAGACAGGACAAAGTCCGTACTCTCAAGGGATTTCTTCTGTAAATGGGTAGGAAAAAATGAATAATGAAGTTGATACACTTCTGGAGTTGGGCATGATGGTGCGCACCTGTAATTAGAGTTTTTGGGAGACAACTCTATACAAGAAGATGCTGAGGGCGGGGCCCACGATGAGCTGTACAATTCAAGACCCACCCCACCCAACAAACAGCAGCCAGGACAGGTTAGGATACAGGAAAAGTACTGAAGAAACGTTAAGCTGAAAAATTGAATGCTTTTGGCCAGTGTGAGAACGCTAAGGCTGCAGCGTGGATGGAAGCTGGTCCTTCCTCTGGCTGTCACTGGGAAAAAGAAGCATCTCCCTGCATCCCTTTCCCTAAGTAGGGAAAACCAGAAGAGAGGCACTGTGAACAGATGATGAATTCATCTCTAAAGCAATCTATGGGGCATCCAAGTAAGGATTCTAAGGAGCAGGTAGATGGGTCAAAGGCATAGAAAACAAAGCCTGGGCTGCAGTTGTGGATTTTAGTTTATAAGTCACTGGAATGATGAGATCACTGGGGATTAGGAAAAGAAGCTAAGCACAAACCTTTGGGTACCTACTCAGTGTTGACATAGGAAAGGCGAGTAATACTTACTACACAAACAAGAAGACCGATATGATCCTAAGTCCATTTCATTCCAAGCCCATGCTTTCTGTACTAACTCCAATTTTCCTAAATCATACAACTTTCCAAGTCATTGCTAGGTCTGAGGATGGGTTGAAAAGAATGACAAGGACAGGCAAGGCTTGAAAACAAGAAATACTGGATAAAGCTAGAAAATTTAGGCACAAATCTGGGGGCTAATCTAGAAGGATAGGGATTAGGAAAGAAAGTCACAAACCAATTTGGAAGATTAAATCTTAACTTTACCACAAAATACAAATAGACCCTTTCTGTTTCCTCAAAGTATTAGAACACTAAACAAAGGTGCAACCTAAACAGTTACCAATAGCATAGTAAATGCATGCTGTCTAGTTAAAAGGATGGAATTATAAATAAAAAAAAATGGAGTACAGACCTAAACTGAGAACTCTCAACAGAGGAATCCAAGATGTCTGAAAGACACTTAAGGAAATGGTCAACTATCAGAGAAATGCAAATCAAAACAACTCTGAGATTCCATATTACACCTGTAAGAACAGCCAAGATCAAAAACACTGATGACAACTTATGCTGGAGAGGTTGTGGGGTAAAGGGAACACTCCTGCATTGCTGGTACAGTCCCTTTGGATGTCAGTGTGGCAATTTCTCAGAAAATTAGGAAACAACCTTCCTCAAGACCCAGCAATACCACTTTTGGGTATATATCCAAGGGTGCTCAATTGTGCCACAAGGACATGTGCTCAACTATGTTCATAGCAGCATTGTTTGTCATAACCAGAACATGGAAACAACCTAAATGTCCCTCAACCAAAGAATGAATAAGAAAAATGTGGTACATTTACACAATGGAGTACTACACAGCAGAAAAATAATGATATCTTGAAATTTGCAGGCAAATGGATGGAGCTAGAGAACATCATATTGAGTGAGGTAACCCAGACCCAGAAAGACAAATATCATATGTACTCACTCATAAGTGGATTTTAGACATAAAGTAAAGAAAACCAGCTTACAATTCACAATCCCAGAGCACCTAAACAACAATGAGGACCCTAAGAGAGACATACATGGATCTAATCTACATGGGAAGTAGAAAAAGACAAGACCTCCTGAGTAAATTGGGAGCATGGGGATCGTGGGAGAAGGTTGAAGGGGAGGGAAGGGGAAGAGAGGGGAGCAGAGAAAAATGTAGAAGTCAATAAAATCAATAATAGAAAGCACACACACACTCACATATGTGAAGGATAGGATTATTATAACTCATGGGTGAGAATAAATTTGAATGCCCTATATCACAGACCTTAAAACCACAACCAGGTAAATGTAAATGGTATTCCAGGTTCTGTGTTTACTTTTTTGAGGTTTTGTTTGTTTGCTTGCTTGTTCTGAAGCACTGGGGATTGGACCCTAAGCCTTGGGCATGGTAGGCAAGCATTCTACCAAGGACCTCATTAGCAGGAAGAAGTGAGTACAGCTTTGTACTAACAATCCTATTTTAACACCCTTACAGTTTTTCTGTGAATCTAAAACTACCCCCAGTTGAAGGGGCAGATGTGGGCTAGAAAGGCGGAAAATCCAGTGTACTCGTGTATGAATGCTCAAATAAAAAAATAAAGTTATCCCCAAATAAAAAAATGTATTTGTAAACCATAAGCTCAGAACTGGGGGTGTAGCCCAGTGCTGTAAATTTACAAGTGTATACACACCTTGGATTTGGTCCTTGGCCCTGTGGAAGGTCGGGAAGGGAACATTGTGAGCAGTGTGGACTCAAGGCAAAACCAGTAAACTGCAAAGGAAATGATGCCACATGAGAACAGTGATGGGAAATTTAAAACATGAAAACACTATTGAACAGTCATAGATACACAGCACATATTTAATGAAAATAAGTACATTCGTAGGAAAGATAAATGTTCCATTTAAACTAGTAACGGGAAGAAAAAATATATTCAATTAAATTGAGTGTGACAAACTTTTTAAAAAGATTACTTTTTTCTTTTATGTGTATGTGCTGTGTGTATCTACATATGGGTATGTGCATACGCACACACGTGCCCTCTGAGCCAGAAGAGTTGGAGTTACAGGCACTTGTGGATGCTCAATATGGGTGCTGTGAACTGTACTTGGCTCCTCGGCAAGAGCAGCAAGTGTTCTTAACCCTGAGCCGTTTCCAGCCCCAGGCTTTCTCTACCTCCAAAGTCCAGCCTTTGGATTTGTAAGACAAAGTGTGATATGCAGCCTAGGCTAGACCTTTGCTCGAACTGTCTTGTCTCTTTCTCCTCAGAGCTAGATTACAGATAGTGCTTTCTCTCTATTCTTGAAATAATCCCATATGTTTATGAAATAAGAGAAGAAAATATTTCCTTTTAAGTAATTGTACCTCAAAATCTCAGGTCAGATATTTATCCATGTAGTCTTATGGAGTATCATTTCCTCATTTCTGTTCTGTGCTGGCTGCCCCTGACAACTGCATCATCAATGGCCACATGCTCTAATTCTTCTAACCTACAAGTAAGCCAAACCCTACAGAGGGCTTGGGGGAGAAGATTATTTTGTGTCACCGTGGATCCTCTCCCTTTCTAGCCTTGGGTTTGGGGTGTAGAGAACTGCGTGGAGCCACACCTGACTCCTATTATGGCTAAGGCCTAATCACACAATGATTGTCAACTGCTTGCATATGCATGGACCTATGGGCAGTGCCCACCTGGCAATCCGGGGTTGGTGGCCCGTGCCTTTTTAAGGGCTGGGAGAGGCTTGCCCAGAGAGAGAAAGTGAGAGAGAGAGAGAGATAGAGAGAGAGAGAGAGAGAGAGAGAGAGAGAGAGAGAGAGAGAGAGAGATTGCTGTAAAAAAGTCCTGAATAAACTGCTAGCAAGAAGAGCTCCGGTGTTGTGTCTTCCTTGCTGGTCAAGGCGGGCGTGACATTGCGGGGATGCTTGCACTTCTATCCTGTTAGCACGAGTTAGCAGACCAGAGAAAAAGATGAGCAGAACTGTGGAGGCCAGAGCACCCACTAACTATTGCCCACATTCTCTCATGAGGAAAACACATCCTTAGCCAGTACTAGACAACACTGGTCCTAGTTATGACTGGAAGTGTTCCTGGTTTACCTACGTATTGGTCAGTACTGGAGTCAGCCTTTGGCTATGTTTGCGGTCTCCATTGCTGTTGTATAAGTCCTGGCTGAGAAAGACCCTTCGCCTTCCTCCCTTGTGGCAGCAGTCATACTTGGGCAAGACTGAAACCAAGAACTGGGGAAAGCCATTGCTTCTTGCTATCTGTTTTTGGCAATTCCAGACTTATGCTGGAATGTGAGCATGCTTCAGGTTAAATCTGTTTACCTTTTTAATTCAATGGGAACAAGTGGAGATAGTTTTCTGTAGCAATTTCTACAAGCTTTCGGGTCTGAACTGGGAACATTTCAGACACACACAATAAAAACCGTTTGCAAATATCCCAGATTCTTGCAGACTGCTGTCCTTTACAAGCCTGGGAAGGCTGGCATGAGATGTCCAAGACGGGCTATCAGTACCTCTTGCCATCTAAGTACATTATATTATTCTAATTTTGACACAATTTCTTTCACTCTTAATCATTGATATGGCTTTGGTAATGGATGTAATTGAACTTACATATATTTATTCTGTGCTTACAAATGTTTTGGCCACTGCCTTAATTGGTTTTGATAGAGTGAGCTTGACGCCTTGGGTATACAAAGCAATTAAAACCCTTTGGCATTTTGCAGCAGTCACCGAGGCATCATAAATTTTTGATTGGCTATGTGACGTACATACTTACTGAACACAAGTAGCTACGATTTATGTGCATGCAGCTAGGGGCAGCCAAGGAAATGCAAATCCCTTGAGGTTAAGGAGGAGCACATTATATGCTCAGTCTCTGCCGTCACAGCTATGTGTGGCATCAGGCTGGAGAATGAAGGTGAATTTTTCATCCTCCCACTGGAATAACGTTTGTCTATTTCCCATTTTTAGCTAAGAGATTTTAAGATGAGTTTTTTTTTTTATCATTTTCTGAGCATTCACTGATTCCCTTTTGACAGACCTGGTTACTATGTTTCTGCTACATATAACTTAAAATCATCTTTTTGTTTTGTTCTATTCTGTTATTTTGTTTATTTGTTTCAAGACAGAGTATGTCCCTGGCTTTCCTGGAACTCACTCTGTAGTTCAGGCTCAGAGGGCCATGGGCCTCTGCCCTGAGTGCTGGGATTAAAGGTGTATGCCTCCACCTTCCAGCTACTTCAAAGCATTGTAAGTCTATGGAATTATGATGGGAACAATGGGGAATTGCAATTTTGACCTTGTACTTAAATGCTAAAGCAAAGATCTAGTTGCACCCAAGGACCCATAAGTTCACCTTTTTCAGGTGTCGCATGTTCTGGGTCCGTGAAAAGGAACTTTCTTTGAAGCTAACTCACTTCATGGATTCCTTGGCATCTTCTTTACAAAGGCCTGTGACTATGATTCTTACTCAATCTGATTGGGACAGAGACTGAGCATAGTAGGAAAAGCAAAAGCAAGCAAGCAAACAAAGCCTTATAGAACGTTTCTTAGCAGACTGCACAGGATACAGTTACAACATAAATCCAGGCAGATCCTTTACAACTAACACAGGAGATTAAACCAATGGCCTTTTCCTGAGAAAGCCACTGAGGAGACCAGCATGTCCCACCCGCTGGTTTTCTGTTGGCTTCCTATGTGGCAGGGGACTCAGAGCCAGCTTTAGCCTGACACCTTGACTTTTGCTATATATGGGATGTGTGTGCTCCCTCCTATGCAGCAGGCGTCTTGGGAGGCTCTGGGAGTAGGTGAGAAGTGGCTCAGGTTGTTGAATCAGGAAGTGTGGAGAGAATGTCCCTTCTTTGACTCTCTCTAGAGGGTCTTAATTCCTTAGTGTCATTCAGAGGTGGAGCCACAAAAGAGAACAAAGTCAGGCTTACTCCTGAAAATCATGTATGAAATCTTTAAATCCCCCAAACATTGGCTAGGCAGCAGTGAGGCTCACTGGCAAAGGGCAACATTCTTTCATGCCAACGTGCTAATGATTGATGTATCTTTTTCATAATTGTGGCAAATGAAGAATACTCATCTTCTTTATAGATGGAGAAATAGGCAGGTGAGCCCAAATTCTCTGTTTTCCAAGCTGTTATGTAGACCCTCATCTAGTGCACCCATTTAGGTCCAGGGTCTTCACTTTGTTCTTGGTTTACCAAGGAGGAAAGTGGCCAAGCCCCATTACCTGGTTGGCAGTGAACTCAGTACCCCCTTTCCTAGTCTCTCCTCGTTAATTTTCAGTGCAGACAACCCGAATGTAGCAAGACTCAATAAAACCTTCACAAGCCTCAAGCAATGAAAACAAGCTTAAAAAATTCTCTGCCCTGGAAGCTAATTGTGCTCTTTTAATTAATTGCTCCAATTAGTCCCCCCTCTTCTCAGCTAGGCTACTCTATGACCGTGCCATCTGGGATGCTTCTGCAAGTGCAAACGACAGTGATGGTCAGGTACTCGTCAATTAAAACTCTTACCATATGCAATTAGCCTCTCTCTGGATTTTACGGCAGCCCGGGAGAGTGGCCTGGCACGATTGCATGGAAGAGTAGCATCTTGTTTTCGTTCCCATCATTTTGGAAACACAGAAGTTCTGTTAGAAAATAAATTAGCTGAAATAGTTGAATAAGCAGTGCTTTACTCTGCCTTTGAGTAACCTGAATGGACTCTTTAACAACAAATAACACCAGTATCAACAGTAGACAGCTAAGGAAAACTGGCTCTCAAACATCTCAACTGAGCATCTTTAACATGCGATGTACACTTGCGATTAGCAAGTTCGTTCATTCATTATTCGTTCGTTCATTGCATCTAGAATTTCTTAGGATCACAGAGAAGTGAAGATAAGGTTAGCTAGCTTGAAGTGTAGATTGGGACTCACGAAACTTCTTTTTCTCAAGCATGCAGCCTCGTCCTTGAATAGCCCCGGATTTTACAATACAGTCAAGTCTGCTTTCATATAAAGCCAAGACAGTATGGTTGTTGAATAAGTAGAATGATTTCTACTATGACACAGTCTTTAAATTTATGTGAATGATTCATTCAGAAAACCTAAGTATCTAAGTCAAGTATGTTCTCATAGTCAATGACAGGTCAAGGAGTAAACCATAGCCGATGGTCCTCAAGTCTCCCTACATCTTCTCCATCCTTGCCTTCCCTAATTAAGGCAGCTGTTTTGGTGAAATCATCCATTGACATCCATCTTTCGCTGGTGTCTCCTGAGAGATGGGTACTTGACCTCAAGGCTTCGTGAGAGCAATTTTATTTTGACTGCGGCACTCTTTGACTTTTGTTCTCTCTGTATCTCAGTAATTTCTTTACAACAGGCACAGGTGAGGATCTCTTCATTTTGCCCAGAGCTCCCAGAATGTCTTGAGTCTGAGGTTCAATTGTTTTTCATTACTTTAGAATGTTCTCAGCCATCTTGCCTGGCTGGGTCGGCTTCATTCTTCCCACCTTTCCTTCCCCAATTGCAGAAGTATCTTGGAACCTCTCTCTCTACTTCTTCTACCTTCTTTAAAGATATATTTCCCAACCTTTTGTGTCCCTATGCCTCCATATGAGTTGCATATGTTCTTCATTCACTAGTTTTTCCTTCCTAAGTCTTTCCTCATCTGTGTACTGATCACTCTAAACCAGCGTTTCTCAACCTTCCTAATGCTGCAACCCTTTAATAAAGTTCCTCATATTGTGGTGTGTAGGTGGACTTTTCTGTCCCACCAGCCAGTTCCCAAATAATCACACAGAGACTTAATATTAATTAGAAATGCTCAGCCAATAGCCTAGGCTGATTTTTAGCTAGCTCTTATAACTTAAATTAACCCATTTCAACTAATCTGTTTGCTGCCCCGAGGCTTGTTTAACTCATTACCTACTTCCCATCCTGCTCACTCTGTGTCTCGTGGTTTCTCCAACTCTGGTGTCCTTCTCACCAGTATTCTCTCTGCCTTCAAAATCCTGCCTCGTCATTGGCCAATTCGCTTTTTATTAACAATCAGAGCAACATATTTTCACAGTGTACAGAAAAATTATCCCATGGCAGTGGTCACCCCAACTATAAAATTGTTTTCATCACTGCTTCATTGCTGTAATTTTGCCACTGCTATGAACTGTAATGAATATATAATATGTGGGGTGTCTGTATGCGACCCTGTGAAAGGGTTGTTCAACACCCCGAAGAGGTCGCAGCCCATGGGTTGAAAACCACTGCTCTAAACAGATGCTACCTTCATTTTGGCTATTATGTTTTTCGGGCCTAAACTTTTTACTTAGGTGTTTTTAAATTTGGTATTTACTTCAAATAATTTCTCTTTTGAGCCCAATTCACAATCTAGCTGTTTATTCCATTGTAAAAATAAGCAAAGTTTCGTCACTTTGCTGTGCTTCCTTGCTATGATGTCACACCAGAGAATGTCAGACATACCAAAAAGACAGATAAAATCCTCTTCAAATTGGCTCAATGACTTCTCTCTTACATCTCCTCTCTGACATCTGCCTGTCTCCCCAACCCTGTGTGTGTGCATGTCTTGTATATGTATATGTGTTTGTCTGTATGTGTATGTGTGTAGGTGTTAGAGATCAACACTGAATGTTCCTTTCAATTACTTTCTACTCCATTTTTTGAGATAAGTTCTCTCAATGGGCTTGGAGGTTACTGTTTCAGTCAGGTTGGCTGGTCAGCATCTCCCAGGCATCCTCCTGTCTCTGTCTCCCAAGAACCGGGAGTACAAGTATGATCTACTAAGTCTTGGCCTTTTACATGGGGTCTCGGATCCAGACACAGTGGGTCCTTAGGCTTGCAAAGCAAACACTTTATCAACTGAGACATTTTGCAATTCTGACTTTTTCCCTTATAAAAAAAATTACAGCATATTCTGACACGGAAAGTATACGAACACACATGCCACTTTCATCTGGTTTTAACAATTTCCTACTACTTTGAAGTTTGCTGCTGGAGAGTCTAGTACCTGGATTCGCTACTGATCTTTCTCCACTGTCTGATCCTCATCCTGTAGGCTCTTGCTCTTGTCTTCCTGATATTATTTATTGTATTTTAGGAAATTATGTTGAATAATCACTTGTAGAAATAATTTGATACTTAGGAGACTTTCTTCCTGCAGGAGGATTTATATTTTCTTTCAATTATGTGTCATCTTGTGCATCAGCAATCACCATAATCCAATTTCAGATATAAAGATGATTCCAAGCTGGATTTCCTGTGGGAGCCCGTCTGCTTCTGGTCCAACCTGCCAAGACGGCCCAAGCATTCTTACCAGGCTCAGGAATAAAGCATTTGTGACTTGATGCCATCAAGAGTGCTACTTACCCTCTTGGATGCCTCTTACTAAATTGGCAAATGTCCCCAAAGGATAATCCAGCAATGGATACTCTTATGGTCAAGGTACAGTATGACTGTACTCCACATTTAGAGCAATGGAGTGGTATCATACCCAAAACGGCTCCTCAAACTCCTCCAGTCTCTCCATAGCAAATACTCTAGGTTTCCTTGGAGTTAGTAGCAACTTCCAGTCTCCCCTTCGGGGTTTAATTCCCCTGTCTTAGTGCTGTCTATCCGGGTTCCAGATGAATTTCAGGGTTAGACTTCTCTTCTGGTCACTACAAGGCCACTGTGCATCTCTGTGTTCTGCAAACCAGCTGCCACATCCCCACTGGACTGCAGTGCTTGGCCTCAAACAGGGATGAGAGGCTTCACTTTCTGTTTGTTGTCTTGTTTTGATGCTGTTTTGTGGAGGGACTTGTTGTTGTAGGAGCCCAGGGCCCCTTTGTTCTGTCTCAGCCACCTTGGGACTTGTAGCAGCCATCTTGCTCATATCACTTTCTTAATCCATCCATGAATATGTTTAAGAACAATCGGGAAGCGCCTTTTTAAAAATAGAGCACTTCGCCGGGCGGTGGTGGCGCAGGCCTTTAATCCCAGCACTCGGGAGGCAGAGGCAGGTGGATCTCTGTGAGTTCAAGACCAGCCTGATCTACAAGAGCTAGTTCCAGGACAGGCTCCAAAACCACAGAGAAACCCTGTCTTGAAAAACCAAAAAAAAAAAAAAAAATAGAGCACTTCAATACCAGAAGTTATTTTATTCGCTCCTCTAAAAGTGTTCACTCTCCCATGTCCTTCCCTCCCCTCCCTTCTTCTCCCCTCTCTTCTGCTCCCTTCTGCCCTCCTCTCTTCTCCTCCCCTCCCCTTCCCCTTTCCCTTTCCCCTTTCCTCTTTCCTTCCCTCTTCTCTCTTCTCCTCCCTCCCCTCTCCTCTCCTCTTTTCTCATCCCTCTGCTCCCCCCCTCCTTATCTCTGATCTTCAAGTGAGTGTGACTCAAATAAGACCTGGCAAGAGGTTGAAGAGTTCAGAAGAAAAGCCAGGGCCCGCTCGTCACTGTTTAGCCTAGCACCAGGTCAATCCGCAGCTCTAGCCTCATTATGGGTCTGGCTCTTACCTGAGCACCTGCCATCTAGGATGTAACGTCACCATTGCCTCACTCCCCCCACCCCACCCCAGAGTGGAAGAGGCTTCCTACTACTGCTAGCTTGTGGGGTGTCTTATTCCCGTAGGAGAAAATGCAGGCATGCCAACATAGCCGTCAGCCTACCTGGCGCATTGTACTTCTAGACATGAAGCATGGCACACCATGCTCCCGAGCACTCCCAGAAGTCAGAACACTTCATTCGGAAGTAGCACGAGTAGCCAATAGCTGTCCTGCTGTTGAGTGTGCACACTTCCCGTCTCCTTGTATGTGCTAAGAGACCCTGGTGGTATGAGCGCTCATTGCTGAAACTGAGGCAATGTGCTAACCAATCACAGGCTTCCACTCTGTAAGCAGGGTACTCAATGATAAAGCAGACACCATCCCTGAAACCATCTCCGGGGTGGTTCATCTCCGCTCTCTTTACTGACCCACAGGCATTGCAGTCTTGCTGGAGGATGCCCTGGAAATGACGACATATTCCTTTGACTTTTCAGTCCTGCCATCACTGTTGATGGCTCTTCCTAACTTGACCTTAAAGATCTAGGGAGGTAACTTACCCACCTCTTGGATTTCTCTGTGGTATGAGAGTACTTTTTCACGGGAGAGTCCTTATTGTCCTCAAGGAGAATATCATCTTGACGAGGGATAAGGCTGCTCCCTAGGAGAAATCACAAAGACACATGCTATTTGTCAAACTAAATGATTTAAAGGAGACTGTCAAAGAAACCGAATTAGGAGAGGGCCTCTGAATCGCCGTGTCTTAGGGTAAAGCCTGGGCGAGTCAGGCTATGAGGAACGTGGCAGAGAAGCACAGAAAATAGTCCAAGTGGGATCCAGATCACAGAGGATCGGAGACTTGGACTAGGAAATTCTAGGGGGAAAAGAAATCTTCGTTCAGGGGCGCCATGTAAAGTTCCCCTCTAAATTATTTCCATCCGACTAACAACACACATGAGTAGCTTTGTCATTCCGGTGCTTATCCCAGAAAATCTTCAGAGCTTGCAAACACTTTCAAACCATTCGATGCGGTGGCATTTTCAAATTCACTTAACATGTTTAAGCTTGCTGGCCCATGAGCTTGTGCCTCGTGGGAAATTACCCTGTCATTCATTGAAACAAGCCTTGTCTTTCCCAGTGCTGCTCACTGCTGATTGAAAGCTGTGCAAAGAATAATAGTCAAGAAGCCAGTGAGCTATTGCATTATTTCTCAGTGACTAAGGACATGGGAAGGCTAGTGTAGTAAGTTGGTCTTTCTGAGCCAGGGTGTCACTTGTACTTTGGGGGCGGGGTGGCCTATTGAAACAAGTGAGGAGCCAGAAGGTGAACCGTGACACTGGTTACTCAGGTATGGATTATTTGAGGCTTAGTTATATGGGGTTGGGAGGCTGTGCCCGGTGCTATAGGAACAGCAGGTTTTTCTGTCCCGTGTGTGCTCCCTTGACATGGCAGACGGAGAAAGCATCGAGTCTGGACCCAGAGCTGAGTTAGTCCTCTTGTCGCTGTTATAGAACAAAGAGCAGACTTCTTGTGTTTAACTTCCTTACCTGTATGTTAGGAAGAGTAATGCCATCTCTCTTACCAGATTCCACGGATGACGTAGGTATGAGTACTTATTGCTGCGTGACAATTGCCGTTGATGTCTTGCACAGACATCTACTAGCTGCCCTAACGTAGGTGCGCCTCTGTGTGAGCCTCTGTGCTCGGGCAGGTTGTAAAGTGTCCCCGGGAGAGAGATAGTGGACATGTGACTATGCTTCTTAATGGGAACCTTGTGACAAGAGAGGGTGGGGTCATTTCCTTCCTTGTTTTTATTTCACTTTTCACTTTCTGGTTGCCACTCCTAACTTCTGGCACCCCGCCCCCAGGGTGTTTGTCATCATTACACACAATCCCCACATGATGCCCTCGGCTCTGTGCCAAAGGTGGAAGTTGAAGTCAGTAAATGCTTCCTTTATTTGCGTTATAACTTAAATTCCATTTCCTTCCTTCCCTTACATCCGGGAACCCTCGTAATGTATACATTGCTTTAAGTGTCCGTGAAATAACAAGTCAGTACTTGCAAAAATGCATTTCCGCCTCCTTGGGACCTTATTAGCAATTGGGAATCTTAAAATCGCCTCTCCTAAGTGGTACTCATCAGGTCCTGGTCTTGAACACTTTGCTAAAATTCACTTTGCTTACCGGGAGGAAGGGCTGCTGTCCCCTGCTAGCTCTCCTTAGCCCAGCAAATGCCAACAAATGCCAGAAACTGCCCAGAAGTCACATTGTTTACTACGGGAACAATAGCTTGTGCAGTTTATTCTTATTGTGTCACCAGCCCCAGTAATAGCCGGCTTGCTGCCCTGCATACTAATTGCTTGGTTATTCTAAAGGTTGCATTAGCCATAGGACTCCTGAGCTCCCAAATACTCCCAAATTTCCAGAAAGAGCGAACAACTAAAACTATCTTTTTACCTATCCCTAAAGACAAAAAGAAACGCTATGTATCCTTGTCTGGGATTTGTTGGTCTGGTTTTGTTTTCTCCACGCATTTCATCCGTCTAGACTTTGCCATCCTATTTTGGCAAAGGGACCCCTTACTTCCTTGAGCTCAAGAGTACTTTAAGACCTTTATTTTAATTCAGATGGGAGGGATGTTGAGGTCTGATCTCGTTTTACAATTAAAAGGCAAAACAGTTATGACCTACACTGTTCATTTTATTAAGCACTTTCAACTACAACTGTCCGAGACAGATGTAAATAATGAAATTCCGAATATCAAAGTTTATTTTGGAGTTTGGATGTAGGTAACAAAGACTCTCAGCAATCAATGCAAAAGAAACAGCACTGGAGACCACCTTGAGTTGTTTAATTTAAGCCAAGCTTGGTTGAGCAGGTCATAGCAATGAATTTTACAAGTGGAACCGTGCTTGCCCCGTGAAAAGTCAGTTAAGGCTGGCATAACAAATACGAAGGAGCAAGTAGCTGTAGCCACAGACATTCACTTTTCACAGTTCCAGAGCCTAGAGGCCAAGGTCAAGATGTGGCTGATTTATTTATTGTAAGGCATCCGTTCCTAACTGGCTACCCACAGCCTTCTTGCATGAGCTTTCCTTCATGTACGAACATGGACAGAGAGCAAGCTCTTCTGAGTCTAATCTTTTGAGAGTCCTAACCTGAGCATGGGACCGACTTTGTGACTTCACCTAGTCCTAATTACCTTCCAAAGTCCCATGTGCAAATGCCATCCCTTTGCATTCCAACCCCACTACATGGTCTTGGGGGTAACACAACTCAGCCCACAGCACCTTAATAAAACAGAAGACACCAGCCCCATTCAAATGATAAAAAGTGGTTGCTCGGTGGAGAGGGACCTGAGAAAAGCCATCCTAATTTTATTTTTATAGCTAGCCATTTAGTGCTAAGGTATGTCCCTCGATGAATGTGAGGAGTTTTGGAGGGCATCATGACTACTGATATCATAGTTAGAGGCCTACATCTCCCATGCCCTTTGTTTAAGAGTGTAGGGAAAAAAAGTGGAAGCAGTTTTTAGATTGCTTTGGTCAGTGTTCTTGAAGTATCAGCCTGCCTGCTGGTTGCAGTCAATCATTTGAAATATCTATTTAGGAGGAATGGTTTGTTTTCAGAACCTTGATAAATCTCATGCATTAGCAGACATTTAATAAATATTTTCTAGGGTCAGCCAATGGGATGCCAATTTCAAAGAATAATTTCCTTTAACTGAATTATGCAAGAGCTAACCAAATTTAATGTTGGATATTTTAGCCATGGAGAACAATCTATGAGGCTCTTTGCTACCCAGAGCCAAGGTTGAAGAAAATTCATTACAGTCCTTTCTTATCCAAAATTTGGTGTGTGACAAGGCTTATTGCCCTTTAATTAAAAAGGTACTAAGTGGGTTTACATTTCCATACAAGGGAGGGCTTTAGTTTGACCACAATTCTTGCACCTTGGCAAGGACCAGTGATTTCCCAATGTGTGCCCTTTTATTCTCAGCTCCTACTCTTCCTATTAATAGCCGTTTGCTTGTGATTGCAGTAGCCAGATTTTCCTTATGCCTGTGCACTTGCCAAGCAATCCGCATCCATCTCCACAATAAGGTCTCGATTGCAAAAGGTCTGGGCTGCTTGAAGTCAATTGGCTCGAATTCCCTTTATCAATTCCTACCATAGCCATAGCCCTGCCAATGGGACCATAATAATTAAAATTATTTGGCGAAGCCCGCTTCCTCTGGGTGGTATTTGGAAAGGAATAAAGTAGGAGCTGATGAAGTCCTGATTGGATGTGTATTGCTGACATGGCCATAACAAGGTCCACGGTGCCTGAGATCCACGTTAATGGCAAGGCCCTCCCCAGGTCAGGCTTGGGGAATTGACAAAGCCTTCCTTCCTCTGGTCCAAGTGCCAGTGCCGATGGTGTGCAGAGCTTCCTCTCTGTGCTGACTACCCTCTGGGACTATTCTCCTGCAGAGACCGCCTACTGATACTGGCTCAATCTGTCTCCTTGTTTAGCTGTGCACAATAAATCCACCCCTTATTCAGCTGTATACAATAAACCCACCTCCTTGATTTAGATATTTAAAGTAAATTGAGGTTCTGTGTTGCTACTGCAGTTATTGTATTTCCACTGAAACACACGGCCCACCGCATCCCAGCTGGACTGTATGTGTGCCCTTTCTTCCTTCCTTCATTGCCCCTGTTAGGTTTCCAGGACCAACCCATGCAGGATGCGACTGAGCCATGCAGTATGAGTCAGAACAGTGAGCTTGTATCTTTCTAATTCTCTTTTTATATATGCCTCCACGTCTGAGAAACACTCACTTGGTTGAATGTGCCGACTTTAGGGATGTTAAGGCCTTTGAGGTCTTGTCTCAATGGCAGACACAGTGCCTGAGGTTGTGTTAAGGTAACCCGCAGGCCTGAGGTTGTGTTAAGGCAACCCGCAGGCCTGAGGTTGTGTTAAGGTAACCCGCAGGTTGTGGTTAGGAGCCATTGGATCCTGCTTTCAGGTGGGTGATGCCTTGGTGTGGTCCTATTCCCTTACGTCTGTGTTCTTGAAGGGTCTGCTTCTCTCCAGTAACCCCAAGTCACCACATTCTGGTAAGTTCATGTATTATGTGTTATACTTCATGCATTAATTCTGTTGGGGAATCCTAGTACTACGTCTGAAGCACAGATCTCAATTCCACCTACTTCTCTAGCCTGCCGCTCTATCCCAAACCTCCAATTCTATCCATTCCAACACTGAGGCAGTCATTAGTATTTCCCATTCGCCCCGAGATATATAATAAGGCTATTGCTAGGGCGGAAATAGTCCTTTTTTAGAGAATATTTTCAGGAATGCCCATCCCCCCAGAGATAACAAAATCAGAGGATACTTCATTCCTTATAGATTTATAGATTTGTATTTGCATATAGCCTAAGCATTTTCTCCCTTAGCCACTATTATAATGCCTAATAGTTTGTTCTCTATAACTACTTGAATCAGTGCACTGTTTAGGAAATAATGTCAAGGAAAGGCTGTTGATGTTTAATATAAATGCATTTTTCCCCAAATGCTTTTGATCTGCAGTTGGTTGAGATCGTGGACTTGGGACCTAGTCAGGGCCCACAGCGTATGTAGCTCAGGTTCAGAGCTGTAACAGTTAAGAATGAGAATCAAATAATAAACTATGGGGGAGATACAGAATGTTAGACATTGAATGTGTAATAATTTCCGCATCAGCCTCCTTATCGATGGTTTGCTGCTCTGCATCGAGGATGCCTGGCTGGGGTTAAACAAGAAAGGCACTGAAGAGTAGCTAAGTGCTCCCATGTTGCCTTTTGTTGCTGTCTTGTTGGCTTTGGCAGAAGTGGAAACACAGCCAGCCAGACGGGACATCTGCTTAACCCTTGAATGTACTTCCGGTAACTATGGTGCCAACAGACTTCTTCGTGTTATCTTTAGCTGAAACCCCAGGAGAGTTCGTCTCTGAATGGTCAATGCAATTTATCTCAGTGTCGGTGTTCTTTGGCTATTGCTTGTGTGTAAATGAGTCTCCTGTTTTAACCTAAAGAGTTGCTGCTCCTAAGAACATCCTGACTAGCCAGGCAGTGGTGGCATATGCCTTTAACCCCAGCATTGGGGAGGTAGGCATATCGAACTCTATGAGTTTGAGGCCAGTCTTACAGAGCAGGGTCCAGGATAGCCAGTGCTATTATGCAGAGAAACCCTGTAGCCCCAAACAAACAAACAAAAACAGTAGCAAAAAGAATGTCCTGACTAGTACTCTTTGAGTATATGAATCTGAAGAACTTTATATTTAAAGTAGACATTTTTTTACTTGTTTGTTTGAGAAAGGGCCTCTTTAGGTAGCTCTGGCTGGCCTAGGGAGAACTATCTATGTATACAGGGCTGACCTCCAACTCACAGTGATCTACGTATCTCTGCCCCTTACTCCCCAAGTAAGTGGTGGGATTAAAGGCCTGTGCCACCATGCCCAGCCCTAGGTGGACATTTTAAGTCTTATGCTGGGAACTAAATATTGAATAAGATGTAGGAAATTCATGCTCGGCTGACATATAATTTGTTTTCCAAATGTAGTCCTGGCGGCAATTGCCGCATTGTGAAGTGGACGTCTGAACAGAGCGCATAGCCTGCCGGGGTGCTGCTCACTTCTGTTTCCAGGCACCGGACTCCACTTCCTTTTTTCTTCCTCTCGTTTTCAATCCTATTTTTCATTGACTTTCCCCAGTTCTCTCATGTTTTTTTTTTTCTAACTTGCTGGCTATTGTATCATTAACCCAGAGTTTATTGTAGTTCAGCTCGGTCCCAGGAAGGCGTTCAGAGAACATGTTGCAGTAAACCCAACATGGAGTCACCTCTGACCTGCAGCGCTATCATGTCTGACTCAGTTCCAGAAGAGAGAACCACCTCCCGTGACCTCTTCCCCTGGATTTCAAACCATAAATAGGTGTGAGGCCCTGCCAAGCTGGGTTACTGTGGCTCCTAGGGACTATCAGTTCCTTACAAACATTGCGTAGCTGCGAAACTACTGTGCCACCCAAGGTGACTCATAACATCTGCTCCTCTTAAAAAGGGAATATGAGCAGTGTCACCTTTAAGCTATCTTTCATGATAATGTAATTACGAGCTTTTTCTCTTTGCTAACTGCCCAGAGAAGTCCTCAGGAACCAAGCAGGACATCTGGAAAACCTAATGCTAGCTTATCTACCCAAGACAAGAGGCAGTGAGAAGGAAATTTCTGAATAATTTTATTATATTTGATTTTATTTATTTACTTATTTATTGGGGAAGGGATATAGGATCTTACTATGTGAGCCCAGCTAGCCTGGAACTCAGAGATCTTCCTGCCTCTTCCTCTCAATGCCAGGATTAAAGGCATACAGCATCATGCTCACTCACTCATACACACACACACACACACACACACACACACGCACACACACGGAGGGAAAGACAGAGGCAAAGATAGAAAGGCACAGAGGGAGGCAAGTTATTTTAATGAATTTTCTCACATCATTATGGAGCCAAACTTCTTCAGGGCAGATGAAAATTAGTTCAGGCAATGTTTTCATGTGCAGTGTTGAAGCAGAATTCCTTTGTGGGAGACCTCAGCCTCTGATATTTGCGCCTTTCCTGGATTCTGCAGGACCCGCCCACAGACCCGCCCACAGACCCACCCACAGACCCACTAACATTATGGAAAATAATCTTTCCCCGATTATAAAGTGTATAAGCTATGAGTTTTAAGCATATCTACAAAATACCATTACAGGGGCTGGAGATGGCTCAGCGGTTAAGAGCTTTGCCTGCTAATTCCAAGGGTCTTGAGTTCAATTCCCAGCAACCACATGCTGGCTCACAACCATCTGTAATGAGGTCTGGTGCCTTCTTCTGGTCTGCAGGCATACATGTAGACAGACTATTGTATACATAATAAATAAATATTAAAAATACCATTACAGCAATATTTAGGCTAGTGTCTAAATAAACCGTGGGCCACTGTAGGCTAGGCGCAGCTGACACGCTGAATGATCTCACTGCTGTACATGAAAGAAGTAATCTGAATTTTTTGTCATGTGATAGGAGAAAAAGTCTAGTGAAGGTCACTAGTCTCCACCAAAGCCCTCCAGAATCTATGCTCATCTCTCAACTGCTGTCAGGCATGGGCCTTGGAGTCACGTCACAAAGCTGCCACATCTGTTTTGGGACGACTCTCTTTGCTGATAGAATCTTCCTTGGCCCCTTATTTAATTCTAATCTCTTGCCCTGTTTTGTTCAAGCGTGTACATGTTTCAATCCTCTGGAAACCTGGAGCAGGATGAGAAACAATTCATCTTCAGTTATACCCAAAAGTATATCCTATGACATATTACCTTTTGCCCAGTTCTCGGCGTGGGGTGGGAGATAGAGGTTCTGTGGCCACACAAGTTTGGGAAATATTGCTTATCAGCCCTTCCTTTGGAAGATTTACCATCAGCCATACTAAAGGATTTGATATCCTTTAATTAAAAAAAGCTAGCTAGACTGAGTTTTGCCTTCACATTTCCCAGATCCCTAACTGTGGAAACACTCCTTTATTTTACTTTTCAAACTCCCACAACTTTGCAACTTAAAGTTTCTACAAAACTCACTGACATCAATCTCGGCTGTCTGTTCCTCTGGCCATTGTTTGCCATGACCTTTGTAACTGTGTTATAGAGCAACTTCCCCCTGTCCTTAGTGACTTAAAATAATAGTCATCTATTATAGTTTTTCCAAAGTCTCTAGTTCCCTGAGTGATTCTGCAGATGTGTGTTGGTCATGATTAATCTCAGCTAGTCTAATTCATGTATCTGTAATCAGCTGGTCAGCAGGCTGAGGGTAGCTCGTCTAGCCTTTCTGCAGCTGAGATGACTTGGCTGTAACCCATACGCCACTCGTATTCTTCTAGAAGGGCATCTGAACAGAATCCTAAAGCTGATGTAAGCTTTTGGCAGGTTTGTTACAATCTAGTGGCCAGAATAGGTGACTTCGTTGGGTTGAGAAAAAAAGTGGGAGACACTGCAAATCGTGGGGCAAAGTGAGAGGTTATGAGGGACGTGAATGGAGGCCATTAGTGATTAGCATCTAGCACAGCCATTAACTGTAATCTGGGAAATTGTACCCAAATGGCTTCAGCGGAATTGAGGCAGGAGTAGAAACAATGGAAATCCCGACATCTGCCTTCCTAACAGAGAGCTACGGGAGGGTTGTTATCTATTCTATATGTCGCTATCCTGTTGTTATGATAAAAATACCATGATCAAGGAAAATTATAGAAGAGTTTATTTGGGTTTACCGTTGCAGAGGGAGAAGAGTCCGTGGTGGAGGGTGGCTTGGCAGCAGGTGGCAGGTGTGCCAGATGGAGCAGGAAGCTGAGAGGTTTTAACTTCCACTGCAAGCATGAGGCAAAGTGAACTGGAAATAAGATCAGGCTATGTATTTTCAACCCCCGATCCTCCTCATTCCCACTGATATATTTCCACCAGCAAGGCCTTATCTCCTATGCATTCCAAACAGTGTACCAACTAGAAACCAAGTGTTTAAATACCTAAACCTGTGAAGGATACTTCTTATTCAAGCCACCGCATGCACTACCTGGCTTCCATAGGCACAAGACCATGTCATGATAAAAAAAATACATTTATTCTCATTTCTAATGTCCCTGTAGTGTTTCACAATCTCAACACTGTTTAAATGTCCAAAGTCTCGGCTGAGACTCAAGGGAATTTCTTAATTGCAAACGCTTTGTTAAATAAAAAAAAATCAAATTTCATACCTCTGATATATAATGCCATGGAATATTCACTGCTGTTCTAAGAAGGAGGAATTGAGATTTAGTGAGGAAATACTCAACCAAAGTAAGACCCAAACCCAGAAAGGCTAACCCCAAATCCTGTAGCTCCACATCTGGTGTTAAGGGATTGGGTGTTCTACCCTTTCAGCTCCGTGACTACAAACCCTTCTCTCCCTTGGGGGTGGTTCCACTCCCTGCCTGAGCTCCTCAGCGGATCTCTCCCGGCTCTGGCATTTTCAACATCCTGAGGTCTCCACTGCAACCCAGGCTTTGCGTCCACAGCTTCACATAACGGCCTCTCAGGGCCTTCCTGGAGAGATCCCTCTGCCATGCAATGCCTGGCTTCAGTGGCTCCCTAAGATGTAAAGGAGGAACCCATAACCCTTTACTCTGACACCCTCATGTCTCTAAAGCCAGTACCATGTGATGACATTGCCCAGGGGGCTACCAGCTTGGCATGAACCCTGGTCCCCTTGAGACCCATTAGCACTGGTGCTTTCTTCCTCTCTTTCTGGAAGCAGGAAACACCTTGTGTTCCCTCTCACAGTTGGAAGCTTAGCTGGATAGGGTCTCGCTCTGAGGGTACTCCTCCCTTTGCTCCTGTATGTAGCAGACCCTGCTTAGTGCTGCTAATCTTAACCTTAACAACTGCGTCCTCCCTTCCAGAACATGTCTTAGCTGTACCATTAATCTCCCAGGAGTTCTTTTGCTCTCTGGCATGTATATTTTGTATTTCTTTCTGGCCTGCTTGCTCTCTCTCTTTCATTGTAGACCTAAAAATGTTATCAGTAACAACCAGGTCACAGATTCAACATCACATTGTCTTAAAAGTTCTCCACCAAAGAAATTAGTCTATTATTTTTAAAGTTAGCCTCGGGTAAGCTCTTTGGACAAGGCCGGTAGCCAGATTCTTTATAAAAATATCACAAGAATGACCTCTCGCCCAGTTGCTGTTAAAGTCCTTGTTTCCCTCTGAAATCTGGACTTGTACCCATTTGCATTGCTCTCAGACTACTGTCTTGCAGAGGCCTAGCAGAACAGTCCTTTACAGCATTCAGCGGCTTTTCTAGTTCTAAGTTATAAGACCATCCACATCCCTCCAAACAACATGGTCATGTTCTTCATAGCAATAGCCTGTCCTCAGTATTGACTTCTATTGCTTTGATAAAATGTCATGATCACGGCAATTTAAAGAAGGAAGAGTTCATTTAGATCTTCAGCTCCAATGATAAGAACCTGTCTTGGGGGCCAGAGCTAGAAGCTGAGCGTGGTCACATCTTCAACCGAACATGTGAGGCAGAGACTGAACTGTAAGCACAGGGAAGTACATCCTCTCAGATCTCTTCTCCGGTGACATCATTTCTCCAGCCAGGCCACACCACCTAAATGTCCCCGTCTCAGTCTGTGAAGAGACACCATGATTATGCAACTCTCATTAAAAAAAAATTAATTGGGATGGTTGATCATTCAGTGCTTTAGTCCATTGCCATCATGGTATGACAGGGTGGCCCACAGGTAGAGATGGTTCTGGAGAAGGAGCCGAGAGTCCTACATCTTGACTTGCAGGCAACAGGAAGTGGTTTGTGACATTGTATGTGGCTTGAGCATACATGAGACCTCAAGGCCCACATCATAGCGATGCACTTCCTCCAACAAGGCTATACCTACTCCAACAAAGATAGTGCCATTCCCCATGAGTATATGGGCATCAGTTACGTTCAAACTACCACAGTCCCCAAACAGCACCTTCAATTGGGGACCAAGTGTTCTAATACCTAAGCCTGCAGGGGACAGTTCTCATTCAAACCACCATTTCCATGATTTTAAAAACATGCTAGGTGTTACTGATGATGTCCCAGGCTAAAAGTTCTAGTTTTAGAACTTTGATTAGTTACTTTTCTCATTTCCGTGGCAAAATAACTAATGAAGGTAGGCAGGCTGCTATTGAAATTACACACTAGTCTAGATAGAGGTCTGAAAGAAGACTGTGAGAGGCACATCGGGTAGAGCTGCACATCCAACCCAGGCCCAGCTCACCCAGCTATTGCCAGCTTACTCACTCGGGGAAAAGGTTTGTTTTGGCCCATGATTGAAGAGGATACAGTCCGTCACCACAAGAAAGGTATGACACAGTTCATGGTGGTGGGAGCACAGGACTGGGATTCCTCACACCTTTCATGGATCAAGAAGTAGAAAGCAGGGAATAGTGAACTCATCTGGTTCTCTGTTTCCCTTTTCAGTCCACTCTGGGGCCTTAGATGGTGGGAAGGTACCACATACATTCAGGGTAGGTCCTTCCTCCTTAGTCAGACCTCACTAAAAACATCTCAACAGCATGATGGGAAGTGTGTCTCCTAGGTAATTCCAAATCTAGTTGCATTGGCAGTGAAGATTAAGCATCACCCCTCTCCCTGTGTTCAACAGTGTCAATTATTCTCTTCTTAATCATAAGGGCCACAAGGAATAGAAGGATATCTAAGACAGATGCTCTCAACCTGTGGGTAGAGACCCCTTTGCGGGGGTCAAAGGACCCTTTCATAGGGTTGGCATATCAGATATTCTGCATAACAAATATTTACATTGTAATTAACAACAGTAGCAAAATTGCCATTTATGAAGTATCAGTGGAATAATTTTATGGCTGCAGGTCACCACAACACAAGGAACTATATTAAAGGGTCACAGCATTAGGAAGGTTGAGAACCACTGGTCTAAGATGAAGTTGTTTCTTCTTCCTGTGATCTTCCAGTCTGCAGCAAACAAGACTGATATGTGATACGTTAGAGAGCAGCAGGTCAGCCTGCCTTTTATGACTCTTTCCTGGTTGAAACTCTTTCCTGCCTATGTCTATAACTAGAAGGTCTTCTCTAACAGTGACTGACACAAGTCGTTCTATGAGTGCCATGTCCTCGGTCAAGGAGAAGCTGTGGAAGAGTGGCTCAGGCAGGCAATGCTAATATAATTGGACTCAGAAGAGGCTGGGAGTAGACGATTCTTATCACAAAGACTGAGCACGCCAGGAGCTCTATGGCGATAAAATTGTAAGGGAATTGATGGGGAGAACAGATTAGCATTATGTGCAGGCTAAAGATGAATCTCTGTGTGAATACATACATGTTCATATATAACACATATATGCACATAATACTCACATATAATTACAGTCAACGGTAGTGAATATACAACAAATAGTTTGAAGACATTCATTTTTTTTTTTTTACATTCAAATGTTGGGAAACTTCTATTAGTCGCCTGAGGCTGCCATTAATAAAAGACTGTAGGTTGGGTAGCTTCCATGACAGATATTCTTTCTAGCAGCTCTGGTACCTAAAAAGCCAAAATTAAGGTAGAAGGAACATTGGTCATATGATGGTTCTCATTGCCTTTAGGCTTACTATGCTTGAGAGACCAAAAAGCAAAAAAACTGCCTCTAACATCTAAGCTCCCGCCTTGTCCAGGCTGGGCTCAGGCGCACATTTCCCTTTTCCCCTGACTGTAAAGACTATTCTTAAAATTGGCTGATCTTGTAAAATTTGCTGTTCTAATAGTCATAAGACTAACTGCTATTTCTGCTTTTGTAATCAAACTTGCTTACTCTGCTCAATGACCGGAACAACTGCAAGATATTATATATATCTTACATATATTAGACAAAATATGTATAATCTTGTAGTTTTTGACTTTATAAGCCATAGGATAACTAGATTCTTCATCTTGGAAGCGCTCGGGGTTGCAGTCCTGGTGCCATGGCTAGCCAACACCAGTATTTAATAAAACCTCTAATTAAATGCTAAAACTAAATTAATACTATTAATACTAATAATTAATATTAAAGCATCTAATTTAATAATCTAAGTTAATACTAAAACCAAAACTTGAGTCAGACTGCTGAATCTCTGAATGACCCCAGACCCACAACAGTTTCTGGTGGGGCCATCTTCCTAGTTTATGGGTCTTAACACCATGTCTGTACATGGCACTGTCTGTATGTGAGGTGTGAGGACAGGGAGGTAGGGAAGGAGGGAAGAAGGGACGGAGAAGCAAGCACATTCACACTAGGGTATCTTGTCTTTTTATAAAGACAGGACTTTCCTTGAATTTAGGTCCTACCCTAATGGCCTCATTTAACCTTAGCCATCTCCTTAAAAGGCCTATCTCTGAATAGGCCTAATTCTGAAGGGAATCAGGTCTTCAGTTTACGAATTTGGGAAAACCCAATTCAGTCCTTAGCAGGAACTGTTGCATTAGACCAATGCCAACCATAATAAAATGCTACAGTCCCGGCTACCACCCCTTAAACTCTCCCAGATGTGGTTGGGTTCTATAAGCTTATTAGCTAGTTTCCTTCCTTCAGCATAGAGGCTCTCAAACAGTGTCAGACTACAGCCATCCTAAGCAGCGCAAAGTATCTCTTGACTTTCATATCTCACATGCTCCAGCTAGATTAGATAAAGCATTAGCACCCCCAAACTATGTGGGTGATGTGCTTCCTTTAACATAATGAACTTAAACTGGGCGAGGCAAAACATAATCCCACCAGAGGCTGAGGCAGGCAGATCTCTGAAACTGGGCGAGGCGGAACATAATCCCACCAGAGGCAGAGGCAAGCAGATCTCTGAGTTTGAGGTCAGTCTGGTCTATAGAGTAAGTTTCAGGACAGTCAGGGCTGCACAGAGAAACCCTATCTTGAAAGAAAACACTAAAATAAAATAAGAAACTTAATGATCGATGATGTTATATCCAGGAACACTGCAAATATAAGTTTATACAGTCAAATAAACCTATCATGTTCACTCTGATTATAAATTACAACTCTAAGGGAAAAAAGCAAGCAAATCTTCCTCACACTCCCCAGTGAAAGTGTTGCTGTGCAAGTGTGTGTGTTTTGGGTCTTTTTTACTGTTAGGATAGAGGTGATAATATTTGAACTGCAGTGTCTTCTTTGAGTCTCACTGTGCTGTTAGACCATTTTATTCTCTCGATCTATGTGCTCCAGTGAGACTAAGAAGGAAAATAGTAATGGCGCGGTGGCTAAGAGTTCTCAGTCCTGTGAGGGCAAGGTGGCTGTGACATCTGTCGCCCCATTGATGACCAGGGTTGATTAGCCTGATCTGACAGGCTAGGTGTGTATCCCCTCACTCCCTCACCACTCCATGTGTGTGCCCCTCCTGAAGCTGTGCATTCAGCTGACAATCTTCCCTAAATAGAGGAGGACCAGTCTTTAGTCAAGTGTATATAAGTAGCTGTACTCTCCTGCTAGAACCTCCAAACAAATGCTAAAGAGTTCTAAGTTCTACCAACTTCTTGTATTTGCAAATAAAGTTTTATTGTAACACAATTGTGTTCATTTGTTTATGTAATGTCTATGCCTGCTTGGGGGAGTTCCTGACAGGGGTTAGTAGTGTCCATATGACCAACTAACACAGCCCCAATTTTACTATTTGATCTTTTACACTTGCTGACCCCCAAATTATAGTAAAGACTGGGAGTTCAACCCTAGGTCTGCAGTACCCTGCTGTGTGCTTTTAGATGAGTTACCTAGATTCTCTGTTCCTTAGTTTACATATAGTTGTATCTGTCTCTAACAGGTCATAAGGACAATGATGAACTATTTGTTTCTAAAAGGTCCTAAAGATTACAAATGAACATGTAAAGACCCCAGGATAGGGGAGAGAGTAAACTAAAACTCAGAATTGGTTACTCTTCACAACCAGTGACTAACACCTCCACACCGAAGATGTTAAAGTAAGACAAACATAATTAAGAACAAAGGTAATAGTAATTACAAGCCTGGCTGACTTAAATCCACAGTGATGGGGGTCCTTTCTCACCACCTTTCCAAAGACTTTCAAGGATCTGATTTGCGTATGGGGTGTGTCCAGTGGGTGGTAAGCAAGCCCTGTCAAGAACTGCTTAGCATTGAGTCATTTCAGAAAAGAGAGTAAATTCTTGGTAAGCTCTGGCAATACATTAAGCTTAGTTTATTAACAGCGCATTTAGCAGCTCTCAGCAATTCACTTGGGGTCCAGAGGGCTGGCTCAGGGGCTAAGAGTGCTTGCTGCTCTTCCAGAGGGCCAGAGTTCAGTTCCCAGTCCCTAAATCTGGCAGCTATGCCACCACTATAATTCAAACTTCCATTGGGGCGGGCATTCAAACACACCTACACATAGATGAATTAAAGCAATAATTCATTTAAGTTTCATCAATCAGCATCTTTTGTTGTGCCTAAAAATAGAAGTCAGTCTACTTAAATTCTGTTTTCAGTTGTATTTATAGCTGACCAAGGTCTTAGTTTGCAATGGTCTAATCCTAACCCTCTTCTAACTGGATAGCGACAGCCATCTGATTCATTGGTTCACTTTGCTGTGAACTTGATTCTCTCCTGTGGTCACTGGCTGAACCTTTCCCTGTGGTCAGCTGTGGCAAACAGGCCCCTGGGAGGATTAAGTAGTAGCCACTACAAGTGTTTGAAAGATCATCAAGAGTTTACCCCCGCTGGAAATTTTGTCTGAGTGTGATGGCTAGGTAGCTCTGAAGCATCCTGTTTTACGTGGGGTTCTTGATCCAAGAGAGGAGGAGGTCAGCAGAGGTGGCTCTCAGGCTACCTGGGGTTGCACAAGGCCACTGGCAACTCCTTCAGTAGGTGTCAGCTTCGCAGTTATATGTGTAACACTGAAAATAGCCATCATAGGTGACAACTTAGTTGTTTAGCAAGGAGTGGAAAGTGTGAATAGAAAATTCCTTATAGAATCTGGTGGTTGTTTTCTTATCACAGTCAGAAATCTCTTGATAATTTTTCAAAATAAATCTAAATTAATCATTAACCCATGAGCGTGACTGGAAAGGCCCCCTCAAGAAAGGAGACTTCATTGGCCCCATTAAACTCTCAACTCATTATATTTTCTTTTGGCAACCTATTAGGTTTATTTTTGTTTGTTTTTGAGACTGAGTGTCACCCTGTAGCCTTGCTGGCATGGAAATCATTATGTTCCTATGATGTGGGATTCTCCTCTGTATGCTGTGAATACCGTTGGTTAATAAATAAACTGTTTTGGACGTGCGCAAAGCAGAATAGAGGTAGGTGGAAGAAACCAATCTAAATGCTGGGAGTAAGAAGGCAGAGTCAGGAGACGCCATGTAGCTGCTGCTGGGAACAGACAATCCAGAACCTTGCCGGTAAGCCACAACCATGTGGCGATACCCAGATTCATAGAAATGGGTTAGATTAAGATGTAAGAGTTATCCAATAAGAAGCTAATGGGCCAAGCAGTGATTTAATTAATATAGTTTCTATGTAGTTATTGCAGGGCTGAGCAGCTGGGAACAAACAAGCGGCCTCCTACAACATCCCTAGGTTGGTTTTGATCTTGAAACAGTCCTGCTGCCTCAGACTCTCTCAAGTGCTGGGATGGCCAGTGGGAGACATTATCTCCAGCTCCCAGTAAAGTGTTGAAATAGACTTTAGGTTTTGGAGTTTTATATTCATAGCAAAATTGAGTGGATGGTAGAGGCTTCCCATACACCCCCATCCTTCCACCTGGATAGCCTTCCTCATCTACCTCCCCACTGGGGTGATACCTTTGCTGCAACTGGCAAGATTCTACCAGCACATTACTGTCACCTACAGTTTACCAGGGTGCTTTACGGTTGTGTGCAGCATGGGTTTAGGAAAACTTATGCTAATATTCAGCATCACTATACCTAATAAGAGATGCCTCTTTCCCCTCAGTCCTGATGCACTCACACAGACACCTATACACAGATGAATTATCTTTGTGTTGTTTCTATCTTTGATTGTTTCTATCGTTTTGCCAGAAGATCACGAAGCTGAAGTCACGTGCTATGTACTCTGTTCGAACACCCTTTCACTTCCTAATGTAAACTTAAGTTTTCTCCTTGCCGCTTTATAGCTTTATGCTTCACCTCATTCTTAGTGCTGAATAATATTCTAATATTCAGATATATGGCAGCTTATTTTTCAAAGGTTTATTTTATTAGAGTGTGTGTGCGCGCACATGTATGTGCGCCTGTCTGTGTCTCTCTGTGTGTGGCTATGTGCCATTCCGTGAAGAAGCCAGAGGTGTTGTATCCCCCTAGAGATGGTATCACAGGTGTTGTGAGCCAGCTGGTGTGGGTGTTGGGAACTGAGCCTGGGATTCTGGAAGAGCAGTTTGCACTCTTAGCTGCCGAGTCATCTCTCCAGCTCCCGAGAGAGTTTATTCATACATCCTCCTACTAAAAGGGTATCTTAGTTCCTTTCTCCTTTGAAATGAAGTTGCTATAAGCATTCATGTGTATATTTATATGTGAACATAAACATTTTTTATTCTTTTGGGTAAATACCAAGAAATATGATTGCTAAATTTTAAAATAGAAATATGCTAAATTCTGTGGGAAACTCAACTGCCTTCCAAAATAGCTGTACTATTTTACATTCCCACTAGCCAGAAGTGAGACCTTTTCTGATTCACACTAGTGGTGAGGCCTTATGTGTTGTCCTGGATTTGGGCTGTTCTAAGAGGGGTGAAGGGTGTGTGCGATGCTACTCAATTTGAATTCCATTTCTCTGCTGATTGGGATCTAACCCATCTTTTCATAAATTTATCTGTCACTTGTATGTCTTCTCCAGTGAGGTGTTAATGTGCTTAGATCACATTTTGAGTCAAATTGTTTTTATATTGTTGGGTGTATGAGTTCTGTATGTGTTTCAGATAAAATGTTAGTCCTTTATTACACGTATTGCCTGAACATTTTCTTTGTGGATTCCTCAGTGGATTCTGTGGATCCCTCAGTCTTAATACATCTTACAGAGCAGAGGTGTTTAGTTTTAATAAATTCTGCCTTATTAACTATTTTCCCTTCACAAATTATATACTTTGTGTTTTATCTAAAACAAAATTTTTCAAATTCAAAGGCACCAAGACTTACTCCTGTTGTAGAATATTAATTAAAGGTGTGCAATATTTGTTTATGCTGTGGCATATTTGTTTAATGATGCAAGGATGTGCTGCACTTTAATGTTGCATTTGTTAAACATTGTGACGCTGTAATTCTTTGCCTATCTAAAACACCTGATGGTCCTCTAATAAAGAGCTGAACAGCCAACAGCAAGGCAGGAGAAGGGATAAGCAAGGCTGGAGGGTAGAGATAATAAATAGGAGGAGAAATTTGGGAAGAGAGGATCAAGGAACAAGTAAAGAAGGGGCCAGCCACCCAGTCACCCAGCCACCCAGCCACTAATAAAGAAAGAAAAGATACACAGAAAAAGAGAAGGTAAAAGCCCACAGGGGAAAAAAGGTAGATGGGATAATTTAAATTAAGAAAAACTAGCAAGAAACAAGCCAAGTTAAGGCCAGGCATTCATAAGAAAAAATAAGTCTCTGTGTGATTATTTGAGAGCTGGGTGGTGGGCTCCCTAAAGAGCCAAAAGAATAAAAAGTCAACCAACTACATTCTCCTCTTACCTTCAAGAAATTTTATAGCTTTGTGTCCATAATTCTGTGTCTATGTGAGTTCCTTTTGTGAAGGGAGTAAATGTATGCCTGAATTCTTTAAGAGAAAGATGTTTTGCTTGTGATTTCCCAGATATCCAAGTGTAATTTGTTGAATATTTTTCTTTACTTCAGAGTATTGCATTTAATTATTTCTCAAAGCTTGGTTGTCTATATGCCCGTGAGTCTATCACTGGCTGTCTTTCTGTTTCATTAATCGTTTCCTTATTCTTTCATTAAGTACCGTGCTGCCTTGATTGTTGCAATTTTATAATATATCTTGAAGTCTCTGGTGTCTGTCTTCCAACTTTTGTCTGTTGTGCTGATACCAAGTTGGTTTTTTATTGACCTTTTGTCTCCTCGTGTAAATTTCAGAATCAGTTTGCTCGTATCCACAATATATGTATTGGGGTCTTGACTTTGGGATGTCCTTAAATAAATTCATCCACACACAGCAAAGGAAATGTTCGGCACTATGAGAAGAAAGTCTGCAGAAAGAGAATACATTTGCCAGCTCTACCCCAGAAACTAAAAAGGACACCAGAAGCTGAACATTGCTACTTAAGATGTTATTATTATGTATCTATGTGTGCATGATGTGCAGGGCCCTATGTGGAGGTTGAAGAAAATATTTTGGGGATCTGTTCTCTCCTCCCACCTTTGTGTAACCCTGAGATAGAACTTAGGTCACCAGGTTTGTGTGACAAGCACCTTTACCTCCTGAGCCATCTCACCAGCCCAAGAATATTTCTTGAAGGCTAGTTTATTTGCAGCAGATCCCTTAAATCTCTTTTTATTTTTTTTTTAAAAAAATGCTTATATTTTCTTTATCTCTGAAGAACTGACCTTGGAATGGCTCTGAGGTTTAGCTTGGTTGCTCATTTCTCTCAGTACCAGAAACACCCACTCAACCTTTTTTTGTGTAGATTAAAAAAAAGACATTCGGTAAAGTCCTTGTCTTTGCTCTCCTCTGTAGAAAGAATTGTCTCCCTTAGCTTTTTTTCTAGTGGTTTTTAACTTATAATTTTCGACATTGAAGTATGTCTACTTGAGCCCTCTTTGTTGGTGGTGTTGGAGTTTCTGTTTGCTGATTCCACCCCTGTTTAGTGCTCATGTTTTGAGTTTTACGAATCTGTGACTTTGTGCTTGACATTAACTTACAAGAATTTCTTAGGCATTATGGGACTTTTGGTTTCGGTTTTGGTTTTGGTTTTTTGAGGCAGGGTTTCTCTGTGTAGCCCTGGCCATGCTGACATTCACTCTGTAGGCCAGGCTGACTTTTAAACTCAGAGATTCACCTGCCTCTTCCTCCCAAGTCCTGGCACTAAAGGTCTGAGGCACCATGCCTAACCAGGCATTATGGTTTGCAATATTTTTTGTGCTTTTCTCTTTCTCCCTCAGCTGAGTTTCTTTGTCCATCTTCTATGATTATTTCCACCACAGTTTTTTAAAGTCTGGTTTTATATTTTTTTAAACTTCAGGGTTTGGTTTTTGTTTTCTCCAATTTTGGAGATTTCTGTTGAGAATCTCAAGCTCAGAAGAATCTTCCTCTGTGTTGTCAGTGTTTCTGTTTGTTTGTGTGTGTTTCCAGGTTCTGTCTTAGAAGTTTCTTTCATTGGTTTGTTTTACAGCATGCTGTCTGCTTTATCCAGGAGCGTCATCAGTAGGTGAATTCCCTGCCGTATCTGAGTTTGAGTCTGCCACTTGTGTGTGCTTTATAGTATGCCACTGTGTGTTTTCCTAGTATCCAGGCATAAGGTAGTTGATAAAATTAACACTGTAAACAGGCCTGGGACTATTGTGGTGAGATGGGAATGGGAAGGATCCTGGGATTGGCCTCCACTGCTTTGTGAGCCTATGCTTTCGAGCTGTGAGTTCCATGAGGGCTTCTGTGGTTTTCTCTCTTAGATGAGACAGGATGGCTGGAGGGCCTGGAATTGGGTGTTTTCCCTCTCCCAGGTCAGACAGGCTCTGGTCAGAGCCTAGCAGGTTAGATTCTGGTTTAATAGTTTCTCCTGGTGTCATGCTTTGTTATGACAGTACAAAATGTTCTGATGTATTTCAAGAGAGGTCTTCCTCACCCTGCTAGAACATGAGATTGTTTTTTCTCTAGTATATGAGAACCTGGTGGAGACCCAGGAGACCCTGCAGATGTGTGAGGTCCCCATGGCAGGGTCTGGGGTGGGAGTGGCTGGGTGAGGGTGGGGCTCACTGTCAGAGCTGTCTATGGAGCCTCTAGTGATTCACCTGTTGAGCCCCAGCTCAGCACTGGCTCTCACCATGGATTTTGAGCTTCTGTTCAGGAACGCTGTGGTTCTCAGTGTCTGCTGGGTTTCTCCTTGATGGGGAGCAGTTTACCCCAGGTGCAACCTCATTTCTCTCCTAGATTCAAGAAGAGCTCTTGATTTTCGGTGTGTTTAGCTTTGCATTGCCCTGCTGTTAGGATGTTGTGGCAACCTCTGAGCTCCTCATATACTTGGCCTGAATGGGAGTTTCTGCCGGGTTCCAAAAATACTCCTTTAGCAGGAAATGGGAGTCTCAGATACCCTACCTCTTCCTTTGTGCTAATTTTGCCACTACCTGCAGATCTCCCTCTTCTGCTCCTCCTGGATTAAGATGTATTATTTTTTTTAATTCCTGAGCATGAAGACACCTTCTAATCATGCTGTGACTCTAGTCAAGACTGGGTAAAAATGATCCTCTCTTAGGTGCCCATCTGTTTGTCTGGGAGCTAATGGCGAGACAATGTAATCACCGAAAGGAAAAGAAGGTAGAAGAGCATTTATCTGTAAGCTTGCAGCTGTTTTTCATCTTGATTGGTCTATAAAACACTATGTTTCAAGATCTATTGTGGGCAATTTGACAGGAGAAGAAAGCCTAATAAAGGCAGTGGTAATCCCTTTAGTCCCGCCGGTCAGAGTTACTGCAGTAATACCTGCTGTGTTTCTCTCTTGCTTCCTGGCACATTTGTTCAGTATAGGAGTACACCCATGGGATTTTTTTCTCTTGTTGTTGTTAAAAAGTTCCATCATAGCCAGGCAGTGGTGGTACATGCCTATAATCCCAGTACTCAGGAGGCAGGCTAGGGCCAGGCCCGTCTCTGTCTGAGTTTGATGCCAGCCTGGTCTACAGAGCAAGTTCCAGGACAGCCAGGACTACACACTGAGAAACTGTCTCGAGGGAAAAAAAGTTACCTCATGGTGAGATTTCTTGTGTGTAGAGCATTTATTGCACCTGGTGCCAAGCCTTGTATGTATACTGAATCATGTGATTTTCATTATAAACCTAGGTGATATGATCTGATTTGTTCTCATGTTAAAACTGATTAAATAGGGCCTAGAGAAGGAAGTTATTCACTGGTGAGCAAGGATGAAGTCCCAGAAGACAAGAGGTCACAGCGTTAGCTCTGGTCTAAGTGAGTTTCAACACTGGATTTTACTATTTAAGCTGAACGCATTCATTGTTTATTAGCTTAAAAATCAAATGTGTTTAGATAGATGACTTATTCTGCCATCATCAGAGAAGCTTCCTCCTGCAGCAGAGGAGAACAGAGAGCCATGGCCAGACATTACACAGTGAAATATCTCCATCAAATCTCTCCCGTCAGAGCTCAGGGAACCCCACAGAAGAGGGTTCAAAAGAGCTGGGGGAGACAGAGGAGATGGAGAACACCCAGAGAACAAGAAGGCCCTCTAAAGCAGATGAGCAAAGCTCATACGAACTCACTGAGACTGAAGTAACAAGCACAGGGCTTACACCGGTCTACACCAGGCTCTCTGTGTATACGGAACTCCTGAATTTGTGAATAAGTGGGTCTCTGGTTCCTGTGCCTTCTCTTGAAGCTCTTATTTTTTTCTGTTGGCTTATGTTGTCCAAATTCGATATAAAATTATATTTTATTTTGTTATGTTTCTTTGTTATCTCTTAGAAGCCCACTCTTTTCTAATGAGAGACGGAAAGGGAATGAATCTGGATGGGAGAAGAAGTAGGGAGGAACTGAGGCGAGTAGAAGGGGGGAGCTATAATCAGGGTATATTGTATTAAAAAAATCTATGTTTAATAAAAGGGAAAAATCAAATGAGTTGTTAGGCTTTGATCAAACAACTAAAATATAATATATATGCTTTGAAATGTGTAAGTTTCAATGTTTTTGACAAAAAAAAAACCTTTTCTTGCTTCCTAGAAATCAAAGCAGAGACGTATTAGCAGAAAGTTAGCACAGGGCAGCCCTCCATTCTTGTCTGTACCCTCACTTCTCACCATTTCTTAACTGCCCCAAAAGTCAATGAGCTTGTCATGTGAGGACAGGAGCGGGAGAAACCATTTCATTAGGGAGAAGGGTTCTCATTAGCTTCTCCCTCCACTGCCTCCCCCTGCACCCTGACAGAGTGGCTCTCACTCCTGACTCCCCTGCAACCTGGCAGAGTGGCTCTCACACCTGCCTCTCTCCCCCTACACCCTTGGCAGAGTGGCTCTCACTCCTGACTCCCCTGCACCCTGGCAGAGTGGCTCTCACTCCTGACTCCCCTGCACCCTGGCAGAGTGGCTCTCACCTGCCTCCCCCTGCACCCTTGGCAGAGTGGGTCTCACACCTGCCTTCCCCTGATGGCACCCTGGCAGAGTGGCTCTAACCTCTCCATCCCCCTGCACCCTGGCAGAGTGGTTCTCGCCTGCCTCCCCCTGCACCCTGGCAGAGTGGCTCTCACCTGCCTCCCCCTGCACCCTGGCAGAGTGGCTCTCACCTGCCTCCCCCTGCACCCTTGGCAGAGTGGCTTTCACCTGCCTCCCCCTGCACCCTTGGCAGAGTGGTTCTCACCTGCCTCCCCCTGCACCCTGGCAGAGTGCCTCTCACACTCTGAGCAGCATGAAGTACATGGCTTGTTCCCCAATCCTGTTCTTCCCAAGTGATTCAGGTGCTATCACTCATAAAATGGGCAGAAGCCAAAGTTCTTAATGGAGTCAGCCACATCTGACAAATGACCATATTTCCTTATTATATAGAGATGATTTAGCCTATAAAGTGTTGCATCGTTGGTTCTGAATACTAATTATCTGTGTATCAGTACCTAATGGACCTTCTCTTATGTTGGTGACGTAAATCTCTTCAAACAGTGTTCTATTAGAATGTCATTAGGAATGCTGAGGCATCTCAGTCTAAGAATATTTGCATGAGCAAATGTTAATCTGAGAACCTTACCCTTATGCACTTTGGTCACGTATCTTGCTTTATACTTTCTGTGTGTCTCTTGATTCACTAACACGGTGTAACTCATGCTTGGATGAAGTCTTAAGCACATATTCCTGTCTATCACCATTTCTGTGCTTAGTAACACAAGATAGCATTTCCGTGTTTAGTCCGAGTACAGTTTGAACAGCAGAATGACCAAGTAAAGCACAAGAATGCACAAAGTCTGGTACTAAACAGACTGTCGAGTAGACATCTCCAGTGGGAGAGATGGAATCCAAAGGTGCAGCTGCCTCGTTTAACCTCTGCCGGGAGTGTGCACAGGGATGTTACTGAACATGTGCCTGTGAATGATTAACAGAATGTCAATCTTGGAGTTACGCAGACATTTTAGTATGCAGGTAAACCCTCACACATATACTAATAGTGGAAACCATGCATGACAGAGCCACAACGCCTTTCTCAAGAAGTCCAGTGAAGATAATGCCAGACATAGAATATGGCCGCCAGGCAAGCTCCATAGTGACAACCATTGTAGGTGAATGTACTGACCAACACGGAGCGATGAGCAGAAGTTTGAGGAGCAAAGGTATTTGTGTAGTCTCAAGGTATGGCCCACAAGACCTCTGTTGACTGCAGGGAGAAATTAAATAGTCTGTTATTTTAAATCCAACGTTATGGAATGAATTTGCCCAAGTGTTTGCTCGGTATTAGCAGGTGTGGCCAGCACGTGCCCATGTATCTGTAACCGAGCTCAGATTCTCCTTGAAAGAAAGGGCTTACCTACAGTCTGCACCCTCTTAACGGGCAATTAGCTGGTGATCCGTGAGAGCTGTTGATTGGTGTCTGCTACTTGAAGCCTGGCACGAGATGTGCTTCAAAACAGGACATGTTTCCAGGAGAGCTGAACCAGGGAGTCAGAGTGATGCCCTGTCTGAGCTCGCTGAAAAAGTGCTCAGAGGGTACCCCTTACTTGCATTTGCCTCCTGGAGAGAGGAGGGAGGCCAATAAAACTCAGGAAGCTAATGGAACTTTGCAGTGTGACCCTCACAAATGTTCAGGTGAGCTTCTCACTGCGAACAATGGCAGGAGAAAGGATGCTGGCTCGGGAGGAGCTGACTGTATTGTTCTGGGAGTACTAGTGATGTAGCAGTCTGGGCTAGTCATCCCTGACGGGGATGTCATCATTTTAATGCGCTAGGTGCCTTTGAGTCGCCCACACTCCTTTAAGGTTGATCTATTAGATAGCAGCTTCACACTATAGAACTGACTGTCTCCACACCAGGACATGACTAGTACAGGGACTGCTTTGTTCGTGTTGAAATCACCAGCAGCAACATATTCACTCACAAAATAGATGCTTAATAAACTATAGTCAGAAATGAAACTGGTCAGGATAAGATCTGAGATGTTGTGTGTGTGCTGGGCAATCCTTGTGGAGAAGGACGCTTAAAATAAATCCCACACTAACTCAGAATTGAGTATAATAGAAAGTTATTTATTTAGGGGTAGATTCACAGATCACATTCCTCTGCTGAAACGGGGAACAGCAACTGAATCCCGTAGTTGAAAAAGAGGCCATGCGCTTTACATCGGCATAAACAGTGTAAGAGGCCATGCCCAAGTGGGCGGGGAACTTAAAGGTGGTAGGAATTCCTACAGCGATCCTTGTGCATATTTTCTCACGGCTAGTGTGAAACCCAAACAGGAGCCACATTGTTGCTAAGGAGTCACATTGTTATTAAGTCTCCATACCTCACAAGACTAAGTAAACTTCTGTTTCCTAAGCCTAATGTATCCCGCAAACCATGTTTTCGACCTATGCTGAACTTGTAACCCCATGATGTATGTACACGCCCCCTTTTGCCTCTCTAAACTCCCGAACATCTGTGATTACCCATCTTACACAGGATGTATTTTTGTACATCTACCCCCACCGTCAGCCTTGAGCCCTGAGTCCCCCCTCTAGTTCGGGTGCTAATGGCAGCCATTTTCTATCATTTTAACCTTCCCCAGAAAAGGGTCCTCAAAAGCCAGAGAGGGGCTGCTCTCTGAAATCCAGACTTAGGGTGAGGTATCTGGCTGGCCAGTCTAAATAAAGGTCACTTAATTAGACATTTTTGGAAATGGTATTTTCTCAGGTCTAACACTAGCTATTGACTTAGTTACTATCACTTTTGGAAATGGTATTTTCTCAGGTCTAACACTAGCTATTGACCTAGTTACTATCACTTTTGGCAGTGTATACAGAAGAGAAAACTGACCATTTACAGAACATTTGGGGGAGAGGAGAGATGGCTCTGCTATTAAGAGTATTGGGTACTCTTCCAGAGGACCTGGGTTTGATTCCCAGCACCCATATGACAGCTCATAACCATCTATAACTCCAGCCACAGGTGATCCAATGCCATCTTCTAGCTTCTACAGGCAACAGACATGCATGTGCTTTCCAGACATACATATATGTAGGCTAAACATTTGAACACATAAAATCACAATTTAAAAAAAATTTAGATTGCATTTGGTTCAAAGGAATTTACTTATTTCACATGTACCAGTTATTTCTCTTTTGCTGTGATGAAACATCGTGACCATGGCATCTCGGAGAAGGAAAGGTTTCTTTTGGTTCATGGTTCCAAAAGGAGAGTCTGTAGTGGCAGGGGAGACATGGTGGCAGGGTGGCAGGAGCAGGAAACTGAGAGATGACATCTTTAAACTCAAACATGAAGCAGACAGAGTGAACAGGATGTTGGAAGAAGCTATGAACTTTCAAAGTTGATCCTTGTTGTCATATTTCCTCCAACGCAGCTGCACTTTCTAAACCTTCCCAGAAGTACCACTCCCTGGGGACCAGGGGTTCAGACACAGAAGCCCATAGGGCATTCTAATTCACACCACCACATGGGTTGTAGGGAAAAATCAAGTGAAGGTCAACTTTGGAACTCAGCCCAGCTCTATCTTCTTGTTAGCATTATAGTGTTTGGACGTCATAAAATATTTATTTTTTTGACTGTATTCATTTTGCATGTATTATAACACACACACACACACACACAGACACCCCCCCCACACACACACCCCACAGCTCATGAATGGAAGTCAGGACAATTTGCAAGAGTTGGTTTTCTTTGTCTACTGTGAGAGGGTTCTTGGCATCAAACTCACTTATCTGGTGTCTCAGTCAGTGTTCCCATTGCTGTAAAGAGATCCGTGACCATGGTAACACTTATAAAAGAAAGCATCAATTGGGGCTCACTTACAGTTTCAGAGCTTTAGTCCATTATCATCATGGTGGTAGGTGTGGTGGCCCAGAGGCAGACATGGTGTTGAAGGAGTAGCTGACAGCGAAATCCTGAGCTGCTGGTTAGAGAGAACTCTGGACTTGACCTGGACTTTTGAAACCTCAAAGCCCACCCCAGTGACACACTTCCTCCAACAAAGCCACACCTCCTAATCTTTTCAAATAGTGCCTCTCCCTGGTGACCAAGCATTCAAACCCATGAGCCTATGGGGAGCTTTCTTGCTCAAACCAACACATCCGTCTTGACAACAAGCACCCTCACCTATAAAATCATCTGTCCCACGCTCTGATTTTTAATTCTTTTACCAAGCAGAAAATCATGTCTGCATGGTTATCAATACCCAGACAAGTCCTTTTAGCTCCTTAGATTCGTAAGTTTTGCTCTAAATGTTCATTTGCTACTCCCCCATGTATTCATATAATGTCTAGGCATAGTTCTTCTAGAAATAGGCAGAGATGGATGTAAGTTTTGCAATATACAAAAGAAAAAATTTAATTTCCTCCTATATTTAACTGTCTTGGAAAATTTAGAAAAGGGCATTATTCATGTTGATTACCAGATCAGAGGAACCGAAAACCACTTGTCTAGTCCCAGCTATCTGTGGGTGTTGGACTCTTACTAGTACAGAGGCAATTCAAAATTGGAGACCTTTTGTATCGCAATTCTTTCTACTCCAAACACTCTCCCTATTCGTTTAACACGTATCTTTTAAATAAAAGCTATAATAGATATAGCTTTAAATAAGCCTATTTTGGAAATGCAAAAAGACAAAACTTTAAGTTCTCCTTGTCTTCCGTTCCACAAGTGTACCCTTGGTCTCCTTTCTGTGCTCAATTGTAGCAGGCAAACAGATACAAGTTTTAAAAGTCCATCTGTTACTGTGTTCTGTATACTACACATCTACTTGCTACAGTTTCATTTTGAACATAAGAGAGTAAACAAATCAAGAGATTAAAAGGCAATCCCTCTAAGAAACTGACTCTTGTATGTCAGTGGTATAACAAAGGAGAAGAGTATAGTCTTGAGAGGAGTAGCTAAGGACATTTAGGTTTTGTGATAGTGTAGTGTAATGGTCAGTGCTCAGGATCAGGTTTATGTGCACAGCGAACACAATAATAGTTCACGGTGTAGAATAACTTCTGTGAGAAAAATAGTTATATTTGGGCCCAAAGTTACATATTTATTTGTGAAATAAATACAATATCAATATTCATCCATTTTAGTCTTATTTTATTATCGTTGTTCCTGATCGCCCAGGTGTCTTTGTTTATAAAATGTGAATAATAAGCACTATCACCTGTTCCCAGCACTCTGAAGCCGAGGCAGGCGGATCTCTGAGTTCGAGGCCAGTCTGGTACACAGACTGAGTTCCAGTACAGCCAGGAATGCACAGACAAACCCTGACTCCAAAAAGAAAACCAAAACAAAACCAAAAAAAGGGCTGGAGAGCCAGCTAAGCACTGGCTGTTCTTCCCGAGATCCTGATTTCTGTTCCCAGCAACCACATCATGGCTCACAACAATCTAGAAGGTCATGCAAACAAAGCACTCATACAGATAAATAAATGAATCTTTTAAAAAATAAAAGTGGCATTGCAATCCTTTTCTGCGTTCGGGATCAAATTGAAACCAAAGCTGAACATTCAGAAATTGATTTCAGATGCTCACACAGACGCATAGTGCTTTCGTGAAATCTGAAAGAGCAAAGCATCACATCTGGTCAAGGCCCAGTACAGGATCAATTGGAAAGGAGATTAAAGTTTTCCTGAGGGACAGGTGATCTGAATGCAACATCGTAAAAAGGAAGCATAAAAGAATTTGAGCGGCAATGTGATGGCCAGGTAATTCGCTGGATAAGGAAGCTGAAGCCCAATAACAGGAACTTTCCTTGTTTGTGGGTCAAAGTTTCTACAATAACTAGGTGTTCTCCCCACTCCCCCGGGCAGTGAGTGTTGTTTGAAAAGTAAAGATTAAACACAGTGAAATCTCCAAAGTGAGAAATCCCCCACCACATGAGACATGCCGCCTGCTGCTGGGGTGGACTGGAAACAGACAGCCTGCTGGCTAATCACCTGGGCATCAAACCACAGGCGGGGAATCTCAGGTCTTTCCCTGGCCCTGCCTATTCACTTCTACTCTCTTTGTTCCTCCGATGCAACTAGTTTTATGATGTTTGTCGAGCCCTCAGTAGAAGGCTCCTGTCTGACCTTATCTCTCAGGACAGCGGGCTCCCAGGAAGCCTTTACTACATACAGGTCAGCCTCCCAGCGTCCCTCCAGGTCCTGTGGGATTCCACTTCCTTAACTCTTCACACGCCACACTTCTCTGTGGACTGTCTCCTCCGGACTTCATTTTCTAACTGTTTAGACTTAGAATTCTTTCCCATTTTTACTTCCTCACACTGAACACTGAATGGACTTTACAGGGGAAGAGCAGAGAGGAGCATTGACTGCCCGTCTCCACCCCACTACGTCAAAGAGCTCCTGTGGATAGAATCTAGGCCCTTACACGAAGTCCTCATGCAGTCTGGGTTTAACCTAGCCCCTTTCAAGGGGTACGAGTCGGAGTCTGTGCATATCTTTTTCTCACCTACAAATGTATAGATAGACGCCTTTCTGTATACAGACGGGTGAGTGCTAGTAAGCAGAAATACTAAAGTTCTCTGTATTATTTCTTTGAATTTCATGGCCTGACTCTTTGTTAGCACCTAACAGCCACTGGGGAATAAAGCTTTAAGTCTTTGCCTTTTTTTTTTAACTGTTCAAGGTCAGAGCTAACATCGACCCCAGAGTCAGAGTGTGTATATCATAGATACCTGTTTTTCTGCAGTACACTAGAGTTTTAGGTGTATGCTGAGGGTAAGGGACCACATATAGAGGCCCAGCTGCTATGTTGCATGTTACATTTTCTGAAGGTAGAATTTGCCAGTATTGAAATGTTTGTGTGTGTGTGTGTGTGTGTGTGTGTACACTTGGCACAACTTGTTGATGTCTGAGGAGGTCAGAGGATGTTAGATCCCCTCAAAATTGGAGTTACAGGTGGCTGTGAGCATCTGATATAGGTGCTGGGAACCAAACATGGGTCCAATGAAGGAGTAGCAAACACCTCTCCAGGCCCTGGAGGTAGAATCTTTTGCCTTATGTTTCATATTTCCTGGCCCAGGAGCTTGGTTGTTTCTTAACACACACTCACCAGAGTAAAGGAGCTATTGTTCCTTTCTTTCTCCTTGTGGCCTGTTTGCCAAGTCTTTAACAATTCTCCTTTCTCTGGAGACTCAGAATTGGTATTGGCTAGTCCTTCCTTGAACTCCTGTACCACTGCACCAATTCACCCCCTATTCTCCCCCCACCCCCGCTCACACTTCACTGACTAGAGGTGAACCTTGACTGTATCCAGGTTACATTTACTTAAGACTGAGATACTGAAGGCCAGTTTATGTGACAAAGCCCAGATCACATAAACACAGGTGCTGTTATAACCACTTTGTGAGTTAAGAGTATCGGAAGCCAACCTTCCAAAGATCAAAGGCAGAAGTTACTGCACAGGGAGGAACAGATAGAAGGGGGATGAAGATCCAGAGGGATTTCAACGCATTTCTGTCTTGGCTACATTTCTGCAGTGTCCACAAGACACCTTTATATTCTTATAATAAATTCCCTTTAGTATTAAAGTTGATTCAAGCTAGTTTTCCTTATTTGTGGCAAAAAAAAAATCCTCCATTGTATCGAACATCTGGATCTTCCATTTCAGTGAAGAAAATCATACTGGGCAGAAAAATAAATACAAGGGAAATTATGAGATATGCTTTTAAAATTATGAACATGACTGGAGATCATTATTGTTCAGTGATAGGAAGTTTACTTTTCATATATGAGGTCCTAGCTTGCCCCTCAACACTGAAACAAAAAACCCCAAACTTTGTAACCAAATCATCTAGGATTCTTGTAGCACTAAGATCGATCTGGATTTCAAAGAATTGGTAAAACAATACTGAGGGGCTTTATGCATTTGTTAGTTTTGAAGCAATAGGAAGATTTTCCTTAAGATGAAGAAAAAAACCAATACCAGAAATGACAAACAATATTAAACAATAAAGCCAAGAACCCAGTTGTTCTAGGACACACAAAATACGAAGTTGTTTCTTGATCTTTGGCAGTGCAGTCTTCCTGTCCAACCCATCACCAAATCCTGTGTGATCTTCCATACCACGGTCTCTTGAGTTTGCCTCAACCCACTTGAATGCATACACGTTCATTGTTTCTCATGAGAATTGCAGCAGAGGCTCGCTCTAGGGAGCCTGCTGACAGATGCTCTTGCCATCCATGAGTCAGCTCCCTGTGAGGCCCGTGACCTTCTCAACTTCCTGGCTGTCCTGTCACCACTTCCAAGCGACACTTTTAATGATGGTGTTTACCTTTTTCTGTCAGGACACATCAAGCACACCTGTCCAGCCTCATCTTGTGCTCCACTCCATCCTGATCCCTACCCTGAATCGGTTCATCTCAGGTCCATGTCTTGTCAGCGTCTTCTCCTCTGAGGCTTTTACACGTGTTATCTCCTCTCCTGGAACATTCTGTCACCAGCTTTCTTTGGGCTCTATCCCTAGAAGGATTCCTGCTACTTTAGGACTGTGCCCTCATCCCTCAGCCTTCTTCAGTTGTTCTGGTTACAGCATCTGGTGGTGTACCTAATGGTGTCAACAAGCATCCCTGAGTGAATAAACGCATGGAAAGGTAAAACCGAATAAAAAGTGAGCAGAGGAACAGAACAAAGCTTCAACTCAGGTTTTGTCTTCACACATTGGGGCATAATTCACTTGTTTACAACTTACAGTTTCTTTTCGACAATAGATGACTTATGAACATCATTAGCAATGGAAATATTAATATACTGCTTATTATAATTAATAAAATATAATTATGAAAATATGGCACATCAATATACATTAGTTAATAAATAATATACCAACATCATCATTACTAATATAATATAAGATAAATATCCCTTTACAAGTAAAATATAAGTAGATATAAAAGTATTGGTATATAAAACTTGTTCTGGCAGCAGGAAGGAAATTCACACCATACAACAGAACTCAACATGGGCAGTTTATTGGGGGAAGGCAGGGAGCTGGAGCAGAAGCAACCTCTGAGAGTGAAGGCGAAGGCGACAGGAGGAAGAATGAGCAACAGGAGGGGTTTGACTTTTATAAGGGGACATAGTGCCATGCACACAGTGCCATGCACCACTCTACATACAGGTTGCAGCTGATGGCATATTCTCTCAGGACCTGAGCACTGGCCAGTATAAATGCCCGAGTACTAATAAACATATGCACAAGGGAATGCTCTTAGTGGCTGCAGCTGACGACCCTGAGGGCAGGCCAACATGATGTGGGATTCCCCTTTGTGTGCTGTGAATACTGTTGGTGAATAAAGAAACTGCCTTGGCCTGTTGATAGGGCAGAACTTAGGGAGGTGGGGAAAACTAAACTGAATGCTGGGAGGAAGAAGGTGGAGAGAGAGAAGCCATGTAGCCCTGCCAGACACAGACACCAGAACTTTACCCAGTAAGCCACAGCCTTGTGGAGATATACAGATTACTAGAAATGGCTTAAATTAAGATATAAGAGTTAGCCAATAAGAAGCTAGAGCTAATGGGCCAAGCAGTGATTTGATTAATACAGTTTCTGTGTGGTTATTTCAGGGCTGAGTAGCCGGAAACGAACAAGCATTTCCTTACAACACCTGAATACTAACAATTATTGTTTGTTTTGCTCCTAGAAATCCTATGAATTATAATTTAGTATCTTGTTGGTGGCGGCGGAGTGGTTGTGGTAGTAGTAGGGGTGTATGTATATACTGCCTCTGTGGGCCAGGGGTCAACGCTGTATGTTCTTCATCAATTTCTCCACCTTAATTTTTTGAGACAAGGTCTCCCAGTGGTCTCGGAACTCACCTATTGGCATAGGCTGGTCTGGACAGTGAGATCCAGAGATCTGTCTGTTTTCACTTCCCCAACACTAAAGTTCACAGAAATACATTACTATTGTTATGTTTTCAAGGTAGAAAGAAGGAAACCTTGGTAGATTGGAGCTAAGGAACACCACAAAGTCATACCATGCAGCAGAGCTCACTCAAGAGATTTATCAGGGGAGGCATGGTTTACAGAGGCTGCCTCTGAGAGAGGGTGGAAAAGAAAAAGAGAGTGATCCATGGAGGCACTGGCCTTTGATAAAGGGGTCTAGTGCAGGTGCATAGGGAGAACACACAACTTGTGGTGACAATAAAAATATGGCACATTTCGGTAGCTGGTGATGATGCCTCTGTCACTGGGTTATTGAAGGTGGAGCTGGGATGGTGGGGGTTTCTGACAACTATAGTGCCCAGCTTTTATATGTGGGTGTTGGGGATAGGAAATCAAGTCTTCATGCTTGTAGGACCCAGCCATGATAAGCTCAACAGAGGCCTGAGTCTTAGTAGTTTACCCTGGTTCCAAGAAAGACCACAAACTGAGACGACCCAGGAACAGACTATCCGAAGGCAATTCCTAATGTTCTAACTGTTGTAGATAGGATCACCTGCCAGCACACCCATTGCTTTTCACCAGGACACCCCTAGACAAATGTCAGCCAGTCAGGGGTCCTGAACCCTAGAAATCCCTTACTCCCACCTTTGCTACTATAAAAATTGAGCCCCAAATGAGCTTGGGGCTCTCCAACCACTCCAATACACACACATACACACACACACACACACACACACACACACACACACACGGATGGAGACATACAGAGTCTGAGCTTGCAAACTTGTATAAGAATAAAGGCTCTTTGCTTTTTACATACAGGACTCGGTCTCCTATTTGGTTTTGGAAGACTCTGATCTGAGCATACCGGTGCTCAGGTGACAGGCACTTTACTAGCTGAGCCATCTCCCTAGCCATTATTGAACCCTTATCTTCAAGACAGTGATTTAGTCCTTGAAGTCTAAGTCCATGTAACTTGGGAGGGATGCCCACGACGTAGGGGAAAATAGACTCCAATCATAAGTAAGCAGCTCAACAGAGGGACCCAGAGGAAAGAGGTCCTCAGAGTCATTGCTTATGTCTGCAGTTCTGACAGTCAGCATGAGCTGGGGCAGGGTGATAGAGTAGAGGGGAGCCATGGGGACCATCAAGAAGCAAGTTGCTCATTAGTGCATAGATATGAATGGCTAGGTCTGTCTTCCTCTTCTCTACAGATGTATGTGAACGTCTATAGAAGACAGTCTATCCTGCATGGGATGGGGGTGGGGGGAGGGGAGGAGACGTCGCTCCCCTCCAGACTCCAGTGATAACCATATGCTTGGTGAGACTTTCTGTAAACACTTCATGATAAGAGGAAGAAGATGAAAGATTCCCGAGATTCAGGATTGTTCCAAAGCCTTCTGATAAGGAGAGTAAAGGTAACTCATGGAGGTGATGACAGAACAGACGTTGATCACCCAGGAGAAAGAAGGTTGAGAGTCTTCAGGCAATAAACAGGAAGGAAGAATTCACAGGCTATCAGCCTTGGAGCCAGGGACACACACAAGCTGCTTTGGTGGTCAGACTGTCTGACATATATTTCCAGAGGAGAACTTGGTCGATTGCCTTCTTGTTTCAAATAAATCTTGGTAGAGAATTAATTTTCTTTGGAAAGAATAGACTGGCTGAGAAGTTAAGAGAAGTCTAGCACCCAGAAAATGTGCAATTTTATAAACAATTATATTGTCGTGATTCATTTCATGAAATGAACTAAGACCATATACCCTGGGAAAAAATTGTTTTTGTTTCAATTCCCATAAAACGAAGGCTGGAAATGGAGCTCAGCTGGTAGAATACTTGTGTGGTGTGCGTGCAAGGAGCCCTGGGTTTGATCTGTGGCACTGCTGAAACTGGGCATGGTGGTAAATGCCCAGTAGTTCTAGCATCTGTTCCCAGGAGAGAGCAGCAAGAAGATCGGAAGTTCAAGACCATCCTCAGCTACATTATAGCTACACCGTAGCAAGCCTGAGCTACGGTGAGACACTCTCTCTAAAAACAAATAGCAAAGCTAAAGTCTCAACAAAGAACATTTTCGGAAACTAAATACAAAATGCCCACAAACGATGTCCATGCAGCAAGAACAGGAATTCTGATGAGAATGTTCCTTCAAGAATCCATCTCTCCCTTCGCTTTCACGCAGGAGGTGGCCTCTTATTTGCAGTTGTGGGATGGAACCAGTGAACCAAACGCTTGAAACCAATTTGCTGGTTTTCAACGAGGTTATTGATTCTCACAGCATGCATCTGCTTAGAAAATATCACTGTTTAACTCTACACTTGGATGATTCTTGCCACGCTCTGCTTTAAGTCAGGCAGGCTGGGTATGGTGGGCCGTCTGTCCTGGCTTTATTGAAGTCATCCGAGGAGTCGAGAAAGGTTGAACAGGTCTGATTGTTGCCTTGAGTTAATACCTCTGTGTGCTCCAAGGGAAATGTCTGGTTTGGTGAAAGGTATTTATTGTAAGTATGTGCTTTATTTTGAGAGAGGATGCCGAGACAGACATTTCTGGGCATTTTGTACAGCGCCAAGAAGACAATGGCGGTGATTGATAAACACACAATTAAGTAAATAAGTTTCTGGGACTTGTTTGAAAATATAACTGCTTGAGATGATTTATGGCTTTTCAGAAGCCCTGTTCTTCATAAAATAGTCATAGTTTAGTTCCTGAGTCGATAATCTTCCAGTAAAAGGCGGCTTCCTTTGTAGCCACTGGGAGGAGGACAGAAGGGATCTAGAGACACACGTTCTCCCAGCAGGATGGCATGTGGCTTGTTTAGTTTGTTTTACTACATTGCAAAGGTTCAAGTAAGTAACAATCAATGTTGCGTGAGTAAAAATGAGCAAAAACTCAGCATGTTTGAGGCCAAGATCTGCTTTGTGTTTTATGGAAGGCGAGGGCTGGGCCTGTAGCTCAATGCTTGAGCACCCGTGAGTGTGTGTAAGGCCCCAGTTTTAAACCCAGCATCGAAGAAAATGAAACAATGAAACAGCAAGATAAAATCATTATATTGTTTGCCTGGGGGCTTCACCCCAACTCCTGGCATAAGACCCCTCCCCAGGGAAGGTCAAGAAAACTGCCAAATGGTAACCCTTCCTTCAGGCTAGTTAAACTGCCTCTCATAGAATGAACACATGGTCTCCGGGTTTCATGTGGTCTCCCCTTCTCTCTTTTCCCCTCACCATGCTTTCCTGGGGCCACCTGGGAGCATTGCATGAAACATGGGCATCTTTTAATCCAGTTTAATTTGGTTTGATTGGAATTATTTACATCAGCAGAGAGGCTCCTCTCTAAGAGAAATACTTAACATATATGTAAGAAGATAAAGGTACACACCGCTCCTTGCTTCCTCTCATACTTGGTAATGTGGGTCTTACCTGACTAACTATCCTCTTTCCCTATTTTTCCCTAAAATGCTATTGCTACTCCAGGGAAGGCTCCTTCTAGCCGGAAGGCTGACATTTTGAAGCAATCCGAGTAGTGTGATTAGCATGAAGAAATTATTTCTTTCCCCAGTGACCGTTGGTAAAGTGATCATTACGAGCCAGGTACCTGGCAGATCCGCAACACACAGGATGACTTTAAACTGTGGCAAGGGGAGTTTCTTCCTGTGTTACAGGGAGCGACATCTCTGTCCTCTGCCCCTTGCTTGTGAGCGCTTGCAATGGGAGAAAGTCGTCCCCATGGACATGACCAACTCACGCAGAGGGGCCCTTTCTGATGAACAGTTGTTTTGAGAAATAAAACTCCAGAGTGTCACCTGGGGAGGCAATCAGTGAAGAAAAGACCCGAGGTTCTGTTTCTCTGAAATATCGGCAACATTGGCCAAAACAAAAGCAAAACACAAACAACAACAAAACAGAGTTATTTCTGTTTCAGGTCTGGTAGTTAGGGGTTGGGAGTGAGACAGAGACAGAGAGAAGAGCATATTCTAAACTAGAAAGAGAACAGAAACCAAAAAAAAAAAAGAAAAAAAGAAAAGAAAAGAAAAAGAAAAAAGAAAAAAAATCACTTCAGCATCTTACCCAAGGCCTGAGCCAGGAATGGGAAGGTGCTCTCAGGCAGCAGGGCAGGGCCAGGGATAAGCAAGCTGTGCAATCCAGTAGCAGGATGAAGTGCATGCAGTTTATCAAGTCCACAGCCTTAGATTGCAGACCTTCCGCTATGGTTTCAGCGAAGGCTGTGCAGCAGGCTACCGGCTACATAACTTCCATGACAGCTGTGGATCACACGCTTTGATAATTGAAGCTTAGGATCCTTCTGCTGAATTGCTCAAGGAAACTTACAGAGAATCCTTAGTGATGCAACTCCTGAGGAGGGAAGAGTCTGCATTAGCAGATGCTAAAGCCGCCTTGTTACCTCCGGCACAGTCTACGGTGCCGATGTGGTGAGGATAGAGGGGAGAAAGAGAGCTGGTGCGTGCTGGAGGAAAGAGGACCAGGAAGGAAGGGAGGCAGAGAGCACTCAGATGCTGTGGCCCTTCTCTGCTCTAAGACTTCATATTCTGCTCCCCAGAGGGAACAGTGCTACGTGACATCATCCAAATGGCTTGGAGTTGCCACTGGTTCCCAAGCAAGAGCCCAATGTGACGGAAAAAAATCTGGAAACCAAAGTGGGTGGTGAGTGTTGTGTAGGGGACACATGAACGAAGCCAGCCTCAGGGGTAGAGCCCGCTGCAGTGCAGCAAGCAGTGGTTTGAATGAGCCTTCTTGTTCAGAGTGTCACCAGGATGGTAACAAAGGACACAAAGAATTTCTCAGAAGCCCTATTTAGGAAGGTGCTGTAATCTGTCCTTCCTACCAAGAGCCAAGAGAAAGTGTATGGAAGATGGACGAGTCCTGGGCAGGAAGCAGCTCAGTTGCAGAGAGTCACTAGCCTGCAGGACATCTCAGCTAACGCGCGCGCGCACGCGCGCGCGCGCACACACACACACACACACACACACACACACACACACAGAGAGAGAGAGAGAGAGAGAGAGAGAGAGAGAGAAAGAGAGAGAGAGAGAGCGCAATGGGCACCTGGAACTGTCCTGGTACCAAATAAACCTCCAAGACCAACAAGAATGCTAGACTGTGAAGGTGTAAGTCACAAACAATGCCACACCAGTTTGGAATTATGATTAATAGGGTGATATTTATTTAAAGGGGAAAAAACTTACAGATAACCGTCCCAGACAACAGCCCTCTGCGCAATCAGGAAGGAGTCTAGTCGCGGGAACCGGAGCAGAAAGAAAAAAGGGGCGAGAAGGGAAGTAGCCGCTTTTTTAAAGGGAGAGAGACCACGCCCCAATGGGCTGGTATCTCAGTGGCTATAGGCTGGAGAAGCGGAAGGACCTACCGCAACAAGACTGGAGTGGTATTAGACTCTCATACTGAAGGTAGGCTCTGGATAGATAAATTATTATGCAAATAGAAAATTTAATCTCTTTACAGTTGAGTTTGTAGACTGAGTTTTAAACTTGAAAGTAAAGTTATTCTATAAATTGATAAGGATGCCTCAGCAGTTAAAGGTGCTTGTTGCTCTTTAAGAGGACCAAAGTTCTATTCCCAGCACCCACATAGGGTGGCTCATAGTCACCTATGACTCCAGCTCCAGGGCATCTGGCCTGTCTGGGAACCCACATCGATGGCATTCGCTCACACAGATGTACACATAGACACATCAATGCAAAGACCAAAAATCTACCTTAACATGTCATTTACAAGTCTGCTGGCTATGCAGCTATGGCCACCTTAGAAGCCTTCTCTGTGTCTGCTCATTTAGTCCTTGGGAAACTTCTGTCAGGTTGCGTTTCCTTCCCGTTCCACTGATAGACAAATGCAGACCCAATGAAATGGAACTGGGGGGGGGGGGACCCTCGTAACTGCAGCTTTGCCTCGTGCAGGTTTGCACCACCATGTTTGTGCATCTCCCTTGACGTTACCATCACAAGTGCTTGGCTCCATGGTGGCTCCTGTGTGTGAGTGTGAGTCCATTGCTGCTTTCCTTCTTTTCCTCCATCTTCCCTTCCCCCTCCCTCCCTCCCTCCCTCCCTCCCTCCCTCCCTCCTTCCCTCCCTCCCTTTTTCCCCCTCCCTCCCTCCCTCCCTCCCCTTTTCCCCCTCCCTCCCCCTCTCCCTCCCTCCCTTTCTCCCCCTCTCCCTCCCTCCCTCCCTTCCTTTTTTGTCTTTTTGCAAACACAAAAGTAAGTTCCAGGACAGCCAAAGCTACACAGGTACGCCCTATCTCGAGAAACAGAACAGAAATTGCCCGAGGAAGAGAGTGGCATGATGACTTAGCTCTGTAAGATCTACTCTCTTGTACTCGTGTGTCATTTCTAATGTCAACCCGGTCACCCAGTGTCACCAAATGACTGGAGAATTCAAACTCTTCCAGTGCCCGGGAGCCCTTTGGAACCAGATGTGGCATTACTTTCTTCACTCAATCCATCTGTATGTGGCTTTGACCATGTTTTTGTTTTATCTTAACCCATGTCTGTCTCAGACAGCAATGCCTGATTTGCAGAATTTGGGGAATGTCAAGACGGCACAAATGACGGTCCTGAGACCTGCTGTGTGTTCAGCTGATGGGGGAGGGGACCACACTGTTTCAGCCATCCAAACAATTTCTAGAAATTTGGAATTTGGGCCATTCTTATGTCCAGTCTCTATTTTAGGCCTGGAAGAAAAAGAAAGGCAAGGAGACCGCCAATCTTGGGCTCTTTCTTGGCTATGAAGAAGAAGTTTCTGGTTCTCTATAGTGAGCAGAAGTGACCTGCCTTTGGCATGGCAACTGCATTAGAAATCTCTGGGGAAAAAAAAAGCCACAGAACCTCTAATCATCTGCTTCAACCCAGAGCAGACCGGGGCAGAGAAAATGGTCATGGATGTAGAAAGACTTTGCTGGAACTTGAGGTGATTAGGGGAGAATGTCGGTGCTTTTCTCCATAGCCATAAAACCCTGAGCCCCTTGATGCTGGGATTTGCATATTTCTGAGTATAAGACCTCATTAGGACAATCCTCAGAGGAATATCCCTATTATAGAGCCATCCTTTAATTAGGCTTCAGATCATCTTGCCCCTGAAATGGTCCTGCTGAGCGATGGCTGGAGAACACAGGATAGGATCACATTGTCTGGGGCGTTGGACCAGGAGGTGTTTGGACATTGGAACTTAAATAGAATGGCACCTTAATCTGTGCACCTCTGAAAAATACATATCCTCACTTCTTCCTGTACCCATATCCTTCAACCTGAGGATCAATGGGTATAAGAATAGCCCACTGGAATCTACATTTAAAAAAATCGCTACAGATTATTTCAGTAAGATCGATAACTACCTCTTAGCTGGACATAGAGACACACACCTTAAATCCCACTAGGTGAACAGAGGCAGGTGGCTCTATGAGTTCAAGGCCAGTCTGGTCTACATAGAGAATTCCAGAACAGCCAGAGCTACAGAATGAAAGCTATCTCAAAAATAAATAGATAATCACCTCTTGATTTTAAATATGTATAGCTCTTCCTAAAAAAAAATCAGTGAGTAATGAAATATGTCTATTTTTTTGAAGTATGTCTATTTTTGAAAGAATGTTTATTTTGTTTTGCATTTTTAATTGTGAGTATGTGTGTGTGTGTGTGTGTGTGTGTGTGTGTATAAGTGGGTATAGACATGGGAGTTCAGTGCCTGTGGAGATCAGAAGAGGGCATAGGATCCCCTGGAGCTGAAGTTACAGGCAGTTTTGAGCCTTCCTATGAAAGAGCTGGGAACTGAACTGGGATCCTTAGTAGGAGTAGTACATGCTCTCAGCTGCTCAGGCATCTCTCCACTCCTAAATAAATAACTTTCGGGGGGGGGCGTTGTTATTGTTTTGGTGGTTCTGGACATGTTGGGAGCAGTGAGACCCCAGATCCTGAATTTCTTGTAAACAACTTGTTTTCCCTTGATCTGAGTGCCTACAGCTGCTCTGAGCACAAGACCTTCAGGAGTTCCTGATGGCAGGAGAGTGGTTTCTGGTGGGTTTGGCTGGGGCGTGGCATCTCTATATAATCTGCCCCTGAACACAATAAAGGGGGCATTCTTGGGGAATTCAAGGATGACCCGTGTCGCTGTCTTTCTGTCTGTGTGTGTCTGTGTATTTTAACCTCCAGCCCCCTTGCCCGAAGCTCGCGAACTGGGTGCCAGCTCACAGAATGCAGACACGGGGGCGCCGTGCGCGGCAATTGGAGGTTTCCACTGAGATTTCAGCATGGACAAAAAAAAATCCAGGGTACCCCAAAAGGTAGGCAATCCAGCGGTCTGCCACTGCAGTCCTTCCCAGTCCCCGTGCCTTCTTCTGCTGTGTTTTCTTTCAACCACGAGAAAATGAACTGAAGCACGAAGATTGGGAAACTTTCTGAGATAGTGTAGATTGGCTATAAAATAGAAATAAGGGAAGCGCAAAGAACTCAAGGAGACTAAATAAAGAAATGCTCCGAGGTTATCGCGGCTGCTGGGAAACTGCTGAGGTCATCAGCAAAGGGTCCAGCCAGGATGCAAAGACAGACACGCGCAGGGAGTGGCTGTGCTTGATCTGTTTGAAGAAACCATCTTTCACATCATTAACCAGACGTCTGCTAGGCTGGTGCCACTGGGATAGAATTACCATTGCTCGCACTTGGTGAATTCTGTTGCTAGTCAAGGTGGCTCACTGGACACCTCTAATTCCTCACTCAAAGTTCCAGCCAACAGACGAAGCACAGATCATCTGGAGGAAAAGTAAGTCCTTGTTTCTGTCTGGGAGTCTAGTGATGCCATATGCTGCTGGTTAGGTTTCTTTTGTTTGATTGAATGTAATAGTGTATAAAGCTTTCCAAATATTAGTTGCTTAGAAAAAAATTCTGCACATGATCATTTCAAAGAGATTAATTTTGCTTTTAGTGTGTTTGTGTGTGTACCATATATGTGTATGTGTTCTGTGTGTGTGTGTGTGATGTATATGTCCTGTGTATGAGTACCCCAGAATGCCAGAAGAGGGTTTTAGGTCCCCTGGAACTGGCGTTACAAGTGGTTGTGGGTGTTGTGTCTGAGCTCAGGTCCTCTGGAAGAGCAGCAAGTGCCATTAACCACCGATCCATCTTTCTAAAACTGCAATATTTTTAATCCTTCCTCCTCTCTCCCTTCATCTTCCCTCTTCTCTCTTTCTCCCTCCCTCTCTCCTTCCTTCCTCCTATCCTCTGCAGTTGTCTGTGGAAGCCATAGGAGAACATTAGATCTTTTGGAGCTAGAGTTCTAAGTGGTTGTAAGCTGCCTGATGTGGGTGCTGGAACCACACTCTGGACCCCTGCAGGAGCAGGAAGAATTCTTAACCTCTGAGCCATTTCTTTATCATGCAATTTTTTAAAAGCGAATGCTATATTCTTAATACTTTTGATGGCATTGGCACCAAGTAAGTGTGCCAGTTCTGTTTGGAAGGTGACTGTGAGGACAACTGACCCTAAACGTGCAAAGGTACAGGGTACATAATGGTAATTGCACATATTTTCTCTTAGTGGTCCATAATGTGCCTTTAAAATAAAACTCTTGCAGTGGCTATGGCTCATATTCAGTGTAATATGGAATTTACAAAAGAGATAGATTTTCAGCTTCAAACATTACCCTATTCTTGATAACCCTTACCACCCAGAATTGCTAAGCACATGTAAATTCTAAAAGGGGACCTAGCGATTTGTGTATGCCTAACTTTCATGTGTCCTAGCGTCTGAGAGAGAAACAAGAAAAGACAGGGCATGGCTAAGGTGAACCGACACTCACCAGTCTCTCTCTTTACGAGTCAGCCACTTAGAGAAGTCAGCAGTCTGGGCCAGGCACAGCACACCCCTCATGCTAAACTTGAGACTGATGACAGTCCATGAGCCTTCCCGCTCCATGTCAGCCCCTAGTACTGGCGGTTCTTTGGTCTTCGTTCCTACTAAATTCTATGTGGCACCTGAAACACTTAACTCCTCTAGACTTCAGCTTGCTGAAGTCACTGCTGGGCTTTTTCTGGATTGTTATCAAGACTACCAACTTAAAGATCGCTTAGAACAGTCTTTTGGCTTTTTGCCTCTTTCTGCCTTAACATTTGCAGTTCACATCCTGGAGGTCATTTGACATAATTTACCTACTTATGGTGTCATAAAAACCATATGCTTCTAGCTTTTTCACGAAAACATATTGGAAGATCCTAGCAAATGCCTTGTGAAATACCAGCTGTCAATAATCTGTATCTCTCAATATAACATAACAATCTTCATAATTAGATCCTGGACCAAAATAAAAAGTAAATTAGGAGAGGGAAATAGAGGAAACATCGGCGTTAACCTGATTTAACTCTTTAGTAATTCTCTGCTTTATGGAAGCTTCCATAGACATAGGTATTGCCTGGTACATGGACTAGAAGAATGGTAAATAAATGCTTTCTACACCTAGATACAATATGTTATTGGAAAGTTTGTAGAAGATCTGTCTTCCTGATGGCTCTTGCTGGGGGAACAGTCCCTTTTGAGGCTACCAAGGGCATTTGTTTGGGGAAGTCACCTGCCTAGGGTTTCTATCAAAGTGTGAACTGACTCCTGCCTAATCATGTAAATATTATTGCTGAAGTGAGGCTGGCAGTGTGAACCACAGGCAGAAAGTGCCAAGTCGTTTATGTAAGCAGTTCATTAGGCAGCATCTTTAAGTCTGGAGACAGTTCCCACAGTGTTAATCAAGCGGAATCTCACCAGCTGCTAAAACAACAGGTTCTTTCCAGAAGTGTCCGCTCCAGCAAACGGGAGAGGGATGAGGCAGTGGGCAGGATCTCCTGAGACTCCACCAGCTAAGAATCCCCATAGAAGAATTGTGGGACAGTATTAAACAGGTGCCAATGTGACAGATCAAATAACGTTGAGTCAGTGTTGAAGTTTTGGGGAAAGCCTACATTTGGGAGCCACTTAGAGCTGAGCGCAACTCCTGATTCTCTAGCTTTGGAAGAACAAAATGAACAGGGTAAGGATTCATCTCTTCAAATTTGAAATAGAGGAGACAGAGCCTCCCTGGCTAAGTTTGACAAAGCTGGGAGACTTCCCAGGCAATACACAGGGGCAGGAGAGAGGCTGCGATAGTGGTGATGCTGATGAGGGAGCGGGATCTGGATTTCTCTCTGCTGCTGCCTTAGCCTCTGTGATGCGGGGTGCGTGTTTATGCCCTAAGAGCTTGCTCTTGCCTTTTCCTAAAAAGGCAGGAGAGTGCTGCCCAGTGCTGGTAGATGTACTGCCTGCCATCCTGACAGGGAAGAGAATTGGGGAAATGCTTCTTAAGTGCAAAGAGGCAAGGCTGGATCCACTGATGTGAGCAGCGGAGGTGTGGCCATCACAGACAAGTTCTGGGAGTGGGGAGCAGGGGGCTGAGGGGGTGGTGTTCACGTTCTCTGCCTCTAGCTTCGGTTTCTCTAGTGGCTGGAGGCCAGCTGAAGTCAGACATCTTCTCCTACCTCTACCACATGCCTGCCTGGCCGTTGGTCATCCCAGACGGCAATGTCACATGGAGCATGTCTGTTCAGTGGGGTGAGGTACTCAGCATTGCAACAAAGGCACCTTGAGGGAAACAGTGGCTTTTGGAAGGCACATGAGACCTGTTTTGTACCATGTTTTCTTTCTTTCTTCCTTCCTTCCTTCCTTCCTTCCTTCCTTCCTTCCTTCCTTCCTTTCCTTCCTTCCTTTTGTCTGTCCTTCCTTCCTTCCTTCCTTTTTTTCTTTAGTCTTTCTTTTTTTTTCGAGAAAGTTTCTCTGTATAACAGCCCTAGCTGTCCTGGAACTCACTTTGTAGACCAGGCTGAACTCAGTCTCACAGAGATCCACCTGCTCTGTCTCCTGAGTGCTGGGATTAAAGGTGTGTGCCACCACCACCTGGCATGTCTTGCACTATTACCGTTAGTTTCTTTCACTTTATTCCTCCTCGCAGACTAAAACATTAGTGATACTGAGAACTTAATCTATAAGACAGAATGACTGCCCTCGATTATGCGTTCTTACAGCATGCCTTTCTGGTTCGTTCCCTTTCCCTGGCAGTGCTGTCTGAGTTACTGATTTCCCCTGATTTTAACACCTGGGTCTTTAGACAGAGCTGATCAGACTGGAGCGTTTGCTCCTAGAGCATATATACACAAGGCATGACGGAGAACAGGAGAATAGCTCCTAACTCATGCTTGTATTTTTACCTCTTGTTTTAAAAACCCCCAATGCATATTTAATAACTTACAAAAATATGTCTGCAGGTAAAGAGTCACAAGCTGGGATGGTGGCCTGGCCGCAGACGTTCCTTCCAGCTCTCTGCCACCTCCAGGCCTGTGAGAAGACTGCTACATGTTTACATTTTGTGTTCACGCTCCAGCCTGGAACAAGGAAAATGAGAGGGAATGATTTTCTCCTATTAAAATTTGGCCTTCCGTTCAAGGAGAGATTTCTTCCCAAATTGGGCCAAACCAAAGAAGTTGAGAAAAAAAACCATTCTACAGTCAAGATTCTGTTTTTTTTTTCAGACTGTATTTTTTCATATTGCTTACTCACAGTGACTCACATAAAGGCTCAAACACAATGTCAGCCTCAGCTTTGCCTCTGATAGAGAGATGACTGCCTATATGCACAGTTGTAGTCGCTTAAATATCTTGGGTTTTACTCATTCAACGTCCCCGTTCCAATGCCAACAGGACAGCAGTGGCCATGACAATAAAATAGCAATGCTTTATTTTTAAAAATTCTGAGTTTTCGTCTGCTTTGGGAAGGAGCCAAGGGCAGGGTAGTTGTGAACCACATGGTGTATAGGCTGTCCGTAGGGGTTGCCACAGTCCCTTTTCTAGAGAAGTGCATACTCTTTACCCCCAACTTGCTAGGCCACTTTAGGGGGGTCTGTATGGGGAGAAATAGATCCCCGGGATGAAACTCAAGAGCAACACTGGAATGGAGGGTCACCGCACATAGCAGGGCTCAGGAGAGGAATAACTATGGACCGGAACAGACGAGAGTGTGAAATGCATGAAGGAGAGTGGAAGATAGAAAAAGCAGCCTGGCTTGAAGGTTTGAAATGGCGATGCCATAAGAACGCTGAACAGGGAATACAATGACCAGGAAAGAAACAAGAAGGAATCCCTCAGTGCCTGAAACTTGAGAAAGTCTATCATTCTGAGGAGCTGGAAGTTGGTTCTTCGTGGAAAGGTGAGGCTGGGGGAGGAGTGAGAGAGGGCACCCAGGTAGTAAAAAGCTGGACCACACTCCATTCCCTTCTATTAGAGACACAAGTCATCCATTTGAAGCCCAGGGTGGTTCTGCAGAGAGCTTGGTGATCTGGAGAAGTCTCGTCAAGCTGGATACTCTGAGACCTGTACAAAGCTCCGGTGTGTGTGGTAGATGTTGTAAAGGATTGTAGTAATGTTTATGCTGGCAGTTTGCAGGAGTTCTTTGTGAATGTGTAGGGAGTAAGCAGGATGCCTGTGAATATACAAGATGCCATTGTGAGACATAAAAACAAAAACAAAATTTTTGGTACTATCACCAAGCCTAACAGCTTTCCCCAGTGGGGAATCATACCTCGCCCCAGTATCTTTAGCCCGTTGGTAACCAAAGAAGCAAAAATGCTTAAGACCAACGTCAGTATATTGAAGTAGGCACATTTCATCACTAAGGAAGTGGGTATCAAGAAGGATATCATATTGAAAAGCAAAGTGGAAGTCATGGAAGGCACAGAAAAATCCAGTGAGTTTTCAGAGGAAACAAAAACTGACTTCTGAAAACATATGCATGAGGTTTCAGAGGAAACAAAATCTGATTTCTGAAAACATTTTCATCTTGAAATAATGTCGTCATCTTATAGCTCATTTCCAGGGTCACACAGCAGATTTTGAGGTTCCTAAGTTTGTAAGGGGCAAGCAATTAGAGGCAGTTTCATTGTGCCTATCCTGGAGTGAACCTAAAATAGACCTTTGTAGACACTGAATGAAGAGTCACATATTAGATTTAAAATTTGGCTTCTAGAGTCAGAACACTTTGGTGGGGATCATGGCTTCATCACATATCAACTATGTGATCTGGGTAAAATGTCTCCTATATATATTATATGGACAACTGCTTTCTAGGATGGTTTGGGGATGAAATGAGATAATCTGTGTCAACCTCACCATAATAAGCATTCTGAATGCTACAGAAACCCATGGGTGAGTGTGCTAGTTGGTTCTTTATTGCTGTGACCGAATGCCTGAGAATGGTGGCTTAAAGGAGAAAAAGGTTTTCTTTTCGTTTTCCTGGATGTCAGTTTCAGAGGGTTCAGCCCACACTTGATTGGCTGGGTTGATCTGTGGAAAGATGATTGTAGAGGGAGCGCAAGGTGGACCAAAGCTCGTGTAGTATTTGGGAAGAGAGAGAGAAAAAAAAAAGAGGTAGAGACTGTTGTTCCAATATCCCCTTCAAGAACACACCCCTAAAGACCCGCCTTCCTTCCACTTAGACTCACCTCAGAAAAGTCCTAATACCCTTGGCCTAGGTTTTTTTTTCTTTTTCTTTTCTTTTTTCTTTTCTTTCATTTCTTTTCTTTTCTTTCTTTCTTTCTTTCTTCCTTTCTTTCTTCTTTCTTTCTTTCTTTCTTTCTTTCTTTTTTTTTTTTGGCTTTTTGAGACAGGGTTTCTCTGTAGCTTTGGAGCCTGTCCTGGAACTAGCTCTTGTAGACAAGGCTGGTCTCGAACTCACAAAGATCCAACTACCTCTGCCTCCGGAATGCTAGGGTTAAAGGTGTGTGCTACCACTGCCCGGCTAGGTTGTTTTTCTTTAATTATTTTTATTGAGCTATATATTTTTCTCTTCTCCTCTCCCTTCCTCTCCCCCCTCTTCTCCCTTCTCTCATGATCCCCATGCTCCCAATTTATTTAGGAGATCTTGTCTTTTTCTACTTCCCATGTAGATTAGATGTATGTCTCTCTTAGGGTCCTCTTTGATGTCTAGGTTCTCTTGGATTGTGAACTGTAGGCTGGTTTTTCTTTGCTTTATGTCTAAAAGCCACTCAGAATGAGTACATATGATATTTCTCTTTCTGGGTTTGGGTTACCTCATTCAATATGGTGTTTTCTAGAATCATCTGTTTGCCTGCAAATTTCAAGATGTCATTATTTTTTTTCTGCCATGTAATACTCCATTGTGTAAATGTACCACATCTTTACCCATTCTTCAGTCAACGGGCATTTTGGTTGTTTCCAGGTTCTGGCTATGATAAATAATGCTACTGTGAACATAGTTGAGCACATGTCCTTGTGGTATGATTGAGCACCCTTTGGGTATATACCCAAAAGTGGTAGTGCTGGGTCTTGAAGTAGGTTGCTTCCTAATTTTCTGAGAAATCGCCCATACTGATTTCCAAAGCAGCTGTACCAGTTTGCATTCCCACCAGCAATGGAGGAGTGTTCCCTTTACACCATATCCTCTTCAGCATAAGTTGTTATCAGTGTTTTTTATCTTGGCCATTTTTATAGGTATAAGATGGATCAGAGTTGTTTTGATTTGCATTTCTATGATGGCTAAGGATGTTGAGCATTTCCTTAAGTGTCTTTCAGCCATTTGAGATTCCTCTGTTGAGAGTTTTCTGTTTAGGTCTGTTTATTGGATCTTTTGATGACTGATTTCTTGAGTTCTTTGTATATTTTGGAGATCAGTCCTCTGTCCAATGTGGAATTGATTAAGATCTTTTCCCATTCTGTAGACTGCTGTTTTGTTGACTGTCTTGTTGACTAGCTTTTAACATGCACAGTTGGTATAACAATGCATAAGTAACATCTTTCTTCTGGTTAGTTCTATGTATATTTTTGTTTGAATTTCTAAATCAGGATTATGAATATTTAAGAATTAGGAGCCATTTTCATAGGCAGCTCTCACTAAAACCAGCATAGATTCCTGAGGTATCTGCTTTTTTTACTTTTGATTTGACTTTTATAGATTTTTGTAGGCATTGAGATGATATGATCTTTAATACGGATAACTATAGTATAAGATTTCTGGGTCTGAAGTCTCACTGAATCCAGCACTTTGAGAAGTTGCTTAATTTCAAGAAATTGCTTGATTTCATTGATTCCTTGTGTCCTTATCTTTAAAATAGGGATCCTAGATGAACTTGGTGGGCACCCCACACATCTTTAACCCCAAGACTTGAGACACAAAGGCAGGTGGATATCTGTGAGTTCAAGACTATCCTGATCTACCTAGTGAGTTCTAGGACAGCCAGGCTATGTAGAGAGACACTGTCTCAAGCAAGCAAGCAAGCAAGCAAGCAAGCAAGCAAGCAAGCAAGCAAACAAACTGACCTCAGGGATTGGGATACCATGCTCAATGGCTGAATTTCATTTTTTATTTATGTATTTACTTTTTTTTTATTTGATATTGCTATGAATGAATCACAGGCTATATTCTCCTCCTGCCTCTTCCTCTTGAATGTTAGGTCGAAGTACCATGCCTAGCTTTGACTTCTGGAATTAAGCAGATTCCAGAAGAGACAATGGAAATGACAGGTAATAAAAACATTTTTATTTATCTTGTAAATAATACAGTAAACTTCTGGACTCCAATTTTGCAAAGAAAATGTGTAGGGTGCCTTTGTCAGGACTTTATATTTTCCCTCTTAGTCAGACATTAAACACACTGTGAGCATATTCGGATAGACTTGACAAACACAGGTCCTAACTAGGACGGTGGCAAACATTACATATTAAAAGTGGAACTTTTATCCACCGAGTTTATACTTCCTTCCAAAATTTTCGCCACACAATACTCTGGACATTGTTATTAATTTGATGGGTATTTATGATATAAGTAACTAAAATTCTTCTGAATGAGTCAATTCTAATGAATTAATTAGATTTGTGGAAGAGGAACCAGATCAATTACTGGGGTGACTGTCAATGTTCATTATAGAAAAATATAGTGTTATTCAGTTGTTTTATTATGTATATATGCATTTTAGTGACAATGATAACATTTAAAAATAAACTTAGTTTAGAAAACGTTTATTTTCTTTTTATTTAGATTTTATTTTTACTTTTTAAAAATGAAAATATAATTATGTTATTGTTTCCTGAGCCTTAGGTGCAGGAATTATGTTGTAGATGTATTTGTTTGTGGTGGGCATTCCATGATCAGTTACTTTCTGTGGTAGTTTCCTGTAATGATCTCAGTCAGTATCAAAAAGAAAAAAAAAAAACCCTATTTTTTACCCTTATCCCATGACATATCTTTAGAAGTGATTTTTTTTCTCCTGAAAATGAAGAATGTTTCTGTTTTCAAGCAAACTCCTACAAAAGTTACAGTCAGAAATGATGATGGATAATCCTCTCTCCTATCTTTGAATAAACAGAAGGAGCTACATAAAAGAGAGGGAAAGAGTTGACTGGCCACAGCCACGATCTACTACTGTTTGTGCCATGGTGGAAGATGCTGTTAAGACAGATGACACTGACAGCTATGGTTTTTAAAAAGAGATTTGCTACAATCTGAAAAAAAAATCATTTGAGACATGTCTTCTGCAGCAGTTGACTTGGTGAATTTTCCCTGGAATGATAGCCTAGTTATTATTGTTTAGTGCCTCTAACAGCTGGGTGCCTTTTATTGTACCTTGGAAGAAAGATACAAATAACAAGTGTGGAGATACTAAACTCTGCCTCTGGCAGCATCTTATAATCAGAGCGCTTTTGCTCTCATCATGGGTCCATTTTCTTCAAGAAAGTATAGTCATGTTCATTATGGACCACTTTAGAAGACAAGAAAGATCTGTGCACTGGAGAAGTTCTAGCTCCCACCACTCAATACAAACAGGGAGATTCTGAGGGTTAAACTGCCAAGAGGAGAAGATTCAGGAAGTTGGGAAGAGTAGGAAGAGATGCTCCATTAATTACTGGCAGAAAGATACAGTGTTGTAGTTTAGCAGCGGTAAAAATGAACCACAATGTACAACAAATCCACATGGAAGTTTGTTGATGGGGTTGTAAAGAGGGGTTCATTGGCAGGCTGCCTCGGAAAAAAGGAAGTGGTGAAGAAAGGGAGGGAATGGGAGGCTATCTTTTAAAGGGGCCTTGGCACATGCGTACAGAGAGTTATGCAGCCATGCAGTGTATGCGTATAGATTACGTAATGACATACAGCAGTAGACCCCTGGGCTGACTAAGTATTTGCCTGAATACTGATAACGCATGCATGGCCATAAGACCCTGGGACTGGCTAGGTATTTGCCTGGGTACTGACAGCGCATGTGTGGTCATAGAACCTTGGGGCTAGCTAGGTGGTACCAGAATTGCTAACATACAGCATTAAGTTAGTTATGAGATATCATTTTATCATCTTACATGTGTAAAGTAATTAAGATTAAGAAGCTAGCATAGAACTGGGTTTGTGGAGACCCTCATCTGTTGACAGAGGTTTCTGTCCCTCCCGGCCTTCATTCAGTACCAAAGAAATACACAGAGGCCTACATTAATTATAAACTGATTGGTCTATTAGCTCAGGCTTCTTATTAACTTGTATAACTTATATTAGCCCATAATTCCTGTCTGTGTTAGCCATGTGGCTTGGTATCTTTTTTGGCGAGGCAGTCACATCTTGTCTCCTCTGCTGCTGGGTCATGACTGCAGACTGAATCTTTCCTCTTTTCAGAATTCTCACCCGGCCTATACTTCCTACCTGGCTACTGGCCAATCAGCACTTCGTAACACAAGTGACAGGATAAAGGACTATTGTCCCACAGCACTCACTTACTGCTAACGGGGTAGGATTTGGTGTGGACATTCTAGTGGCAGTAGAAAATTAGATCTGTGTCTACTCTGATATAGCTGGCCAAATCCACTGCCAGACATCTATTTCACAAAGGATCAAGACCCCATATGCCTTCTGCATGGGCCAAAGAAGGAGGTGTCCTAGCTTGCTTGGGACAGTGATAGTAAACAACTCTGGTCTTGGTGTAGTTGTTAATGTCATTCATTTTGAAAGTATTCACCCTCTATCTGAGGGTATTCGTTACTTGTGTTCGTTACTTCTCTCTTTACTGTAACCAAACCAGTGGACAAGAAGCAATTTAAGAAAGTATTCCGGAGCCGGGCGGTGGTGGTGCACGCCTTTAATCCCAGCACTCGGGAGACAGAGGCAGGCAGATCTCTGTGAGTTCTAGGCCAGCCTGGTCTACTAGCTCTTGTAGACAGGACAGGCTCCAAAGCTACAGAGAAACCCTGCCTCGAGAAACAAAAACAAACAAACAAACAAAACTGGAAAAAAAAGAACGTATTCTGGATAACAGTTGGGGAAGTTGGGGTATGGTACTTCCCATCATGGTGGGGAGGGCATGGTGGCAGGCATGAAGGTGATGGTCACACTGAATCCATAATGGTGAGGCAAAGGTCAGGCAAGGAGTGGTAATGGGCTAGTGTCACCTTCAGTGGTCCATTCCTTCTAGTAGGTTCTGCAATCTTCTAAAGTAGTGGCACTATGAGCCCATGGCGTCCATTCTACATTTCAACCATACCATTCCTTTCACAGTCTCCATAGGCTGGTGGCTGATTGGTGATGCAAAGTACATTTAGTGCAGTCTCAAAAGTCCTCATAGGCTTTAACAATCTCACCATTGTCCAAAAGTCCAGGGTCTCAGGGATAAGAGAGGCTGTTCAGCTGTTAAGAGCACTTGTTGTCCTTTCAGAGAATGACAGTTTGGTTCCCCATACACATTTCAGACAGCTCATAACTGCCTATAACTCCAGTTCCAAGGACTGTGACACTCTCCTCTGGGTTCCACAGGCACCTGCACATACATGTGTATATGTGCACACAGAGACTCTTGTGCGTTCCTTTAAAAAATATTAAAAGGTACATACTTCTAATATATAATGGCAAAGGGTAAAGAGGCAATAGAAACAGAGCAAATAAAAGTTAGAACAAGGCGACTCACCAGGCCAAACCACATATTCTATATCTACACATCCAGCATTTGGGACTCATGATGACACTCCAGGCTCCAATGACTCTGGTTAGCCCTGTTCCTTCAGCGCTTCTACCTACAGCCCACAAGGCTTTATCTTTGGGCCAGTTTTGCCCTACTCCTGCTTGTTACACTGGAATAGGGTCTACTGTCCCAGCATCACCATCATTCTGGAACCTTCCCTGTAACGTAGACTTCACCTTCACATCTCCTCAGGGCCTGGCTTCAGTGGTCTTCTGGAACCGTGACACGAGACGTCACCGCTCCCTCGCTGTTGCATCTCACATGCCTGGAAAAGCAGGACTGTGTGGATGCAGTTGCAAATTCTACTGCCTGCTTGAGATGCAGTCACCTCCAATCCATCACCCTTGGATCAAAGCTGCAGTGGCCTCTCTGGGTGGATGAATATGAGAAAATATTTTCAGTGGACAGCTTAATTTGATTGGGGGAACTCCTTTGACAACATTCTCAGTTCAGGCCTCTGCTTTCAAATATAGGAGCATTTCCCTAAATTGGAACCAGCAGTAGGTGGGGCCTTCTTTCCTGTCGTCTCAGAGCAGAACAGCAGGCTTCATTTCAAAGGGCTCGTTCTTTTAGCTGCTTTTTTTCCCTTCTGTCTGGGCAACAGTCACTCACCCTTCTCAACAAATCAACACTCTCTGTTGCATTTTTGTCTTCTCCCACTGCAGAACTTGATCTTGAGCAGTGAGCAGCAATCATGACACAGCCCTGCCTTGAGATTTCCCCTACAGGATGAATTACTATATTACTCTTTAATTCAGCCCCAAGTTCCCAGAATATTAAAGCAGAATGAAGCCAGGTTCTGTGTTGTTGTTTTCTAATTTTATTTTTAAAAATTTGTGTGTGTGTGTGTATGTGTGTATACATGTGTGCATGTGCACATGTGCTTATGTGTGTGTTTAAGTGTATGTGGGGACAGAGGACAGCTTTATGGAGTTGATTCTTCCACCATTCCATGAGTTCCAGGGATCAAACTCACACCACTAGACTCTTAGCAGGCCCTTTACCTGCTGAGCCATCTTGATGGCCCTAGAGCCAGATTCTTTGGCAGAACTATTATGCAAATGGCTTTCTAGCCTAGTCCCTAATAGAGTCTTTGATCTGCTTCTGTATCATATGAGCGGGGCCTTTGCTGTCTGCATTTCTCTCAGTATCCTTGTCTTCCAGACTCCCACTAGGATGGCCCATTAATCTCTGCTTACAGCATTCTAGGGCTCCTCCAGCCTACAATTCCAAACTCTTCCCCATTCCTTCTGAAAACTCATTCTAAAGACCTACAAGCCACACCATCAGATATATCCCAGCAAAGCTCTTCATATCAATTTTCTGTGTCGCTCACTATGTGACTGCTCTGACTAAATCCTAGCCAAGAAGAGACTTAGAGGTGGGAGGCTTTGTTTCAGCCTATAGTTTAAGAAGAATGGAGTCCATCCTGATAGGGAAGGCATTACAGTAGGCTGGTCATGTCAAGTTCCTAGGAAGCAGAGAGCAGACAGGAAGTGGAGCTAGACTCGCCTCCCATTACCCAAGGCCTCCAGTGAGAGTCCAACCCGTGCAGTTTCCACAGCCTTCCAAACAGCGCCACCAGCTGGGCACTAAGTGCTCAAGCACGCGGTCTCTGGGGTACATTTTACACTCAAACCATAGCAGTGGTCTTAGCACATTTGGGATGTGGGAAGTGGAAAGGCAAAACTTGTTAGGTTCCTCCTGCTTAACACAGAGAAGCAACAGACTGGATGTGCTTGTAGCAAAAACACTTGCATCTTAAAAGCAGCCCAGGACGGGAAAAGAAACAGATTGGGTTTATAAAAGTTACATTTGCATGGAGTTTTTCAGGCCAGAGCAAAAACTATGCATTCCCCCCAAACCATAAAGGAGTGAAGGGATGTGTTCAGAAGGGTTACTTTGTGGCGGCAGGGGGAATGAGCACCTTACCGGAGACAGATTGGGAGGGGTCTTGGTTGAACCAAAGATGCTAATGAACACTGAGGAATATGATGTCTCCAGTCTTGGGACCTGGGTTTAAAAAGTAAGAATTCTTTCAAATTACATGAAACTGAGGATTTCTTTTTAAGTATTCAAAAAAGAAACATTCAAATGAGGGCTTTCTTGGGAAAGCGGTATTTATTTATTTATCCCCCTCCCATGCCTTTGAGGTTCCAGAAAGCACTTGAAGCTGCTTAAATAAGCATCTGAAATTGGACAGAAAGAATGCTGAAATATTTAGACAAAGAAGCAGAGCCGTGTGTATATGGAGCTATAGCATCTCAGGCAAAGGCAGTGTGATGTGCAGCCAACATCTAAAGCCCACACCAGATGGGCCTGTAGACATGCCAGGGATGGTTTTGGATTTGGCACTGAACAGACCAGCAGGCAATATACAAAAGGAGATGCCCTCACACACGGGATCTGTGTTGTTGAGAGGAAGAACCACACACCAAAATGCAAATGCTAAAAGCAGAGCAAGTTTCCCATTGGGCAGCCAGAGAGGTTTGTCTCTGAGCTCCTTAAGGAGGGCAGCGTGGGATGGAACACTGACCTAGAGAACTCATTTCTTCTGCAGGATTCATTCCAAAGCCATGTCGAAAAGCAGACTGTTAACTTGCTCTAATGGAGTTTAGGTTTCTTGGTTTTCACAGAACAACCAGATTTCAGCTTCAGATCACCCCAGGACATGCTCCCTGGTGTCCAGAGCTCAGCAGCCTTCAGAAACATGGGCTCTGCCACTGGGTTATAGAATAAGGGCCAGAGATTCCTGGTTCTTAGAGCTCTAGCTAATAAGAACATGAAGAGTTCTTTTTCCATATTCCAGGAGAGCCACTGTCTCTGGGCTCCCGAAAAGTGAATGAGAGATAAAGAGACTTTCCCCATATCTTTCTGAAATAGTTTCAGCCGCCATTAAACTTTTATCGACTATAAGCCAAGCATAGCAATTGTTGCAGCATCTATAGAAAGCAAATCTGCAGTGTGGGGAGAGCGGCCATTGCTTAGTGGTGGATATGTGTCAATCCTGAGAAATGAGCTTCAGATGCACACTTGGAGTGTAGTAGGGAGAGAGACAGACAGACAGACAGACACACACACAGATGCAGAAAGACGGAGATAGAGACATACAGAGAAAGAGAGACAGAGAGGTGGGGAACACAGAGAGAATCTGTGGCATTCTGGTTTCCTCTAGGTTTGGGGCCAATACAGTTCATCAAGCTATTTTGAAGTCTGGTATAAATAACCCCTGAGCAATCCAATTATACTTGATTTCACATTCACCAAGCAACTCCTGCTTATTAATTCAATTTCCAAGAGCCCGAAAAAGGGAAGTGTGGTAGATGTATGCCAAGACAGCTGTAATTGTTCCCTTCCTGTCGCTGAGCCTCATGTCGTGTGACTTCGTGCTTCACCCCTTTAGTGTGTGCAGCCCAATTCCACATGTCTCCCTGGGCGGTCTGGAGTTACACGGTCAGTGGAACCGGCTGGAAGGGCCAGTGTGCCCGTGTTGAGCCTAGGTCTGAAGAGGCCCTGCATGTGCCCCTCCCATTCACTGATTCGTAATGAACATGGGATGAACATGGGACGGTCTGTGTAATGATGAGAGAGAAGCCTATTTGCTGTGTTTGCCGGCAGGGTGACAGAAATGAAGCTATGTGACTGTTCAAAACGCTCCCACCTTTCCAGTTTACCTGCGAGGAGAAGGACCTAGAAGAACCTTAATTATAAGATTCCAACACGAAGAAATGAAAACCGTTGGAGGAGAGGAAAATGCTAATAACTCCAACTCGATCATCAACACCCCCTCCCCCCATGGTAGGTAGTTTGCACTGTCAACTTGATAAGTCAAGGGTTGCCTGGGGAGAGGGTCACAACTCAGCAACCGTGGGAAGCAGGTTTGCTTGTGGGCATGTCTGGAGTGGATTTTTCTTGTTTGTTAATTTATATAGAAAGATGTGGGTGACACCATTTCCTAGGCAGGATACCCCTGAGTACAGAACAGTGAAGAAAGCTGGATGAGAGCAAGCTGTTTCTCTCTGCTCTCGACTGTGACTATGTGGTGACTAGCGTCTTAAGTTCCTGCTTCAGCTTCCTTCACTGATGGGCGGTGATCTGTGAATGCAAGCCAAATAAACCCTTTCCTCTCTTGTGTGGCTTTTGGTCAGGATGCTTATCAAAGCAACAGAAATGGAAGCAGAACAAGGCTGTGTGTGTGTGTGTGTGTGTGTGTGTAAAATGTATCAAATATGTCAATTAGCATTTTTAAACGAATCTATTAAATTCTTAGAATTTAGGTCACTTCCCCCTGTTCCCTGCCAGCTCGAGTGACAATGGCAGAGGGTTGTTTCTGTTGAGTGTCTTTAATTCCCCAGAATCTCCCTGCACCTGCTGCTGTGGCAACCACGGCAGCTTCTCACAGGGCTGAGTTTTCCCCTCTGCTGGGCTGCAGCTCATCACCTCTCCTTTGGGAAAGGACAGGGAGTTGTGCTCAAGGTACCTGTCAAGAGAAAAGCTGGGCAACACCGACTTTTAATTGGATTCTGTGGTGGCTTCCATGGCCAGATCTGACCCCCTGGCATTTTCATTTCCCCGAGTCTTGTTGTCAGTTTTATTGTGAGGAGTTTGGTAGGGCCCGGCCCCTCTCTCTCCTGCACGAGTCCCTGCTTTCCGTTGAGCGGCTTCTATGTCTCATTATTGCCATTGCTGCTGGACAGGCAGACCTCTTGATAGCTGGAAGGGAGGCCCATGGGACTCACTAATGACACCCAGGGAGAGTCAACAGGTGGGGTGCTGCCTAGGAGATATCCTGGGGAAAGTGTACCTGTTTGTGCCCAGCAGGGCATGAAACATTTCTTTCCTTTAAAAATCACTGAAGGAACCAGGCTGGCAATGTTAGGTTCTCCATACAACATGGCGAGGAGTTAGGGTTCACCTCAGAAAATGTCTAGGAACTTGGGGAATATTTAGGAAAATTAAAATTTTATTCATGCGCATTCTCCTGTTAAGAAATTAAAGAGCCAGGCCATTATGGTGGGGGTGATTTCTGGGATGGGATTGGAGCCTGGATTTGAGGCTCACTTGGGGAACATCCTGGCTCTGTGGCGCTAGCTGTATGCCTTCCAGCAAGATACATGCGCAGCTTTTTTGAGACTCTGTGGGGGGAGAATGGTATTAAATTTGTCATGAGGATTAAGTAATTTAAATGTGTATAATTCCTAGCGTGGAGCTTAGAGCATATACACACTCGATAATGTGAGCTTAATTTTCCCCTCTTTTCACCATTCCTGACTTGATTTTATTGTTATTGTTTGTTTTCTTGCTCTCTCTCTCTCTCTCTCTCTCTCTCTCTCTCTCTCTCTCTCTCACACACACACACACACACACATTTCTATAAAATGATGGATGGGTTTTTAGAAAGAAAGGTGATATTGATATGACAATCTTTAAATGACAAAATTTTTTGATCTAATAATCTCACATAACTGTGTACTAAAAGTATGATCCAAATTTTAAAAATTTGCAAAGCTATAGTCATAGCAAGAGTGACTGATCTCTCCAATCATTTCTTGTTTGCCTTGTTTTTTAGAAAAGCATCTTCTTTGCCCTTTAGATTATGCTACCTTCAATTCTTTTCTTAATGCTTCTGTAGCACCAGTAAATTCTCATTACTACCCCAAGTCATTAAAAAAAAAAATAGATCGATTTTAGTTCCCCCTTGGGCACACAATGAATCACGTCTTCTACAAAGATTGTCAAGTAAGCTTATTTCTTTACTCAGGCAACCATTTTTCTAAGAAAAGCCTCACTCTGAGCCATAACCCATCGTCACTGTTCATGAACCTGTTGAGGTATTTCAGGGTAATAGCAACGACGCTGGTCCCTCATAGTGTTGGCAATGAGACAAAGAGAGTACCCGGTGAACCCACGCATGGAAGCTTTGGAAGCAGAGGGAAGGGAACTCATGTTGAAATAGTCAGCTGCTCACCCAGAGCAGGGTCCTCCATGATGGTCTCTCACAAAAGCACTGTGACAGAGTTTTCTGAGTAAGAAGTTAATGCCCAAGATTTCACATGTCTTGCTTATAGACCTTCTGCCTCCAGCAGCCTCAAAGGCAGAGGTCCTTGCCTTTGGCTAGGCATGGGAATCATTTGGAAAGCTATCAAAACCAGTCCTACCTGATACACTGCTGAAAAGGAGCAATGCTATCTGCTTTCAAAAACTACTATAAGGGTTCAATATTGAGGCATATTACATCCTTGAAAGAATAGGATCAAAGGTCAGCAGAGCAGAAACAGAGTTTGTGAATACACATAACAGGTCATAGTGAGACCGGGGTGAGTGCTCAAAAGGTAAAGTACTTGATGACCCGAGGTTGAGTCCCCAGGGCTCAGGTAAAGAAGCCGGGGGTTAGTGCTTCACTTGTATTGCCAGCACTGGAGAAGTAAAGGCAGGTGGGTCCTTGGAGTTCATTAACAGAAAACTTACCACACTCGGTAAATATAGGCCAACAAGAGAGTCAATCTCACAGACTAAACAAACAGAAAAACAAGATGGCTGACACCTGAGGAAAGACAGTCCACAGATACACACACACACACACAGAGAGAGAGAGAGAGAGAGAGAGAGAGAGAGAGAGAGAGAGAGAGAGAGAGAGAGAGAGAAAGAACAGAGTCATTGTGAAAAGGCTGTGTGTAAGAAGAGACTGCTCTTTTATTTCCAGCCACCCAGACAGGGTGAGGTTCTGGCTGACATCTTTCTCCTTCAGCAGCTACATGGCATCTCTCTGACTCCATCTACTCTCTCTCTTTATCTTTTTTTTTTCTTTCTGATTTTCGAGACAGGGTTTCTCCGTAGCTTTTTTGGTTCCTGTCCTGGAACTAGCTCTTGTAGTCCAGGCTGGCCTCAAACTCACAGAGATTCGCCTGCCTCTTCCTCCCGAGTGCTGGGATTAAAGGTGTGTACCACCACCACCCAGCTTCTCTCTCTTTATCTTTGTTCAGATTTCCCACCTGGCTTTGCTCTGCTAAGCCATTGGCCAAAACAGATTTATTCATCAACCAATAAAAAGCAACATGTGCACAGGAGGGCATCCCACATCAGCTGTGTGTTATATTATTCCATTATATGGTATTCTAGAAAAAGAAAACCAGTCAGGATGATAGAAAGGCCAGTGGTCCCAAGGGCTCAGGAGGCAGTGAAGAGGACAAAATAAATGAAGCACAGGCAGTTGTTTAATACAATGATCCAATTTTATTTTATAGAAAATAATATATTACTATATATCATGTATTATATTATGGAATCCTGTATTATATATTCCCTTTAATTACATTGTTATTTTTCAAGGCCTACAGAAACTCAGCAACACAAGGTTTTACTGTATAGTAACTAAATGAATCATGCAGGGGGGTGGAGGAGTCTTGGAATGAAATGTGGAAGTGTGATAAATATTTTTAGTTTTCAGACAAAAAGAGGCTGACATAAGTAACTGTGGAAATGATTGATGTCTGATACAGAAGCACCATGCTCTAGCTGGTAACGTCTCTCGTGGGGGTTTACATTAGCAATTTTCTTGCATGCTAGAATTGTATATCTATATGCATGGGCAGTGAGAGAAATCAGGTGTCTGTCTCATGGTTGTCATGGGATGATACAGAGGAGGAAAGGAAGGAATCTGGAATCACCCCTGTGGTACTGGACTAGAGTTGAGGGTTTCATTGTATATAGACATGGGTTGTTACATATAGAAGTATTTATAGATAACACAGAAATATGTATATATGTGTGCTGTGGGTAATGCTCTTGTACACTGTAAAGATTTGTCACTCATATTAGTTTAGTAAAATGCTGATTGGCCAGTAGCCAGGAAGGGAATATAGGTGGGGCAACCAGAGCAAGAAAATTCTGGGAAGAAGAAATGCATAAATGCAGTCACCAGTCAGAAGCAGAGGAAGCAAGATGAGAATGCCTTACTGCTAAAAGCTACCAGGCCACATGGCTAAACATAGATAAGAATTATGGGTGAAAAGTTATAAAAGCTAGTTAGCAATAAGCCTGAGCAATAGGCCAAACAGTTTATAATTGATATAAGCCTCTGTCTTTCTTTGGGACTGAACTGCTGCGTGACTGGGCAGGACAGAAACTTTTGTCTACATATAGGTGTCAGTATACACACATATATCTGTTTGCTTCACAGCTGGGATGCCATATATTAACACTACCCTAATTGCAATAAGCATGCCTACTATGCAGATCTTGATTTTCAGTGTTATTCTTTCACAACAAGGATCACATTTTAGATAAATGACTGGTTCTAGGACTAAAGTGAGAGACACCAAAGATGAGCCCGGACTGAAAAGAAAACACTCATAAACACAGACACGTGTACACACAGATGGGGGTTTCCCAAGGGAATGCAAAGTTAGCCAATTAACTCCTAGTGGCTTAGAGTGGGACCTTTGAATGCCAAAAGAAATAAATCACCAGTGGGTTGAAACCCAAAGTAGAATATATACACATATATGACTATACCAAAAGGAGTAAGTTATTAAGTAAATACTTTCCTGTGTCAAAGAATTCCATGTAATGTGTATAGCCACTCTGTCCTCAGGAATTAGCATAATTCTCTGTTGCATAAGTGTAAATTGAAAACAATCCTCCTTTCCTTCCAAAGAGGATAGTTTGGACAAGGAAAGGAACTCTATACTGAGGACAACAGGCATACACACCCACCTTAGCTGGATAATCGGGGGCACTGCTGGAGGTGAAAAATTGCCTTCATAGCATGCACCTTTGATAGGAGTAGTGAGAATGACCCATTATTGCTGTGATCTTCATAATTAAAGCATATATACCATATATGAAAGCTAAGTCATTAGGAAAACATCAACAGACTCCAAGTGATGAGCATTTTCTAAAATATCTTACCAATACTCCTGAAAATAAATAAACAAATGTCACAAAATACCAGGGAAATCTCAGGCACTGTTACCATTAAGAGGAGCCCAAGGAGACAAGATGCTGTGCACGTTGTGGGACATTCTAGATGAGATTCTGGGAAAGAAGAACTGATACTGGGTAAAACCCGAGGCAAGAAGTGTTGAGTATACCCAATGATACTGTGTCAGCAATAATGTATCATTGGGCTGGAGATGCAGCTCAGGGGTAGGATGCTTGGCTAGTATTTGAGAGACCCTAGGTTCAGTCCTAGAGAGGAAGCAGAGAGGGAAGATGAGGAAGAGAAGGAGGAGGAGGAGGAGAAAGGGAAAAACAGACTTTTTAATAACAGATATAATAATATAGCATAATACTAGCAGAAATTGGATGTGATATAAATGAAAACTCTATACCATTTTTATAATTTTCAACTTATTTACAAACCTAAAGTTAGTCTCAGATAAAATGTTTACTTAAAAAATTTGAATGCCTCAGCATCACCCCCAAGATTCTGTTATAGTCTGGACCGTGGCCTGAACTTCAGGACCTTTGAAAACTCCCAGGGTGATTCTAATTTGTAACCAGCAATCCGCCACTCTGTGGGAGGATGGTGTCTACAAACAGCCTGCTCTTCCTCTTTTTTCTTTTGCCCCTTAATTATATTAAGCAATCTGGCCTGGTAGGATAGTCTGCTTTAATGATTTTGGCTGTTTGAATGCAGCAGTTCTTTAAGCTCAAGGCCAGTGAGGAGGCCCTTAGAGAGTGCTATTACCTGTTAAATTAAAATTTCATCCAGAAGCTTAAATAGCACCCAGAGTTGAAATAAACCGACAGTGAAGAACAGATTGTGTGGAGTGTGCTGTGGGTTGAATCTGTATGTGATAGGAATGCCTTTCCCTCCTTAGCATCTTACTCCGTGTGTCAGAGGTGAGACACCCCTAGGCACAGGTTTCGCCTTAATTAGAGAGAGAAATATTGTTTGGGTTTTGATGGTGAAAAAAGGTGTTAAATGTATGACCAGTTGCAAACGTCACTTTCAGGTTCAGGAACCGGAGAACTGAAGCCATTAATTTGTCTCTGTCGGGGGTGTAGGGTAGCTGGAGCTCTAGGAAGCATGTTCCATGCCCTGTTCTAGAGATGGAGCACTTCAGCAAGCACTAAGGAAGAGAACATACCTGCATGCGCTTGGATGAAGAGAGGCATGCTGAACCTCCCTTGCTGAAGATCCAGAAATGAAAAGATTCCATTCTACACCCCATCCCTTGCTGAAAACCCTAAAAGGCCAGGAGACCATTTCACCCACAGCAAGGTCTGCAAAAAGTCTATTTTCCCTAACATTTCTCTTCCTCAAACTACCAGTGATAGGAATTCTTGTATTTTTTAAAAATACTTAACTCACAAGAAAGTGTTTTCTGATCATATCTTACACAACGCTAAGCACTTTTTAAAAATTAAAAGGTAAGTGTGGTCTCTGTTTATTTGTCAACCCACAGTTTAATTGTGTCTCATGCACCAGGCACCTGAAGGAAGAGGAACAGGGTAACGGATACTGAGGTGCTCTTACCAAGTGTGCAAGTCACACCTTGTAGGCAGTGGGTACTAGAGATATAATAATAATAATAATAGTTATAATAATAAAAGTTATAATAATAATAATACAAAAGAAGAACCTAAGTGAAGTGTGGCTTCTTTCTTAAGTTCATAGCCGTCTAAGAGTTTTCTATCTGGTCCATCTACTCCCAGTGTCTAGGGAAACACTTGGTCATAGATACTGCCTGGAAGATGGGAGAGCACTATTATAGTTGGGGTATGAAGTATCTACCCAAAAGCCTCATTTATTGAAGGCAGAGTCCTCTCTGGGTGGATCCAACCAGTAGGCGGTGACTGAGTCACAAGGGCTCTGATGTCATCAGTCTCTGAGCAGAGGCTCTGAAGCAATGATGTGGGTTAATTCGTTATTGTTGTTGGTTAGAGAGGCACAGCCATGTGCAGCTATTGAGACCATCTCTTTACTGACCTGGAATTAGGAGAGTGATTTACACAGTGGATGCTGGGTCACACTTATCAGAAGATTAAAGATTTTCAGGAAACTGTGACAATGTGAAATCTAAGTAGCGAAAGCCTGTAAGGCTTTGCTGATCTAAGCGTGCATTATTAAATAATTGTTCCATTAAGGCGTGTCAGCAGGGAATTAAGAGAGGTGACCCAAATTCTATACTTCTTTTTAGTAACTCACTGGATCTCAGCTGCAGGCATGTGAGATGGAGGAAGAGGAAGAGGGCAATGCACCCTGGGAACTCTCACCAAGTGTGCAAACCACACCTTGTAGGCAGATGGTAGGGCAGGTATCTACCTTGCAGGCAGGTGGATAAGGCCTCTGTCTCTCTGTCTCTGTCTCTGTCTGTCTGTCTGTCTCTCTCTCTCTCTCTCTCTCTCTCTCTCTCTCTCTCTGTGTGTGTGTGTGTGTGTGTGTGTGTGTGTGTGTTTTCATTTAGTTCTGTTATTCACTTCAGAAGTGAACTGTGTTTGTTACTTTCTGCATTACTATGACCAAAATACAAAGAACCTAAAGGGAACACTGAAACGAGACACAATTTATGTTGCTCATGGTTCCAGAAGGTTGGGCCTGTGTTTGCTTAGCACTGCATACTTGGGCAGAGCATCTGATTAGCCAGAGTGTGTGCCCAAGGGTCTGGATCGCTTCATGCTGACTAGAAAGCCGAGATTCACACCAGAAGTGTCTGGGAACAGCATACGCCTAAGGACTCATCCCAAGTGCCCTACTTTCTCCAGCTGGGGCACAACTCCCAAAGTGAAAGGAACCTCCCACAACAGTGCCACTCCCTGGGGACTGATGTTCAAAACGTGAGCTGGGAGGAGAGCAAACGTTTGATCTCCAAACCACAGCATTTGCAATCCAGAGAAGTCTAGTTTACACCTGTGGAACGGGCAATTAGTGGGCCTTTTGTCATTGTAGGAAGGAGTATGTGACCTTTGAAAGACCCCATCCTTGAGAAACTGTGATTCGATGGAGCCTTAGAAACCCTATTCTCTTTGTGTCCTTCTTTGGAAAAAAAAAATACAGCCCACTTATCTAAGCATCCATCCTCCTCCCGAGTGAGCTAGGATGTCATCAGTTAAGTTCAGAGCAGTGACTGTTGGCAGTTTTTTCCAATGGTGAGTGCCTATCTCACTTTTGCCAGCTGCCTATTATCTGTTCTTAGAGACTTGAAGTGATAATATTGTGTCCTGCTGATCAAAGGCCGTAACCCGTGCATGAAGGCCGCATCAGCCAGCTGACAGAGTACCAGTCTTGGTTTTCACTCAAGCTGAAGGGCACCCACTTCCATAGGCAAATGCGCTTTGAGCGTGGGGCAGGACTGCAGCATCCTCTGAAGGGATCTCGTCAAGTATTTGGATGCAGGTTTAAGGTAAGAGCCGAAAGTTTGCACAGAGCTCTGCCTGTTTTTGTTGCTACTAGAAGGTAGTTACTAGCCATTGATAAGCCCAACAATCCACAAGAGTGATACTGAGTTCCACTGATGGAGGAAAACATTGACATTCTTCTTCTCACGCTTGTGTTTCTCCACAGGGAAGAGACATGTTTTATAATTTTCTATCACATGTCTTGGTGGTCCTCTATTACAGTTCTATTTTAAAGTGTCCACCCCAGGCTCATGTGCATAGGTGATGTTGATTCAGGAGATTCTGGATCCTATGGGGTAAGAGGCACTGCTGGCAGAAGTGGTCACTGGGGGATAGCCCTTGAAGATTATAATCCAGCCTTGCTCCCAGCTGGAGGAGGTCTCTGCTTCTTTTTTACTGTGGCGATGTAACCTGCTACAGTAAGGTCCTGCCATTGCAGATTGAACGGCTCCAGCCATCATGTGTTCCCCACCACAGTGAGCTGAACTTACTAAAATCGTTTCTGTTGAGTGTTTGGTCACAGCAATGAGAGAAGTAATACACGCACCTGCCAGAGACAGTTCCTGCGGTCAGCAGAGCTATTTCCCTGGGTGAGACGTGACCACCTGGCTTGCAGTCACAGCAATGAAATAAGCAAAACCTTTTAGTAACATTAGATCTATGGCTCTTAATTTTTCCTTGTAGGTGGCCTAGGGAAAGAGTCCACCAGATCCTCACCTGGGATTTTAGGCCACACCCCTTCCTGCTTATGCACCAAGCTGCCTGCGGTCTTGGGTGACGCTGGAGTGTATAAGTGGTGGAAGGTTGGCTGGGGCTCCAGTGACGTTGATTTTGTGAGTCATCCACGCTGGGGTGAAAATTTTCAGGGGTGCATATATCTTTGAGTTTCCTGTGTTCTCTATACGGTAGCCCTCTGAGATCCTATAAGTACCCTCAATAAATTCATTTGCTTACCGGGCTTGATCAAAATGGAATCTTTTCTTTGGTATGTCCGTGTCCTTCCTGGGGTGAATAGATATTCTTTATATCTTCCCAAGGAATATCATGTCATAGTTCCATATTTGCCTCCCACCATGTCCCAGCACATTCCTTCTGTGGATATATATGTTAGATTTAAGGTAGTCTGGGTGGTTCTATTCTAACCCCATAAACCCGTGCCTGGTTCCTTGGGGACACCTGCAACTTTATGGTCATCATCTACTTAGCGTTAATTGAGTCTGTGGTTGCACATTTGGTGTTATTACAACAGGCTGGCTTTCCTATTGCTGGTGGGATGGGTGGCCATTTACAGCTAATTGGTGGGGGGGGGGGGCTTTTCTGAATGCCATTTTCTCCTGGTAGGATCAAGTCTGAAACATGCTCATGTTTCTACATTCCTTCAAAGGAACCCCATCTATCCGTTGGATCAGAAGCCACCCCAACCATGACCCTCTTAACTTAGTATTGTAGCTTTACAATTTAGATGCATGGCCCTGTGGCTTGGCTCCGAGTCCCCAGGACTGGGACAGCTCCAGAGTGTCTGAAGTCCAGTGAGGTGGTGAAGTGCCCTTGATGTACTGGGAGGCAGCAGGCCGTGGAAAAGTCCCCAGATTCAGGGGCCACAGTAGGCAATGACACCTTGTCTGCCCACACTTTAACACATACACTCTTCTCCAGTGTCCATTTTGTAGAAATCCCAGGTAGTTACCACAGCTGTATGAACTAGTTCCACCATATGGTCAGCATGGCCAGGCCCTCTTGCAGGGAAAACATAGGATCTCAATGCCACTGCAGCTTCACCCCACACCCATTTTATGCTGGGATTTTTGTATCTTATTTTCAAAGTGTTATATCCCTGATTATGCTGTGTTAGTTTTCATTTTCTTTTCTCCCTTCAAGTTCCTTTCTAAAAGCCTAACTACATTCATTTTTCCTCTTCCCTGATTTTAGATTTTCCTGATGGAAACCCAGTTGTCCCTGTGAGATGTAATACTGATCACTTGAGCTTTTTTTTTTAAAAAAAGACTTATTTATTCATTTATTATGTATACAGTGTTCTGCCTGCATGTGCATCTGCAGACCAGAAGAGGGCACCAGATCTCATTACAGATGGTTGTGAGCCACCATGTGGTTGCTGGGAATTGAACTCGGGACCTCTGGAAGAACAGCCAGTGCTCTTTACTGCAGAGCCATCTCTCCAGCCCCATCACTTGAGCTTTTAAAGAGTAAGGTGAGACCCAAAATCTGGGAAAGTATCTGGAGTACAAATTCCTTTGTGTGACATAATATACATTTGCTATTCCACCAGCCACGAACATATCCAGCCCTACTTTTCTCCTTATTTGCTGGGCATCAGAGCCTGTTGGGTTATGATGGAAAGGAGAAATAAAGGGCAGATAGAAAAATGAATAGGTCAGGTTCTTTCTCTGAAAAATCTTCATCTTTCTCTAATCAGTCTCCCTGTGCCCCGAGCTGTCATGGGTGTGAAGAATCTCAGATTCAGGGAACCATTAGGGTTTGTCTCCTTTAGGTTACCCAACTAGAAGGGGAGGAAGCCTTTGAAATTGGAATTTAGATTTATTTTTTCATTAATTTTTTTTATTAAGAGAGAAATAATTCCGGTGTAGCCTACTGAAGACTACCTTATTCATTCACAAGAAAATCTTTCCGGTCCCTTGTGTGTCAGGCATTGTGGTACAGTGTGTTGGCATGATATGATATGGTTTTAAGATACATTAATGTTGGTTCCCATTTCAAACAGAGATCCCAAATTCTCTGTTATTGTACACTGAGAGTATGTAAGTTGAATTTTTTTTAAACAAGGGGGTAATAGTTAAGAGGCTGCCTTCAGTCTCAAAAGAACTCTGGACTTTGAAATGACTTGGAGATCATTTAGGGGCTTTGAAATTGAAATAAACGCATTGTGTATTATGATATGGCCAAGGGCCTATAAGGACTAAGGAGAGGTATGTGGGGCTTTGAGAAAAAAATGTCCCCAGTAGACTCTTGGTCCCTGGTTTGTGGTACTGTTTTGGGGGTTATGGCTTATTTCCCATGGACATGTTTCTTGTGGGAACATGGAAGTGTCCAGAAGGGCATCTTCAACTGAACCTTCTGCAGAGTTAACTGACTGTTTCCGAACATGAGTGATTGTGAAGGGCTTGGAGTGTTGTAGGTCTAGGCCTAACTACAAATTATCTTGGGCCATTGTTAGCTTTCCTAATAGTCATTTGCTGCCTGCCTCTGTACCGGACCCAACAGCTTTGTGAGTACTGGGAAAGCCATTAGGATTCTACAGACAAAACCCCAGTTTCCAACCGACCAAAGAGCTGGCAGATACAGCCCGAGGCTGCAACATGTTTCTGTTTTTACTTGAATCCATTGGCCTGATGTTTCTGTGGATGTGTTTGTAAAGTGTCTTTATTTATGACTTTCTTTGTTGTGTCACCGTAAAACACCATCGAACTATCACCGCACTGGAACATTGACTTTGAAGCAACTTTGTGTTCCTAGGCCATGGCCACTCATCTGTCTTCAGAATAGACTACTTCTTATCTCCTCTTTATAGGACTGTCTTCTGAGCCAAATGGCAACCCCCCCCCCACACACACACACACACCATTTTTAGGCCTGCTTGCCAAAGATCATCACAGCTTGGCTTGTTGACTCTTGAGTTTCCGTTTTGGAAAGACAGCGGAAGAAGTTTCATGGGACCCTTAACTGAGTATCCAGCTACACCCCTTCCCACTGCAGTCAGTCATGTGCTATTCTGCCCTAATTGTACATACGTCTCTGGGAGAAACTAGAGTATATAGCTAGGGAAGGATGGAGGGAGAGAGCTCCATATACACAGCCATGGGGGTGTTGTCATCCTGGGTACAGATTCCACTGTGGCTGCTCATTACCCTTCACCCACGCTCTATAAGTAAGTCAAGTAAACTCATTGCTTCCCCGGGGTGAACCTTAGTGGAATTGAACATTGGTTTAATGCTGGTATCATAAGAGGAGGTGTTGGATGTGGTCTCAAAGGGAAGGGATTATTTTAGAAGTATCTCCTTTGAGGTGAGGGTTATGTTTTTGCGTCAATACTTGGTACCGACTGACGTAGTAGTGGGTTTGAGGCTGTGACCCCAAATACCACTAGCAGAGCGTCTCAAGGGAATTACTGAGACTGTCCCAGTCCATGCTCTGGAGTTGGGGAGTCTACAGTCCCCCTAGGACATTCTTTCACTATATTCCAAGGAAAAGAATGTCAGTGCCTAGACAGGGTTGGAAAATGCCATATATTGCACCCTTCTGACACCTTTGTGCCTATTGGAGTGTAGAATGCTTTTCAACGTTTTAAAGAAGGGGTTGCAGTTTACTCAGATGTGTCCAAGAGTTTCTTGATCAAGACACCATTTGTTCACACAGAACCTGCAAGCAACATGTTTTCAAGAAATCCTGTTTAAAGTCTGCATAAGCTTAGGATGCAAATGTGCCTTGGAAAGGCTGTATGTCAAGTGTGTAGGTGATACAGCAAGAACATCACAGAAAAGGAAAGGCCTGATACTATGACACAGAATGTTGTCATGGCTTTGTGTGAGGAGGGGGTCACAGCCTTTGCATCCTTTGGGATCGCTCCTCATTGTGGGAGGGGTGGCATTATGAGTCAGTGCAAGCTTGGCTTCCATAAGCAGGTGACGCTGGGTGAGCAGCCAGAAGGCAGAGAATGCCTTGGCCTTTGTCACCCAGCTCTAGCTGTGCTTGATTGGTCAGTGTCCCACCCTCCCCAGCCCCAACCCCCCACCACACCCTGTCTTTGGTGTTTGGTGTCCACAAGGCCTGTCTCCCTGTGCGAGCTCAGCTGTCTGAAGGTGAAGAGGAGGGTGTTGTTGAGCTGATGACATAATGTCTACACTGCCCGTGACACCCTGGAGAAGCAGCATTTGGTCCAGTGAGACGTGCCGCTGCCAAGAGAGGCGGGACGGCCACCCGGCAGAGCTAGCAGATAGATGCTCCTGCTACGAAGACCCTTTGGTTTCAAACTGCAGAGAAGACAAGAAGATACCTTTGCAGGAAGGTAATGAAGCAAAAGGCAAAATTGAAAGAATTGAAATACTCCTTTCAGATTGGTGTAGTGGAATTTGAATTGTATTTAAATAAATAAATCTCTGGCCTGGAAATCGGGAGAGTAAAACAGCCACACTACTTTACCTCCAGGCAGTGGTGACACGCACCTTTAATCCCAGTAGCCACAGTGGTTGCCATAGAAACCAGGCAGTGCATGTTTTTAATCCCAGTGATGCTCACCTTTAATCCCAGCCCTAGAGAGGATTATGAAATGGGAGGAAACAGCTCTCAGACACAGTCTCATTCTGAGATTCTGGGAGGCAGGATAGCTATTTTTGGACTGAGGTCCAGGTAAGAGCCAGTGGCTAGCTGCTTTGCTTTTTAGATCTTCAGGCTGAACCCCAGTTTATCTCTCTGAGTTTTTATTAACTGTGCTTCAGGTTGGAAAACATGACAGCAAAAGGGATTTTAAAGACTCAATCACTGTGTGCCTTGATGATAATTTTTGAGGAAGGGCATTTTCTAGTCCAGTTTGGGATTGAATGCCTACTGTTGTCTACTCAGCGCTCACATAGCCAATGCATAGCAGTCTCATCTTTTCTATGACTATCCTGATTTACTCAGAAGACAGGCAGCAGCTCAACCTTAGGGAAAAGAATCCATTTTTATGGTTGTTTATACGCTTGGTGGTTGGCCATGTGATCTAGTTCTAACTGGAATCAGGCTGGATATAATTCTGGGTAGCTTTCATTCCCCTTATGTAAAGGGCCAGATTCACCTGGCCTGACTCTTTCTACCTTGACTCTCCCTTTTCTTCTTGGGGATGCAGACACGATGTTTGGTGGAGCCGCAGCTATTGTGATCATGAGGTGACAGAAACGGGATACAAACTGTGCACTAGAGTCAGCAAGAGAAGGCACAAGCAAGGTGACAAGGTCCTTCATGGCCATCCTGCCATCATGATGCTGAACTAGGTAGTTCCTGATCATTCCTTTTGAGAGAAATGGCAATCTCTCTGTTGAAATCGCATCTTGATTATTGTTGTTCTTAGTTAAAAACCAAAGCATTCCTAAATGGGAGAGTTATGTAGTGAAAACATGGGTGCCCAGAGGTAGCAACGATGACTCAGAGAGCGATTCAGTCTCTATTAGCAGAGAGGAGTGTGGGCTCATGAAAAAACGAGATGTCTCAAAGTGGGTACTGAGGGTTCCGGCAGCCTTGAACCTTCCCTGCTGCTACTGAGCACGGAGAAGCTCTACATGCCCCCGCCTGTGTGTTGTAGCTGGAATTCACGAATTAATTAAATTGAGTTTTGTTCGTTCCTCTTTACAGGAGTTTTTCTAGTGCTCAAGGCTGAGGGTGAAGATGCTGGATCTCTTTAAGCTGGCATCCCAAAAGGGACGAAACAGTAAACATGAAATAAAATGAATAGGATTGTTATGGGCGGTGAGGGAGCAGGTTATATAATGTAAACTAGAGCGTTGTGCTAGAGTGTTAAGAAAGGCTGAGAACACTAAGATCTAAGAAAGTGGTACTTGACATGAGATTTGAATGGCGTAAAAAACATTGAGAAAGCCTAGAGGACCAGGTCACTCAGGATAGGCTATCAGGATAGAAGAACCAGAGCTGAGGCAGTAAAATAGGGGTGGGCTTCACTTGCTGGAGAGGAATAGGGGGCTGTTGAGTGGGTACATGCTGCAGGGGTTTTGGGATGCCCTCCGCACCACCATTTCCACACCGCCATCTCCACACCACCATCTCCACTCCTTATCCCTCACAAAGCTCAGGTTGCTGACTGAACTCTGTGTAATACAGTGTGGGTTATGAATTTTCTACCGTCTGCTGTAACTGTCAGAGCCCAGAGGACAGAATTGAGGGGGGTCCATGTGGGTGGGTAGTGCCCTCCCAGACTGATGGCCTTTTGTCCATTCAAGCCACTGGGGATGGATTCATCACTCCCAGCCCCAGCTCCCCAGGGGACTAGTTTTTCCCATGCACAGCCAGAGCTGGATTCCCTTGGCGTGGGGCCAGTCTTGTGCGGGAGAGATTGGCAAGGCATTCAGCTGGTACACAGCTGCTTCCAGGCCATGCTCCAGTCACCCCCTCAAGGTCCTGCTGTCACGTCATACGTGTCTCCTGCTGGTGGCTACCCAAGGAGAGAGACCTTTACAGAAAAAAAATCAGGGAGGTAGCAACAGCCCTGGGCTATGGCATGCAGCCCGGGGTGGCTCACAGCTTGTCACAGCTGCCCAAGCCTGGCGTCATTTTCAAGTGATACTTATCAGAGAAGCAGTCACATGAGATCACAGGACCACGGTCTCCCTCAAAGGTCATCCTGTCTAACACACCTCATTTGTCTGTCATTACCCAGAGCAAAGTGTTGGAATGCCACCATCCCAGTTCCTCACAGGGCGCCTGCTAAGCTGGATCGCTACCAGCTGTGGTAAAAACCCACTTCTCTTTTCTCCGACACTAACTTGCTGGCAGTAGGGACCATGGTTTCTCTAGGCGGTTAGTTACCTTGCCTGTGGGAATGTGGGACTTGAGAAGTGTGATCATTCACCTTAGGAGGATAATGTTTCCAAGAAGCACCCAGCCTACCTCTTTAGATTCCTTGGATTCATATCTCCTAGACCTGGGACACAAAAATACAAAATGTAAAAATAGAACAGAACTTGGGGATTCCAGATGCAGTATAAAACAGAGACAGTCACTTGCCCAAGATGGATGGTCAAGCTACAAAGGAAGTTTCTTCTGGGTCCATGCAGCTCTTTCACAGATGGGTGCGTCACTGTGGTGTGATGACCTCTTTATCTTGTGGGTCAGACAAAATCAGATGCTCATGTGTCCACCGTGTGGTGGTTACTGCACCTCTGGGTCTTACACCTTCCTGTGTGCTTGCTGCTATTTTTCTTTTTATAGACAAGGAAAGTAAGACCCGAATAACTGAGTCTATTTAGCTGGCAGTAGCAATGCAGGTGGCAGTTAAGGACTTCTGATACCCTTCCTAAGTCCATCTGTATTCCCATCCTCCGAGAGGGCTGTGTAGTGGGATGATGGCATATTAGAAATTAACCATGATTTAGATAGGGCGAAATTCATATGGGTGCTGTGAGGTCCCTACTGTACTTACTCTGGGGATGGCTTTTGGTGGCACCCCTTCATTATCAGTGCTGTGTGGAAGAAGTGTCCCACCAGGAAGTCCGCCCGCAGAAGCAGGGTCCGTGAGGCTCCCACCAAAACATTCTGCAGTATCTTCTCAGCTGCTCTTCATGTTCAAAGCATTTTTATATTTGTATGTGTAAATATGTGTGTAGTGAGCATGTGTGTATATGTGTGTTTTCATGTATGCGTTTGTACATGTGTGTGGAGGTCAGAAGTCGATGTCATGTATCTTTTACCATCTCTTGCCACGCTAAGGCAAGGCCTCTTGCTGAATTTGGAGCTTGATGATTTAGCGGGTCTGGTTAGCCAGCTTGCCTGGGGGATGCTCTGTCTCCTCTGCCCCAATGCTGGGACTGCAGGGCTGCCGTGCCCCCCCCCCCCTCAGCTTTTATATGGATCCTGGGGATCTGGACTCGTGATTCTGGCCCTTCCCTTCTCTTACTTTGTCACTCTGAGACTCAGCGCCTGTGGAACCTACAAGGCCAGACTGTAAGGACTGTGCGGCCAGATGTAAGTCCTGTTTCTGAAACTGAGGCTGAGGTGTGTGCCTGAACCTGCCTGTGTCTCCGCAGTTCATACGCGACACAAAGCAGCGAGAGAACCTTCCTGAGACCGTAACCGAGAGGCGCGAGTGCTTGATAAGGTGCCGCTCACAGCTGCGGATCCAGCTGCAGGAGCGCGGACTCAGATCTGAGAGCTCGGCAGAGTCCAGATGGACTGTATTCTCAGGTCATGGCAAGGGCAGTCTTTCCAGAACAGTAAATATTCCAGAGATACAACTGAGGACGGGTTCTCTTAACCCTATGGACTGATCTGCTCGGGACCCTGAACCCCCCGGGTTATCTTCCTTTTCTGCCAGCGTCTCCCCTGTAACAGCAGAAAGCTCAGCTTGTCCACGGGAAAAGCAAAAGCCCACCTGCGGGTTAGACTGAGCATTTGATCTGAAAAGAGAAGCAGAAGTGAGAGGCTCTTTTGTGACCAGGAGGGCGGAAAGGAGCCAGTGATAAAACCACTGCCCTGAGCTTCCCCAAAATATCATAAACCTCACTGGTCTGGTTTCAGTTAAGGCCAAGGTGTCTGTTGTTTGTTGCTTTATGCTTAAGACAGACTGAAAAAAAAAAGCTAATTTGTGATTAAAGGCTATAACATGCTACTATTTGAAGTTGCTCCTGTTATATTAAACAATCTGTGGTTGCTTTCCAGTTTCTCAGCGGTAGTCTTACTTAAATTGATTGCTTCCTATGATTCTCATGAGTATATCTGTTTCTCACACAAAACTGTTTCCCCCCCCCCTCTCTCTTTCTCTCTCAGATCATCTCTGTATTGACCTTTCAACAGGTTAACATTTTGTTGTAGGATTCGAGCAAAGTTGAAACAGAGCCAAGTGAGAAATAGTAAAATAGTAGCTCAGCCTTCTGACCTGAGCAGATTTGGTCTTGACGGACTGTGGGGAATAGTATCCCTCAGGTAAAAATGAGTTATCAAGATTAGGACCCAAATGATGCAAATCTTTCACTCTGCAAGCTGATCTCACTGAGAGCCATGGGGAAAGATGGATGACTTGGACTCAAGGAAGATCTAACATCAACCATCAACCCATGGGCCTCAGACCACTACCTATACCTTATGCAAACATTTTACCTTCATTCAGCGACTGATGTTTAGATCCACAGGTAAACACTGGGCTGAGCTGCCAGTGTCCAGCCCAAGAGATGGAGGAGCGATAATATGAGCAAAGGGGTCAAGACCATGATGGGGATACCCACAGAAACAACTGACCTGAGCTAGTGGGAGCTCGTTGACTCCAGACTGACAGGGGAAGAAGCTGCATAGGACCAAACTAGGCCCTCTGAATGTGGGTGACAGTTGTGTGGTTTGGGCATTCTATGGGACCACTGCAGTAGGAGCAGGATTTATCCCTAGTTCTTGAACTGACTTTTTGGAGCCCATTCTCTTTGGAGGGATACCTTGCTCAGTCTAGATATGGGAAGGAAGCCTTACTTTCTCTAAGAAGTGAATGGGGGTGGCATGGGGAAATGGTGGGGGAATGGGAGGGAGGGAGAACTGGGATTGGTATGTAAAATGAGAAAAGATTGTTTAAAAAATAAATAAAAAGCAGAAATAAGCCAAGATTTTACATCTATATCAACAACAAAACTGAACATAATAAGAAAACTCTGTGTGTTGTCTTCCAATTTGGCACAACACAAGAAAGTGACAGGCTCGCCCCAGAGGCCCTTGAGGTCTCCTGAATCCCAGTTCTTTCTCCCACCCATAGGGTGAACACTATATTCAGCTTGCACACTCTCCCGGGTGCACGTGTAGTTCAGTGAGATGGGATATTGCTGTCATTGGACTGAACAAAACTTCATGAAAGCCCACTGTCCGTGTGAGTCTACAACCTGCTGTAAGGTTTCACACTAGAGTTTCAGCGGTTTCGTTTTTGGTTCATTCATCGAACGGATTCGTGAAATACAATTTCCCAAACAGACCACTACATATTTAGCCATTCCGCAGGTGATGGGCATTTAGGTTGCACCTCCGTTTACTCCGCCACAAACAATGTTTCAGAGTATGCTTTTACAAAAGTCCCTTGGAGATGACAGGTTTCAGAGCACTTTTCTGTACTCACAGGAAAAGGTACACTTTGCGTGGAAAACCAGCACTCCTATGTGTTGTATATGTATATAAATATGGAAAAGACATGAATTTTCCAAAATAAAATCTTATTTTTATTCAACTATAATCCAGTTTAGGATAATGTAGTCTACTCCCTTTCCCCACAACTGCAAAACTTCTAAGTACAATGTAGTGAAGTAACCCCACTGCCTGATAAATCACATTGGGGACACTGCAGAGATATGAATTTGCTTTGTCTTGGGCAATGCCCATGGTGTGCAAACTGATGGTCTGGTCTTGTGAGTTCATGTATTAAAACAAGGAAATGGATATCGTATGCATTTAGGAGCATCCTATGTCCTGTTGGGATGCAGCTTTCTGTCTATTAAGTTCCTGTTTTAAGCTTTATGGGTCATGGTTTCTTTTTCTTTTTTCTTTTCTTTTTTTTTTTTTTTTTAATTTTTCGAGACAGGGTTTCTCCGTAGCTTTTGGTTCCTGTCCTGGAACTAGCTCTTGTAGACCAGGCTGGCCTCGAACTCACAGAGATCCGCCTGCCTCTGCCTCCCGAGTGCTTGGATTAAAGGCGTGCGCCACCACCGCCTGGCTGGGTCATGGTTTCTTATTGGTGCCAAGAAACACACACACACACTGAGAGAGCAGAGGCAGACAGAGAGACAGAGGGACAGAGACAAACTGACAGCCTTAACTTCTGCTCCAGTGTGTACACATCCAGGAAGGACAGAGGGACAGAGAGTGAGCTGGTGATGTTCTGGGCCCTTCACCTCTGTCCTTACCCAAAGAATCCCATTTTAACATTTGACCATTATCTTTCCTTCGGATTGAATTGGCAAAATTGGTACATCCTGAAACTTAATTCTTAAACACTGGATTTAGATAACTTCAAAGACTTTTTTTTTCAAGATTTAAACTTGAATGAAAGTAACTTGTGAGTCTCTGGGACATTTAGAATTGTATTCAGGATTAAAGAACTGGCCTGCTTAGGATGCAGCGTTTCCTGAGTCAGGTCTAGGCAAAGCATGTTGACTCCCCCACCTGACAGGTCACCTATTCTTTCTGCTACTGCAGAGGGGAACTTGGGTAGGACACTTTCAGAAGGATACAGGGCAGTAAGATCAACACCATCTTGGGCTGCTACTGACATCTTTTCTATGACATTTTGGCTTCATCTGTGAGAGTCTACTTTCAAAACTTAATCCATCTGCATTGTGTTTGTTTATTCTGCAGATAAGGGGCTAAAATGTAAATTTTTCCGAAGCCCATTTCCTCCCAACAAACTGTTCCACAGGCTCATGATGAAGCTTATTTGCTCAGCAGGGGGCCAGACAGTTTAACTATTATATTCACAGAGATGAAAATTTTATTATCATTTTAGTGAAAATATTCAGCTTCTCATGGGTTTAGTTTGCATCCTCAAATACAGTAAGAGCATTAAAAAAAAATCCTAGGTAGTAACTTAAAGTGAATTAGAGGTGGGCAGGTGTTAATTAATTTGTACAGAATTCATAACTCTCTCTCCCATTACCCTGGCTTTCTTCACCTCCCTGGGGCTTGGATTACAGCTTCCTCTCGGTGTCTGGTGCTCCCCTCTGATTCGTCCTGCTTGTATTTCATCTTCCTCTGTCGTGTTTTTATCATGCCACTCCCGTGCTCTGAAACCCTCAAGGGATCTTTATTTCCCACCACATCAAACCTAACACGCAGCTGCCCATTTTCACGGTTCCTCCTAATCTGTTGGTTCCTTACATCTCCGGCTTTATTTCTTTTGCCAGATGGGATTCTGGTTCCTGTGGTTTGGAGATAATGAAATCTTTGTCCACACCCCCTCCCCATTGACATCTGCATTATTTTTTCTTAGGCATAGTTCATCCTTGCTCCCTTCAACAAAAGCATACCCAGACGCTGCATACGCCATATCAGTCTGTGGTGGTCATCTGGGGTGAGGTAGAGGAAAACCTTTTCTATATCACACTTTCTCAGAGTGCAGAGAGATCCGGAGCAGGGAGGATGGCTTTTGGGAGCCGTTTGTAAAGCTTGGCCATTTTGCTACATTTGGCAGAATTCAAGCCAATACAGACAAGTAGGAAAATTGTAAATAAAAAATCAGCAGAGTCTGGCTCAAAAAATCTAAAAGAGACATTTCCACATGAGACAGGGCTGAACGGATTGCAAAGCTCTGGAGAAGATGCCTGAGTAATTGGTAAGTGAGAGTCAGGAGAAGGCCACATATGGGAGGAGGCATTTCGTATCCATCTTAGGTTTTCAGATGTGATAAACACCATGGCTAAAAGCAACTTGAGGAGAAAAAGGGTTATTTTACCTGATGATTATAGTCCCTTATCAAGGAGAGTCAGGGCGTGAGCTCAAGTCATGAAGTTTGGAAGAAACCAAAGCAGAGGCCACGGAAGAACACTGCATACTGGCTTGTTCCTCCCAACTTTCAGAACCTGCTTCCTTATACAGCCCAGGACCACCTGCCCAGGGATGGTACCACCCACAGTGATCTGGGCCTCCCACAGCAGTCACGAACTAAGAAAATGTACTGCAGACTTGCCTGCAGGCCAACCTGATGGAAGCATCTTCTCAATTAAGATTCCCTCTTCCCAGATATGTTTAGGTTTGTGTCAAGTTGGCAAACACCAAACAGCATAGTTGCTTTGAATCTAATTTATTTTCAAATTTTGTTTGACTCTTCTACTTCATAACTCTGTAATTTGGGAAAAGTTTCTTTACCCATTAAACAAAGAAACCAATGGCATGAAGAGCACAGGGCTGTTCTACAGCTAAATGACGGAATAAATTTGTTCCTGTTTGCTTCCAGGAGCCTCTTTTATCTCTATACTTTCGATTATTTATGTCTCCGTTTTTGTTCTTAATTTTATTTGAGCCTTTACTCTTTTTTCTTACTTAAACTAGCTAAGGGTTCATTAGTTTTGTTTATTTTTTTCAAAAACCAACTTAATTTTGTTGATCGTTTGTGAAGCTTTTGGTCTCAGTTTCATTGATTTCTGCCCTGCTCTCTACTATCCTCTTCCTTTTAATCGTCTGGGCTCTGGAGGGTTCTTATTTTATTTTGTTTTATTTTATTTTAGTTCTTTAGGGAACAATGGTTGATTTTTAATGTAGTAATGAGTTTGGATACTAATTACTATCAATTTCTCAGTCCTGATTTTGGTTTTCCTATGTTCCATTTCCATTTTAATTTGTTCCAGGAAGTTTCTCTATTTCCTCTTTGACCTATTTAGCAAACGGGTATTTAATTTCCATGTACTTTTATAGCTTCTAAAGCCTTTATCCTACCAAATTTTGATTTGAGTACATTGTGACCAGGAAAGAACGTGATGGATTTAAGCTTTTACTAATTGGTAGAAGTCAGCGTACTGAAGAGGAGCCTTACATCCTGGGTACCAGTCACAGTCATTGAGAAATGGGAGCAACAGTTATGGCTCATGCAGTGGGTGGGAGAGAGAGTGCCTGTGATGCTCTCCAGCCTTGAAAGGAAAGGGCTTCCTTCATCTGCAGTGACGTGGAGGTCGTTATGCTACACAAAGTAAATCAGGTCAGAAAAATAAAACTGCATGGCTCAGCGAAATCAAAAATTATCAGTCTCACAGAATTTGAGACTAGAGTCGTGGCCACTGAAGTCTGGGGGGAGTAAGGGACAGGAGGGAGTAAGAAAAGGCCATTTGGTGGGTAGTAATCTGACAGTGAGGAGAAAGACCTAGTGTCCCATTGCACAGGCTGACAGTAGAGATACTGCATCGTGTCTTTCAAAATTATAGAAGAAAAGACTGGCAATGTCTGCACCACAAGGAATAGTAAATGTTTGGGGAGCTGAAGACATGGACTCTGAATTGAACATTGCATAATGAACACATGTATTCAAACATAACATGGTATCCAATAAAACATGTATACTGCTTATGCTGAAACCATGTTTAAAGATGATTATAACGGAACTGAGAAGTTTCTACAGCCTAGGGATCATGAAGCCACTCTAACTTCTTAATGCAATGAATTAGTTATGCGTTTATAGCGGTATACACAAACCTATTGTGCTCACAGTCAGAGAAAACTGCAATGCACATAATTGGGTATGGTAACAGCACTTGATAATAAATGACTAGATTATTGCTTTGTGCATTTCCCCCATTTTATAATTTTTGTCATTTTAAAGTGTAGTCATTCTGCTAATAAAAAAGTTTACTGCAAATAGTATACTGTGCTATGCATGCCAGAGCCCCATAAATCGGTCTTTACTATATTTATTGACTGTATCATTTTCTCTTGTGCTTGGTTTCACTTAGAGTGTCTCAGCCATAGATTCCCTAGGAACAACACTATGAGGTGTACACATATACAATTAGCCAACATGCGTGTCAGCCTATATACACCACGCAGTGTGTCTAAGTCCCCATGGTGATGCTTCCACAATGAAACCCCTACTGACACACTTCTCAGCATCCTCGTGCAGCATAGACCGAGGTCCTGGTTTCCATGCATTGCTCCTTTGTCAAACAACGAGGGACAAGAGAGCATCTAGGGATGAGAAACATCGTCCAGATATTTAAGTTCATTCCAGGAAGGAGCAGGAACTGAGTGACCACAGAGGTCCCACAGCAGGGACTCCATGCATACTGATACATGCTACATATGATGAATTTGAAAACATTGCGCTAAGTAAAACAAGCCAGGCACAAATGACTGTGTATCGCATTATTCAGTTTATATAAAAGGCCCAGGAGAGGGAAGTCTGGAGTCTGGTAGCATTAGAATGTTAGGTTTCCACCTTTTTTCCCCGCCCCCCAATGGCTGAAGTGCCTATTCAACAGCATCCCTCAGGCCCTACCTGACCAGGGTCCTCCTGGGTTGCATACCCCGCCCTTTACTCTAAACTTTCCAGCCCAGAAGGCTGGGCTGCTCTTCCCTATATAATCTAAACATTGTGGTTATCCCCACCATTGCTTTCTTTGGGTGTCCTGGCTGCTGCACCTGATTCCTGTCTCTCCCTTCCCCTCCTTGCCTCTCCTCACATGGCACAGGGTCAAGTCCAAGCTGGACTCTCTTAGATGTCCCTTCCTCTGGCTATGTTTCCCTTTTATCTACAATAAATTTTCTCCTCCACCACACCTAGGAGCAGTCATGGCCTTTCCTTTTAATGTTATCCACTCATCTGGTGCTGAAACCAAGGACTACTCATATTCGTTCCTTTTTGATTATTATTATTTTCTTCATTCAGGTGGTAGACGGGTGTCGCCTGGAGCTTGGCATTGGGAACGAGACTATGAAGTGGCTGCTGTTGACTATGGGACTTCTGCTTTGAGGCGAGGGAAATATTTTACAGTGAGAGGCTGTGATGGTGGCACATCCGTGGCTATGGTAGACACACTGAGTCATATATTTTGAAAGGATGAAGTTTATGAACTGTGAATTATACTTCATTAAAGCTATTATTTTTTTAAAAAAAACTGTGGATGCAAACATCTTCTTGAATATGAGACAATTTATTCCATCTTTCCTGATGTGATTCATCACATCACGTTTGAAAATGACCGTTCTTTTGTATATTATTCCTGTTAGATTTGTTTGGTGTTCCTTCACAGTTAGTCTCCACAGCCCAACCAGGGCAATCTCAGAGGGCATCCTGTATTCTCCTCCTTGCGTCCTGTGCATGGCTTTGTTCTCTTAGCCCCGGTTTAGCTCTGCTGAAGTGTTATAGTATCTATCAAGGATCAGTTCTTAATGACATTTTCTTTTTCCTTTTGAAGTCATTTTTCTTTGTGAAAAGTCACTTGAGACCCTGTGTCTCTAATTCTTCTTGGAATATTTGTTTGTTTGTGTCAGAATGAATGCGTGTCTTTACAGTCAGCTAACATCACAGTCAGCACTATGGCGTGTCTCTAACGTTACAGTCAGCACTATGCTGTGTCTCTAACGTCACAGTCAGCACTATGATGTGTCTCTAACGTCACAGTCAGCACTATGATGTGTCTCTAACGTCACAGTCAGCACTATGATGTGTCTCTAACGTCACAGTCAGCACTATGATGTGTCTCTAACGTCACAGTCAGCACTATGGCGTGTCTCTAACGTCACAGTCAGCACTATGATGTGTCTCTAACGTCACAGTCAGCACTATGATGTGTCTCTAACGTCACAGTCAGCACTATGGCGTGTCTCTAACGTCACAGTCAGCACTATGATGTGTCTCTAACGTCACAGTCAGCACTATGGCGTGTCTCTAACGTCACAGTCAGCACTATGGCGTGTCTCTAACGTCACAGTCAGCACTATGATGTGTCTCTAACGTCACAGTCAGCACTATGGCGTGTCTCTAACGTCACAGTCAGCACTATGATGTGTCTCTAACGTCACAGTCAGCACTATGGCGTGTCTCTAACGTCACAGTCAGCACTATGGCGTGTCTCTAACGTCACAGTCAGCACTATGGCGTGTCTCTAACGTCACAGTCAGCACTATGGCGTGTCTCTAACGTCACAGTCAGCACTATGGCGTGTCTCTAACGT